>NC_064816.1:66448571-66488845 GCF_023721935.1 Panthera uncia | reverse complement strand
GTGCGAGTGGGGGAGGGGCAGAAAAAGAGAGAGGGAGACACAGAATCCCAAGTAGGCAAGTAGGCTCCAGGCTCGGAGCTGTCAGCACAGAGCCCAATGCGGGGCTTGAACTCACGGACCACGAGATCATGACTTGAGCCGAAGTTGGACACTTAACCGACTGAGCCACTCAGGTGCCCCATGAGATGGTCGTCGTTAAAAGAAAGATGTAGAAAGAGAAGATATATACAGTATTTTAGAAGTCCAAATAGTAACAGATTACTCCTTCAACACACATGGCTTGTCATTCCTTGGTATCTCCGGCCATACATCTAAGTTAAGCTTTGACTTTTAATTAGGGCTTAACGTGCGCACTTTTCAAAAGTCTAGTGAATCTTTCCAGCTGTAAAATTGGTGTTTTTGTAAATCATATGTTTTCTACTCTTTTCAAGGCTTCTATGTTATGTTTTCTCTACTATTTGGTCATTGTCTCTGAATCCTCAATTGCATGGCCATTTCATGAATCCCAATTCCATGGGAAGCTGGAAAAGTGGTATTAAAGAAAGCACTCCCTCTGGGATGGCAGACAGAGGAGAGGCCTGGGGACAAGGCTTCTTGCCTGTGTGTCCTTAGCCTGCCACCTCACACCTTTGTACTGGCAGCTTTTCTATCAGCAAACAAGGGTGTGCACCTTACAGACCATCTGAAGTCTTTTCTTAAAAAACAGACATTACGATCGAACTAAAAATACACATGTCACCCTTGATGCATTATGAAGTAGAGAGCATTACCTAGCAAGAAGTCAGGCTGGAAAGCTGAATTTGCATCTCATCAATGCTTTGGGCAGCTTGTGGTGACAGGAGGTAGAGAAAACAGCCCAGCAAGTTGGAGGGAAGCACGGGAAGCAAATCTGGCAGGTGGGGCATTTCCCAGCACTGATGCAGCGAACGCCGGTTCCCACAGTCGCCCACACACCACGGAAAGGGGCTGTCCCCTCGAGGGGCTAGAGAGCACGAGGAAAGGCGAGGCGTGGGCCCAATTTGGGGATCACGGTTCCAGCCACCTACCAGTAAAAAGGCATTTTGAGAAACGCCAATGCACTGGTTGGTACATGACATAAAAGAGTGGTGGTTAAGTCTTGTGTGTTTGAAGATGCTCAGGGTGAAGGCTGGAGTGCTGCATGAGATGATTCCTCAGCTGAGACATGACTGGTTTTAAAATATTTCAGACACGGAAGGGTGGATGATGAAAGGAAAAATAAGCTTGACGGTCAGGGGCTCTGGGTGTGTGTTTTGACTTCTGAGTGTTAAGCAAAATAAATAAAAAGTATTAAAAAATCCATTGGTGGCACCTCCCCTTCCAGATCTCTCCTGGAAAACCACTTCTGATGTGCACCAGAGCGGCTTATTTAAACATGCCGATGGCAGTGCTCCGTCTGTCAGCGAATAAATCCAAAGCAATCTAAGTGTTCATCAATAGTGGCAGGTTACACCGAGGGTGAGGCAAAAATCACACAAGTGAGGCTGTTTGTTTGTTTCTTTTTTTAAGTTTATTTTGAGAGAGAGAGGGAGAGAGAGTGCACGTGCGAGTCGGGGAGAGGCAGGGAAGGAGAGAGAGAATCCCAAGCAGGCTCTGCACTGCCAGCACGGAGCCCGATGTGGGGCTCGAACCCACAAACCATGAGATCGCGACCTGAGCCAAAACCAAGAGTTGGATGCCTGACTGAACCACCCAGGCGCCCCCAAAGGCGGCTGTTTCATACCTACTGCAATTTGGAAAGCTCTCAAGTAAAGTGAAATTAAGTTAAAAAGAAAACGATGGCACAACAAGTATATGAACCCATCTGTACAAAAGTAGGAACAAAACTTATTTTTATGTGAACATGCATTTGCATGTAAAATACAGAGAAAAACTTCTGGAAGGACACCTCCCACACGCTTGATAGTGTGAGTAGGATCTGAGGGCATCTGAAAGCATGGTTCTTGCTTTTTACTAACGTCCAACCTCCTGTAACCACTGAACTTTTCCCCAAGAGGATGTGTTTTTGTATCGTGTCATGAAAATACAGCCAAATCGGGCTCTGCACTGACAGCATTGAGCCTGCTTGACATTCTCTCTCTTTCTCTCTCTCTCTTTCTCTCTGCACCTACCCCACCCGCTCTTTCTATCTCTCAAAATAAATAAATAAATTGGGGAACCTGGGTGGATTAGTTAAGCGTCCGACTTCAGCTCAGGTCATGATCTCACGGTTTGTGGGTTCGAGCCCCGCATCAGGCTCTGTGCTGACAGCTTAGAACCTGAAGCCTGCTTTGGATTCTGTGTCTCCCTCTCTCTCTGCCCCTCCCCTGCTCGGGTTCTCTCTCTCTCTCTCTCTCTCTCAAAAATGAATGAATGTTAAAAAAAATAAAAAATAAATAAATTAAAAAGGAGCAGGAGCCCCTGGGTGGCTCAGTCGATTAAGTATCTGACTTCAGCTCAGGTCATAATGTCACAGTTTTCGGGTTCAAGCCCCACATCGGGCTCTCTGCTGCCAGTGTGGAGCATGGAGCCCACTTTCGATCCTCTGTCTCCCTCTCTCTCTGCCCCTCCTCTGCTCTCTTTCTCTCAAAAATAAATAAACATTAAAAAAAACTTAAAAAAAAAATTTAAATACAGCCAAATAAATAAAAAAAACAGAGACAGAAAAAAAGGGGAGGGAGTAGAAGACAAAGGGAAGACTAAAGGAATGCAGGACAGCAAGGCAAGCTGGTGAATTCCAGAGCTTGATGTTTTCATATGCAAAGGGCCAGGGGTAAGACAGGCCACATTCGAGTTCAAGTGGCAAAGGCCTTTTGTTCCAAAAAGAAAACAATGTCAGCATTAAAGAAATGGGGTTCATAATGGAGCTAGGTCCCCATTAGCAGAATGAAGGAGGCTTTCATCAGGACTGACAGGCAAGAATGACCACCCCGGGTAATCACAGGGAAAGTCAGATGACTGTGGAGGACACATGCCCCAGGTGCACCCTGTAATTTGTATCGTAATGAACTATTACCTTAGCAAAATCATGGGCCAGGCATTTAATTTGCAAGTGCAGATGCCTGGCAGTTGACGTGAAAATTACTCTGAAATTACCCCTGTGTAATCTGAACAGCCAGAAGTGTGACCAGGGTTCCTCAGGGAGAGTTGCACATGGGAAATTGCAGGCTGTGGGGTGACATTTCCAGCAAAGGTGTTACATGCACCTGTGTTCTGACTCATGAAGAAGTCCTAGAACATTTCCTAGGAAATGTTTTGCAGCTTCACAGATTAGATTTTGGGGTCTTCCTGGGGTCCCTGGCGCCCAGAGGGCCTCCCCTGAATTGATCCCATCTTCAGAGTAGAGGCACATGGGGACCCAGAGTACAGAGTCTGAAAACAGGCTTTCTTCTTGGAGGTGACCATCGTGTTCCTGACTCGGTACTTCAGGCTTCATGGGCTGTTTATGCAGATGAGAGAGGAATGAGCAGGTAGCACAGGTGCCACAGATGTGGGGAAGAATGAGCTTTTTACTCTCCTCCCTTGTATCAAGCTTTGAGGAAGAAGATCACGATTTACATTTATCTCCCTCCCTGTGGGCCACCTCAATCAGCTGCCAACACACATTCCCTTCCCCCCTCTGATTACACGATTAAGAAGAGAAGCTACCACAACCAGTTCCTTTCTTCCATGGCCCGCCACACGGGAGGGAGGAGCTGAGGAGGAGGAGGAGGAGAGACCGATGCACATCGGGTGTTAGGATGTCTCCCGCTCACCTGCACAAGTTCCTGTAAGCTGTGAGTCAGTCAGCCCTTTCTGCATCCTGACGAGAGCAGGGCAGGGCTGGGGCTAACCTGGGGACACCGGCGTTCACGCACTGATAAACCTCATGGGGAACCTTCTAACTCGTCACAACATCACAAAAATCGTATGAGAAAAATGCCACTCTGATTCCTCCTTCAAAGTTTGATCTTGTTCTGAACACTCCTAATAAAAATCATAAATCCTTGGTGTTCGTAAAACACGTTTTGCCATACCTTTTAAATGCTTTCCATGCTTCCGGTGCAAACTGCCTTTTGTTAAAGCGATGGCCCTTCCTATTGTGGTCACATAGACTCAGACTCCTAGAGTGAACATCCCTGAGATCCCCACCCTGCAACAATTTCACTCAGTAGGCACCAGGCAGAGTCTAAGAATATGTATTTAAAATCATTTTTTAAATGTCTATTTATTTTTGAGACAGAGAGAGGGAGACAGAGTGTGAGTGGGGGAGGGGCAGAGAGAGAGAGACAGAGAGAGAGAGAGAGAGAGAGATACAGAATCCGAAGCAGGCTCCAGGCTCTGAGCTGTCAGCACAGATCCTGACTCGGGACTTGAACTCACAAACCGCGAGATCCGACTGAGAAGCTTAACCGACTGAGCCACCCAGGCGCCCCAGATTATGCATTTTTAATAAGTGCCATTGCTGGTGTTAACGCTAAGAAACGTTGGGATTAAAGGGATTGTGAATCATGCTCAGAACACAGACTTATACACACGTAATTGAGAAGCGTCTCGAAATGAATATAAAATAGTGCTCACGTGAACTGCTGTGCTGGGCACCACGACACGGTTTTGCCGACTTCGAGTTCTCGGTGGAAACGCGCAGCCTCTGAGCATTTGTGGTCAGATGTGAATAGCACCCTCGTGGCGGTGGGGGAAATATTTTCCCTTGTTTCAAGTGGGCAGTGGGAGCAGTGAAAGCCTAAGTAAACTCTGACCATTAGATAATGGGCCATTATAACTCTGGACGACTTCCTGAATGGCTCTACAAAAATGCGTCTCTCATTTCCTGCCTGCAGGAAAGAGAAATATTAGGATAGGATTGTGTACCAAAAAAATGCAAGCATGCAAGCCTGCAACAGGAGGTGGACAGAGTGAGGGAGAGGGGCACAGGGTAGGGGAGAGAGGGAGAGGGAGAGACCGATTCATGGCTTAGAAGGGAAAACACAAAGGGAAAATAAAAATGCTCTTCTCTCATGGGCCGTCAAAGCCCCACATCTCACACATCCCTCCGGCTCGGCCTGCCAGCTGCTGTTTGTCCACAGCTGGGTGGCCACCCTCCATCCTTGGCCCCCCCGCCTGGGCAGGGGAGTCAAGGTTGCCCAGGCTGGGGGTCTCGCCCCGGTACCCTGAGCAGCAGGGTGGGCAGACAAAAGGAAGAAGGGGAGAGCGATAAAAGCAGGACAGAAAAGAGTCACCCTGCAGCTCCTATTAAAGCAGAAAACTCTGGAATAGATGGTTTCATTCCAAGAGACTGCCAGGAAAGAAAAGACGTGGCCGACAGAAAAGCCACAGCTTCATTTTTTCCCAGACTCTAGTGATACGTCTTTTCATGCTCTCTTTTCCTCCAACGGAGCAAAATCATCTCACTTTTTTGGATTACCACAGGCTTTTTTTTTTTTCTTTTCTTTTTTTTTTTTTTTTTTTTATAAATCTTACAAGCTGTCATTATGGTTTTAAGGCATTAAGAGTGTCCCCGGCTCAGAAGCCCCTGATTCTGTACTGACCAGCTGCGTGAACCTGAGCAAATCACCCTCTGAGATTCACTTTCCTCCACTGGACACTGGAGATATTAAGCAGGGAAATTGTGAACCAATATAGAAATTACACAATTCATGAAAATTACTTAGCACAGGGCCTGGTATATGTAAGCGTTTGACAAACAGCAGCTTTTTTTTATTTTTTATTTTTCTTACATTTATTTATTTTTGAGAGACAGAGAGCGCACAAGTGGGGACAGGCAGAGAGAGAAGGACACAGAATCCAAAGCAGGCTCCAGGCTCTGAGCTGTCAGCACACAGCCCGACGCGGGGCTCAAACTCACGGACCACGAGATCATGACCTGAGCCGAAGTCAGATGCTTAACTGAGCCACACAGGCACCCCAACAGCAGCTTTTAAAATACTATTAATAATGGTTTTAAACGAGGTCCAAGGCATAAAGGAAGTCGTTAGTGGAATAAGGTCATGTGTTCCTGGGGCAGAGTGATGTTCAAATCATGAGTATTGTCCAACTCGGGGTCCCATGAAACATGGGGCTAAATACACATGAGCTTGAATTCTGCATCTCCGCTGTATCTCGTGGGGCCGTGATGAACCCCCATTTCCTTATCTTCACAGTAAAAAGTGAGTTTGTGAAAATTAAGAGATACAACGTAGGCGTTCAGTCGGTTAAGCATCCTGTCCTTGGTTTCGGCTCAGGTCATGATCTCATGGTTCATGAGTTCAAGCCGCACACAGGGCTCTGTGCTGACAGCCTACTTGGGATCCTCGCTCTCCTCTCTCTCTCTGCCCCTCCCCCACTTGTGCTCTCTCTCAAAATAAAGAAAATTTTAAAAAATTAAAAGAAAAAGAGGTATGATGTATAAAGAACCTAGTGTTGCCAGGAGACAGAAACCTCAAATGCCAATTCTCTCCTCTGTCCTGATACTTAGCAAATCTTATTTAGCAGACTTTCACACCACTCACTTTATGGTATGGCTAAAACTAAATTTCTAAATTTTCAGGGATTCTTGTCCAGTTCCTTCAGATGTATTTTCAGAAAGTAGGAGAAATATTAGTTTTGAAGCACCAACCAAGTACTGGACTCTTTTGTTCCGTTGGAGAAGAGAATCATCCTCATTTTATAGAGAATCAAATGGGCCCAGTAAGATGCAGCCATGTCTGGGGGTCAAAGAGCACAGAGCCTACCTGACCCGGGAGCCCATGCGTTTTCCATGCCACCAAACAGAAACCCGTGGAAAAACAAATGCACGCTGGAGACCTCAAGAATACAGGAATGACTTGGGTTTTTGTACTATTGAGAGGATTTGTAGGAATGCAGTGCAAAGAGGGCGACTATGTGTCAACTCCCATGCCTCCGGCAAGATCCACCTCATAATGTGGCTGTTAGTATTTTTTTTTTCAACCTGGTACGCGTCCCTTACATGATTAAATATGAACTACCTGTGCGAATGTTTTTATTCAAGGCTGACTGCTGTCCACTTTCGAAGGCTGCTGGTGTCCTGATTTTCTGTTGCTACAAGGATCATCTCAGGTTCTAGAGACCCAGAGAAGGCAAGGAAGTACCTTCCTTGGATCTGAGCATGCCCTTCATTCCAATGAAAACGTGCCACTGCCACGTTTCTGCTGTTTTTCTGTTTGTTAAAGATTATGGACCGGCCGTACTCCTCTGGAATTCAGACAAGTCACTGAACTGAGGGGGCCATGAAGGAATGCAGGCGAGCACCGGGCTGGAATGAGTGCCCCAGGACACCTCCTCACTCCCATCGGAGGCCAGAACACCAGCATGCCAAATTCCTCCTCCCCATAACTGCCCTCCAGCAACCTGAAGACAACTATTATATCCTCCCTTTGTTTTCCCTCAGAAAAACATCCCGCTCCACCTTTATCTGTTGCTGTGACTTTTTCCCAGTGCCTTCCCCACCTCTGGGCCTGGTCTGGTTTGCAAACACCCCTCCCCCGTGCAGCTCTGGAACTGAGCACTTCTAACCGACAGAAGCTTGTCCAGCTTCCCATTTCCTTCTTATCCCTTACTGCAATTCAACCCAAATGAGAGATGGATAATACTCTGGCGATCAGGCAAATGGCAGCAGGGAAGGCATTTTGCAGAAGTCATTAAAGTCTCAAAGCGAAGTGGAGCTAGCCTGGGTGGGCCTGACTCAATCAGGTGAAAGCTTTTAACAAATGTCTGCACCCTTCCTGGCAGGAGATACTTGAAGCAAACAGTTCTTCCGTGAACAGGCCCCGGAAAGGGGCAACCTCTAGGAGCACGGGCCTCAGTCCTGCCGCCTCGGGGGGCTGGATTCTGCCAACAACCCGGATGAGCCTGGAGAACAGTGAGCTCCAGATGAGAACCTGGCCCCATCACAGCCTTGGGAGTCCCCAGGAACACAGGCATGGAAACAGTGCGATGATACGTGTGTGTTGTTCGAAGCCACGACATTTGTGGTAACTTGTGACAACATCACGGTCTGGGCTTTTATTTCATTATGGTAAAAACTACCCCAACTGTTTTTCATAGGTGCGTTTATTTGTTAGCCAGCTTTCCTCTACCCTGTGTCTCGGCAGCTGGCTTTGGCCTGACCTTGTCACGGATAAAGTCCCTAATTCTGTTCCATTTATCGTGGGCTATGTTTTAGGATCCTCATCTAGCCAACCTGTGTGTTATCATCTCTCCTCATTTCTTGTATTCAGAAAACCTGGGTACTCACTGAACCTGGACAGTCATTCCTAGCATGCTGCCACTGACCCATGTACATAATAACATACAGACACAGGGGATTTCATTTCACCAAAGACTCCTCAGTATATTTAAATGTTAATGGCTGGTTGCGTTATATTAGTGAACATATATATATATTTACTTTTTAGAAGTTTATTTATTTATTCTTGAGAGAGGGAGGGAGGGAGGGAGAGAATCCCAAGCAGGCTCTGTGTCATCAGCACGGAGCCCGATGCAGGGCTTGAATCCACCAACTGCAAGATCACGACCTGAGCCGAAAGCAAGAGTAGGATGTTTAACCAACTGAGCCACATAGGTGCCCCTAGTGCACATATTTCTGAAACACAATTTTGGCTAATGAGTAGCAATTTATTTTCAGGGAAAAGAGAATTCTCTTTCCTCGGTTTCCAATAATCATCGGTAGACCCACCATAGGTCTCCACTTGGCCTAGAAGCAAGCTCTGGATACGTATGATGCCTCACGGTATCACTTCTGTTACAATGCAGATAGGTTTTCCTGCCCCTGTACGAACTAATGGTTGTCATTCTCATAATGCGCTCATCAAAGGCAGTATTCTACAGAGAGCTCTAGACCATTGGCACAGGCATCTGCTACAGTCCTTCCGGGACTATGGCATGGGCTCAGTGGAGTGAGTCGTGAAGAACATCCAAAGGACGCCCTTCACTTTAGAGGGCCCACACGCCATCTGTCTGTGGCCCTGTTGATACTGCAGTGGTTGAGACCACCAAAATCAAAGTCCCCAAGAAGGAGGGTGTAAATGACTGTTGGGAGTTGAATTGTTCAGTAAGACATGTTCGAGTCCTAATCTCTGTCTGGTACCTGTGAATGTGACCTTATTTGGAGACTGGTACTTTGAAGATGTAAGTAAGTTAAAGTGAGGTCACACTAGATTAGGGTGGGCCCCTAATCCAACGACTCGTGTCCTTTCGGGAAGAGGGAAGTTTCAACACGTATACAGAGAGGAGAATGACGTGTGATGATGGAGGCGAAGATGGGAGTGGCTCGTCCGCAAGGCAAGGAACACCAAGGATTTCTGGCAACACCAGAAGCTAAGACGACGCAAGGGAGGATTCTCGCCTACAGGCTCTGTAGGAGCCAGCCTCTGCCAACCCCTTGGTCTTGGACTTCTGGTCTCCAAACCTGGGAGAGAATAAATTCCTATTGCTTTAAGCCACCCAGTTGGTTGTAATCTGCTATGGTTGGTTGTATTTGCTATTAGTTATTAGGGAACTAATACACTATGATTGCCCGGAACAGGCCACTCCCACCATACCTCCAAGTGAGGGTCTCAGACAGAGGTGACTTCCAGAAATGCGTGAAGGAGTGGCCTACTGCATATGTAGACAGAGGGACTGACAGTCTATAAGGGGCCTGAAAATGCAGACCTTGGACAGTAATCCTTCATGAAACAAATCCTTGTTTGAGCTTCTGGAAAATAACCATATGAAGATGCTTTGCTCCCCTCGGTGGTTTTGTGTCTGAGGAATCTGCCACCAGCTGAATTTAAATACGCTGTTTCTTTGCGAGTCATAGGTAGGAGACAAAGGAAATGAAAGGAAAACAAAGATGCTTAGGAAGAAAGTGTAGGGTAGGGGGGCAAAAGGGAAAGAAGAGAAGGTGAATAAGGTGAGGTTGATGCATCTCCTGTAGATACATGAGGTTCAAGGCTACCCCTCTACTCAACCAGGTCCTGTGAACACAGTAATTATGTCATGCAACTTTACATACAGCTATATGTATATGTCATGATTTCAAAATGCATTTCGTACTTTGGTTTGGTTAAAAATGCTCAAAAGCCACCGAACATTTCTATCTGGCAGCCTTTCTGGTGCCAACTTTTCATGAGTCTACACGTGGCTTCAAAACTCCTTACAGAATAAGCAAGAAAACACTTAACAGCATGTTCTGGAGAGAGGAAAACAGCTTGCAAATTAAAAACAAACAAACGTCACCCACTCTGCTGCCAGCAGGCACCCAGGAGCTGTGCAGAAATGGTCACTCCTGTCCCAGGGTGATCTGGCAATCGCCAATATCTAGGGTACATGTCCCAGGCCGACACTACATCAGAAGATAATGTTCCTTCTGCTCCCGAAAGCCCACAATTGATAACTGCCCTGTTAATCATTTCCACTCCCTATCTGCAAGGAGCTTTGCCAAGCAAGGCACATTTCAAAATGCTTTCTGTTTAAACGGCTGTTGCTTTTTCCATGAGGAAAATTCTACCTGTAAAGAAAAAAAAAAGTCCTACCTGGAAACCTCTTTGATATAAACGTGGCAATCAGGAGTACCTTCCAAGCATTCAAAATACAGGACTGAGCTTTCATTCTTTGATGTACGCCTTTTGTGGGGCATTTTCCTAATGTGCAGTGACATGGGTTGGTGTGTGTGTGTGGGGGGGGTAGCTTACCATCACCAGCACCCCCACCTCCTGATAAATGATTAATGTCACTGGGTCACCTTAGATTGTAGCTCAACATAGAGGAATCTTCCCCATTTGTTCCTACCACACCCAGGTTGCAGTGACTGATATTTGTTAAAAACACAACAAATAGAAACAAGAGTTTCTGATGATTAGAGCTATATAATAACTCTTGAAATCAGGTAGTCTTTTCTCCAAATGGTGCTAGAGCAGTTGGACATCAGAGGCCAAAGGATGACCTTCTAACTAACCCTCACACACTATACAAATATTAACTCCAAACGGATCCCGGATTTAAGTCTCAGATGCAAAGCTATGAAACTTTTAGAAGATATCATAAAAGAAAACCTTCAAGATTTGGATTTTGGCACAAGGTTCTTAGATGTGACATAAAAAGCATGAGCCATGAAAGAAAAAAAAATGGGAGAAATCAGACTTCACAATTAAAAACTTTTATTCAGCAAAAAACCCTATAAAGGGGTTGAAAAGCTACAGACTGAGAGTAAATATTTGAAAACCACGTGTCTGCTCAAAGACTCCTATATAGAATACACAAGAAGCTCCCAAAATATACAAATGCTCACTTCTGGCAACAGCCTAAATGTTTCTAGCTCTGGAAGATGCCCGGGCCAGGGGAGAAAGGGCTAGTTTCTCACAAATGATTGGCCTCTTCCTTTTCTCTCCTCAGGTATTTCAGATGCTTCACCAATGATGGAAGAGAAGAAGAAAACAGGACCCACGTCTCAGGTGTGAAATTTAAGGGGGCACCAAAAGACTATAATCAGGACAAATAATATTTATTGCAATATTAAAAAAAAATTTTTTAATGTTTATCTACTTTTGAGAGAGAGAGAGAGAGAGACAGAGTTTGAGCAGGGGAGGGGCAGAGAGAGGAAGACACAGAATCCAAAGCAGGCTCCAGGGTCTGAGCTGTCAGCACAGAGCCCGACACGGGGCTTGATCCCACAAACCGTGAGATCATGACCTCAGCCAAAGTCAGATGCTTAACCGGCTGAGGCACCTAGGCACCCCCTTGCAATATTTTTAATAACCTGAATTAATGTCATAAAATCCATGATGGACCAAGTATCGAAATGTAATGCACACAGGATTCAATGCCCACCTCATTCGTTACCTAATTCTGGCCACAGAAGGAAAAACAATGGAAAGAACACAGCTTTCGGGGTGGGAGTTTCAGTTTATTTTCTCAGGTGATTTTCAGCACATACTGAGGACCATTCGCGCTCCTCCTGCGTCTGATGGCAGCCACTCCAGGCCCCTCTTCTGCCCTGCGGCACTGAGCCCCCACAAAGCGTCGGCTTACTCCCCTGTCTGCCCCCTTCCGACCCAGGGATCCCTGCTCTGTCTTCTCCCCTCTCCGGGTGCTCCATTCCAAGCCCCTCTGTGGGTGTTTCTTCTCCACCCAGCCCCGGACGTTGGCCCATCTATTCCTGCCTCAGTCTCCCCGGTGGGCTAATTTACTCCCTGCTCCCTCCTGCTGGCCAGGCTTAGGAGCCACTGCGTCCAGAATGCCTGTGGCTCAGAGCAGAAAAGAGTGAAGGACTCCTGAGCGGTGAACTCGTTTTCTCTGAACGTAAGCTTGCTACCGGAAGACGTGGGGGCTCCACAAAACAGTGGAGTTCTTGAAACTCTTTCTTGTCTTTCTTACCCCATTTCTGTGTGGAGAGGGTGAAGGTAGATGCTCTGGGACCCAGAAACCTAGGGCTGTCCACGGGCAGCCCAAACTTCTGTCCTCAGCAGAGCCCCATGTTGTGGGCAGGGTGCTGGGATCAGAGGAAAGGACAAAGTTTGTAAACTCTTTGTATACTTAAGTATTATCCGGAATAGTACATTCAGCATACATCCTAAGAATTAAGGGAAATAAAGTAAAAAATATATATAGATTTTTTAAATGTATATGGTACCTCCAGAGACAGTGTGGTACCTAAAGGTATGGCTGTAAGGGGAAAGCTTTCTGGCACTGCTGTGGGTTTGAGGGAAGGTATGGGGGGCCTGGAGGGCAGGCCCTCCCACCATTGGCCACAACAGCTGTTCCCCTGTTCCCCTACCTTCCCCTCCCCACACGCCCAAAGGCAACAGAAGACTCAGGAACTGGAACGTATCACCAAGGGGGAAGGGATAAAAACTCCAAAGTCTCTAGAAAGCCAGGAGGGGCATACACAGCCTATTCTAGACTATTTCTCCGCTCAGAGTGGGAAGCCAGGCCCACTGTGTACTTTACCCCAAGAGAGCCAGCTAAAGTGCCTCCCTTCCTCCTCCCCCTCCACACCCACAGAGCCGCTGGCTCACTACCATGGTGTTTAGCTGGTGAAACATTACAATTGTGTGAAGCCTTGCTACCCAAACAAAACAAAACTCAACGGCGTCAGAGCTTACTCTCCAGGCCCAGCCCAGGGGACAATGTCCAGCTGTCTGCTGCTGCCTTAGTTTAAAAGAAAAACCAAGGCTACCTCCAGAAAAGTACCTCCACAAGGCCTCTTTTTATGAGCATTTAACCAACTCTGGCACTGAAGAGTCTCCGTGGCCTTCCCGAACTTTTCTGGAGGGACCCGATATTTCTACTCTTGCCTGCTTTCCAGCTCTCTGCCAGACCTCGGCCATTTAGTCTGAAGACTGGGTTAGTTCCACTCAGAGGTCAATGTTTCTGTCATTTGATTACATTATGATCATGCACAATCAATCTAGGTACTAGCCCAGGGATTGTACGGTAGGGCATGTGAAATGGCACACAACACTCACATATTTTTTACAATTAGAGAAGAAAATACAGAAGACAGATTTTTGACAAGACCAAGATCAGAAAATTTAGCAATAAAATTGTACAGCTTATTTTGTGCAAAATATCTATTTAGTCTTTTCACCACCCAGGAAAATAATTTCACAGTCTTAAGATGCTTTCACCTTGAAATTTTATTCTATAATTATCAAAGAATTTCCGTGCGCCCGAGGTCCGATGCTAGGCACACAGATGTGTCTTTTAAAAAATGCCACATCTAGCGCAGAATACTAAACTGCCAATTTTCACTTATATTTACAAAGGCTGAAGATCTGACCTAAATATTCTTTTTGTTGGAATTTTTTCACCTAAATAATTATCTGTAATTGAGCTCATCAAGACATCAAATAAGGTTTATCAACACCTCACTACATGGCTGTTTGTTCAACTGTACTGACATATTGATATGAATGTGGATTTTTGTACAATTTTCATTCTGCCTTTCACGTACTATAATGGTAAGTGAGCTCAGTTTTCAAACACCAGAGCAGAGAAGTTTCAGACCCTTGGTGGCTTGTCAATTTCCCTCATTCTCTCTGTTTTACTTATCATATATTTATGGACAGCCTACAGGACAATGTCGATGACAGGATGGCAGGTATTACATAGGTCCAAATAAATAAAGGGGTGTTCAGAGTTCTATGGACATTATATTCTAGGAGAGGAGGGACGACATATATACAAATAACTCCGTGAACAGAGAATGGGCCCTATACTCTACAAATGAAATTCAAAGGAAAAGTATTCATTGCAGGAAAAAGACTGTTGTAAGAAGCAGGGATCAAGTATTAAGTAGGTCATATTCAGGTGAGTATATTTCCTATAAATGAAATAGGTGAAGGCAGGAGAGAGAGAGAGAAAGAGAGAGAGAGAGAGAGAAAGAGAGTGTGTGTGTGTGTGTGTGTGTGTGTGTGTGTGTGTTTGCCTGGTTGTTTTTGGCAGGTGTGTATGTGTGGAGAGGTGCGTGTGAAAATAGGTATTCCAGATGATAGAAATAAAAGGATTGATTGTCGACATTGCGTTCCTAAATATAATCCACACAGTATACTGAAAATTTTAATCATGAAAATGAATAAATGCAGTGGTTACTGGGATTCTCTCTAATCAACATGACCAACTTTTACTGGGATCCCTGAATCTTGACGACAAAACTGTCTTGTGGCTCGCCTGGATGGCTCAGTGGGTTGAGCGTCTGACTTCGGCTCAGGTCATGATCTCATGGTTTGCGGGTTGGAGCCCCACGTCGGGCTCTGTGCTGACAGCTCGGAGCCTGGAGCCTGCTTCGGATTCAGTGTCTCCCTCTCTCTCTCTCTGCCCCTCCCCTGCCTGCACTCTGTCTCTCTCTCTCTCAAAAATAAATAAAACATTTAAAACTTAAAATTAAAAAAAAAACTGTCTTGTAGTGCCCCTTATTATGATGAGAATCGTATTTCAGTTCAGAATTTCAGTTAGGTATGCTACCTAAAAAACTAATAAAGCTCATATATACTTTGGATTTTAATACACTTCATGCTGATTTAAAAAATGGTAATAGAATGTGATAATAAGCAGTAGCAGTACCTCAAATGTTTTCATTTCCAATGCCCTATTCGTAACTAATTACTAATGGATAATTGCTAGGCTGGAGAAGTAGACAAGGACAATTCATTGAGGGAAACAGGCTTGGACATTTCCAGTTTAATGGAAATTATCATGTAATGTGCTTGCCTGTCTTTTTTAAAGGACTGTTATGCAGAGTTATATTATTGTGCCCCCACCAACTGAAAGCCAGTCCATCTAATTTAATGGTCTTCTCAGCTGAGCAAATTCTGATTTGGAGAGTTGATTTGCATGGATTTTTTGTGCAATGCTATTTACAAACCAACTGAAAAACATAAAGCATTCCAACTCCAGAGGACACTGTGTAGCTTGGAGCTTGCCAGGGAAGGCAGCTGTGGGGCGCTTGTGGTAGCCCCTAAGCATCGTCCTCACCACTGTGGCCGGCTCTGCCCCCTGAGGTGTCCCTGGCGGAGGAACCGGAGCTTCAGGTACCCTGTGGTCATCCAGTGCAGGAAGGTGTGTTCCCAAGATTCAGGAGGGGCACAGCTCTGTATCAGCTGTGATGTGTGACTGAATCTGGGGAAACAATCCGATGGACAAATTTGTTCCAAAAGGCACTGGGCTTCTTTTTTGTTTGTGTCCTTGTTGTTGCTATGTCCACTCCCCAGTGAGCATATTCTGAAATTCAATCTAATTTTTCTATTATAAAAGCCCTAAGACGGGAACTTCTGTCATTGTGTCTACAACTCAACTGATAAAATGGCCTCCATCCGAAGGGCTAAGACACACGCGGACATGGCTACAGAGGTACTGAGGAAGCCGGAGGCTCTGATCATCCTAAAACAAGGACGGAAACTAGTGAGGCCCAGATTGTCTCAGGTGGTGCCCTCCGGTTGGTGGGATTATTCAAAACATTTGTTTCTTTTAGCTTTGCCTTCTGCTGTGTCAAATCGGTCCTCCCTTTAGAGAATGAAGACCAGAACAGCTGGATCCTGTTCTAGCAGCTAGTTGAGGGCTTAGTTACCTATACACCATTGACCTTCTATTTAGTTACTTACAAGTGTTCTGTAAAAGTTTTAAGAGGGTTACAAATGATGATACTGGTATCGTGAGGTGTCTTCCTGAGGTTTTTTTTTTAATACTCATTTTCCATTCATGTGACATTTTCAGTAAGAGCTTTCACTGAAGATATAAAAATAGTTTTCTAAAATACCGTACAATCCTAGGGTTCAAATTCTGGATGAAAACGTTTTGTTGAAATAGCCTTCCAAAGAGAACTCTTTATTTAGTAATTAGAATGTTAGGTTAGCCATTATTCTTCAGCTGCCTTAAGCAAAAATAATCTTGATTTTGCCAGCTAATCAGCTTGCTACTTAATTACAAATTTCTTTTGACTTCAGTGAATGGATCATTTTGTAGTAGTAGTTTATAATTTTAAAAAAGCATCCCTAAATATTATATATTCCTTAATAACACTATATATCTTAGGCAAACACATCAGGTGTATGGGGAACTGGTAAGAAGATGTTTAAAATAATTATTTTTTTAAAAATCTGTTAGTGTTAGGGAACCTGGGTGGCTCAGTCGGTTAAACGTCTGACTTCAGCTCAGATTCAGCTCAGCGAGATTGTGATCTCGCAGTCTGGTCCGTGAGTTCAAGCCCCGTGTTGGGCTCTGTGCCGACAGCTCAGAGCCTGGAGCCTGCTTTGGATTCTGTGTCTCCCTCTCTCTGTTCCTCCTCGACTTGCACTCTGTCTCTCTCTGTCTCTCAAAACTGAATAAACATTAAAAAAAAAATTAAAAATCTGTGTCAAAAATCATTCTGAAAAAACCTCCAGTGGTTTTCACAATGAGTGAAATAATACGAGGTCACTACTTACACTTTCTGTTTCTGTTTTATATACACAACCCCAACCAGGGAACCAGCTGTCACCCAGGGCTCTGTTTCGATGACATCTTTATATTTTCACCTCTAACCTGGAGAGGGCTAGCATGCGAACATAGCAAGGGCGTAAAAGTCATGAAGTAATCGATCAGCTGGGGCGGAGGGGGTGGGATCAAAATGAGATGTCATAGTAAACAAATGGTCCTCTAGAAGGTTTTCGAGGTTCCAGATGAGCACTTATTGTCCACACAGATATCCTGAAACATTTTCAGCATGACTCAGAGCCAGAAAAAAGGGCGGGGAGCCAGGCTCTTTGTTTTCTCTTGGGGTTAATAGTGTGTACCTTGGAGCGAGCCACGGTGCTGTGGGAATGACACAGGGTGGCTGTATACTACCAAAGGACCACAAATCGTGAACAGGAGAGCCACTGGTGACCCCTGGGCCACTGCCTCATGTGCATCAGAACCAGGCTGACACAGGCCCCGGGCCTGTTTTAACCCAATCCAAGAAATCATTATTTCGATTCTAAAGGGAAAGAGATATAAACAGTATTGTAATCATAATTTGCCTAAAACGTAATCCTTGTAGAGGACACACATCTCTGTCACTATGCAACGTCTTAAAAGAAAAATGTTATAATTGTTATAATTGCTCGACTGAGGGCACAGAGTAAGCAGCACGTTTGCTTTTTATTATTCTTTCTTTTAATACGAAGCCGATAACATCTTCAGAGGTAGGGAAAACCAAATCTGATGTAGAGGTGGATGTCTCTGTATAATTAACAGTGTGGCAAAAGAACAGGAATGGGATTCAGATGACTCTAGAAAGTACTTTAATTTTTGTTCCTTGGTCCCCTCAGGGAAAAATGGGACAGCATACATAGACATAAATGTTCTTGCCAGCAGCCAAGAGACAGTAATGTTCTGTAAATTCAAAACTGAGTTTACACTTGAGCTTTATAAAATATCACACATTTCGCTTCCCTGTGGGCCACACACAGACCGTGAGCTGCCTGCGAGGTCACGGTCAGGGAGTTTGGGGTAATATCCATATATCCTTGCGGTGTCTACACGAGGCATGGCATCAATCCCAGTGACGGCAGAATTGTTACGGCACGTGCCTTGTCCACATACTGTGCTAAAGTCTTTACTCTCACAAAAAATCCTAGCAGGGAGGCACCATACTCACACCAGCCTCACAGATGAGCAAACAGGCTGACAGGTGAGAGGCTATTCCAGGCCACACAGAACCCACCAGCATGACGTGGACAATGGCACTCGGCCATCGCATGATGCTGTTCCCCGATATCTGACCACCCCTGCTTGGATCCTGGACGTATCCAAGTTGAGTATTTGGGAAAATCGTAATTAAATTGTTAACTAACAGGAAAAAGGTCAGCTAGTTAGCCGAAAGCCTGGCCTGCAAGTGTGATCAGACACAGCAAAGCCTGAATATTTCTGACCTTAAAGTAAATGAGATGTTAACATGAAACATTTTAGTCTGATTTTTAGGGAACTTTCCAGATGACGGACTGAACTGAACTGTAGCCATGTGCCTAAAATAAATTGGTGGACGTCTGTTGTAGATGGCATTTTAGAAACTGGCAAATTTCACTTGGAGACGTCAAGGGACTCCTGACATCTCTTTATCTGTGCTGTCATCTTTCAGGGATCTCTTTAAGCACCACAAGAGGACACAAAACATCAGATTTTTAGAAACATGTGTCAGTATTTATGGAGACATAACCAAGCAGTTGACTCCGGCCCTATTCGTGGAAACAAAGAATGGATAAATGAGTTGACACGAAACTATCCTTATGCCTTTGCAAGGACAAGTCACTTCCCTGAAAGGGAGGCCATCGGTGGCATCATTAACCACAGCAGCCAATACTCCATGTACCAGGCACCTCTCTACTTACACACGCTAGCAAACTCACCCTGCCACAGCCCTCTCAGGGGAAGTGCAATGATCACACCCATGGTCCCATGGGAAAACAGGCACCAGACAACTTACGCCATTTACTAAAATCCCACGGCTGCTGAGTGGGAGAGCCAGGATTTGTACCTCATTCGTCTGACCCCGAGGTACATGCTTTTCCACTACAAATTCCACTACAAATAAAGCACAAACGTCCATACACGTTCAGGAAGGTATACGCGTCTACGTCTGAGCAAAGTGCCTCGAAGAAGAAAGTTTCAAATTACTTTGCACTAGTCACAGCTGTGACGCTTAATGTTATGTAAATTTAAAATGAAGTTTGCACTTGAAATTTATAAGGTATACACATTCCCCTTTCCTGTAGGTTCCACACCAAATGAACACTGCACTCCAAGTCCTGGTCAAGGACCTTTGGGGAGCATGCCCGTTCGTATTCCTACAGTATACCTACTGGGAACTGCACTGATGTAGGTCAGGTTTTTCTTCACGGTTTCCTCTGTGTGCTTTCCAATCCAATCCAAGAGAAAAATGTCCCGCAATATCAACCTTTATTCTGTTTATGTTGCTAAGTTACTGAATATTTTGCCTTGACTTGCCCAGAAAACAGTGTTGTCTTTAAAGAGATAAGCTGCATTCTGGAACATCTTTGTATATGTGACCTAAATGTGCTGAGAGTATTTTTGTAAAATAAATGTTGGTTATTTTTTCTCTTACACAATTTGTAGAGAATCATGTGATTCTGCACTGATTAGAAATAATGATTCCAGGGGCACCTGGCTGGCTCAGTCGGTTGAGCGTCCGACTTTGGCTCAGGTCACGATCTCGTGGTTTGTGAGCTTGAGCATCAGGCTCGCTGATGTCAGCCTGTCAGCACAGAGCCTGCTTTAGATGCTCTGTCCCCCTCTATGCCCTTCGCCCACTTGCACTCTCCCAAAAAATAAATATTTGAAATAAAGATTGCAGACATATTAGTATTTTAGCAGAAATACATCTGTTTAGTGTCCTTGTGAGCTACCCAGTGCATTCACAGACAGACAGACAGACAGACACACACACACACACACACACACATGCACACAGGCACATTGGTAGACTGTTTAGAAAGGAAGAACATTTACACTTGGAAAGAGACAATAATATTGAAGGGAGCAAGTTAATAACCACTGACTGACTTAGACAGAAAGGTTGTAAGGAACAGAAGAACCTGGGCCCTATATTTTAATACACTCAGACTACCGGTTTTCAATTTTCTTTTCAAAAAAAAAATTGTGAGAGAACTTTCCATTGATTTCTAGAAGATTCCAAATTTAAAAAAAGAAAAAGAACAGGTGAAACAGAATTATAGGTAACAGAAGGCAAACTGAAGGATACATTTAAAATGATTGCTTCTTTCCTCTTGCCCCTAAAAGCCTTCACACAAAAACACACAAAGTTAATTTCGGAAACAAGCATATGCATTTGTATCTTTTATGAGTTTTCCACTGTCACATATAATTAATGGAATGGGAGTGCCAGGCCCCTTTTACTCACAAGCTCTTCCTGCATTTGAACAGTAACACAAATCCTCCCGGTTCCTTGTCACTTCTTCCTAACGGTGTTGCAAACTGCCCAGACTGTTTGCTCTGCTTCAGTGGTTGGTAGTAGGGAGATCTTTAGGCTGAGCCACGGAGGGGATAAGAAAAGAGCCGGCATTTTAACTCTGGGGCTCACCTTCATTGGCTCCAGTTCCGAGAATCTGGCACAGACCTCACCTGCTCCAAACCACTGAAGCGTCCAGCGGGATGTGTATATACCCACGTTGCCATGGAATGAAGCAACACTTTAGAAAGCTGGGATTAAATAAGATGCTTCTGGGAAGAGAGCCCACGCTTTGTCCATTTCTTTTTCTTTCTTCCACCTCCTTTCCTGTCTACAAGACAGGATACGGGGGGATAAGAGAAATGGAGCCTTGGATCAGATAGTCTGTGTATGGACAGAAACAGCAAGATAGGAGGAAATGCAAGCCCTAGCTTGAGGGATTTCTTTTTGCACGGGTTTGCTTGCTAATAAGCACTAGCCATGAATAATGACATACACTGAACCATCCACATTTGTCTCCATCTATAAAAGGTGACCACTGAGCTGGAGCAAAGTCCCATCCCAACTCCAGCGTCTTGCCGTCACCTTAAGGTCTGCTGCCAGTTTACATGAAAAAATGTTCAACATCACTCATTAGCAGGGAAATACAAATCAAATCCACAATGAGATACCGCCTCACACCTGTCAGCATGGCTAACATTAATAGCTCAGGCAACAACAGATGTTGGCGAGGATGCGGAGAAAGAGGAACCCTTTTTCACTACTGGTGGGAATGCAAAGTGGTGCAGCCGCTATGGAAAACAGTATGGAAGTGCCTCAAAAAATTAAAAATAGAACCACCCTACGACCCAGCAATTGCACTGGTAGGTATTTATCCAATTTTCTTATGGGATACAGGAGCGCTGTTTCAAAGGGGCACATGCACCCCAGCGTTTATAGCAGCACTATCGACAATAGCCAAAGTATGGAAAGAGCCCAAATGTCCATCGACGATGAATGGATAAAGAAAGAAGATATGGCATATATATATATATATATATATGTAATGGAATACTACTTGGCTATGAAAAAGAATGAAATTGTGCCATTTGCAACTATGTGGATGGAACTAGAGTGCATTACGCTAAGCAAAGTAAGTTAGAGAAAGACAAAAACTGTATGATTTCACTCAGATGTGGAGTTTAAGATACAACACCGATGAACATAAGGGATAGGAAGCAAAAATAATATAAAAACAGAGAGGGAGGCAAACCGTAGGAGACTCTTAAATACAGAGAACAAACTGAAGGTTGCTGGAGTGGGGTAGGTGGGGGGAAGGGCTAAAGAGGTGATGGGCATGAAGGAGGGCACTTAGTGGGATGAGCACTGGGTGTTATATGTAAGTGATGAATCAGTAAATTCTACTCCTGAAATTATTATTACATTATATGTTAACTAAGTTGGATTTAAATTTAAATTAAATAAATACATAAATAAATAAAGGCTAGTGCTACTCTCTCTTCTGCACGCATTTATGTACGTGTGTACACATGTACTGAAATTCCAGAACTCTATGTGGAAATTAGATAAGAAATTCCACGTGTTGGTTCTGTTCCCATTCTAGTTGTGGCAACCCTTTAAAGAATGAATCCCTTTACTATACTTTAGGCAGTGGAAGTTTTGCTGAGGCAGGAAAGTTAGCAATTCTTACGATGCCTAAAAGAGAATAAAAAATCAATGATATTAGCAGAGTCAGAAGCATATAATTTTAGTTATCAACACCTATGCCTGTCTAACCAGAAATAAAGGACAGTATTGTGCATTGAAAGGTGACTGGTGGGGGGTGGGGGGTTGCAGCGCACGGCCTCATTATTCAAAAAAGAGCACATTCCTTTTCTGCATGCATGCAGCCTGGGATGAGAAAGAAACAGAACCTTCAGAGAAAGGTGGGATGAGCCATGTAGCATTATTCTCCATTTTAAAAACTTTGAGAGGCATTTGGCTAGCTCAGGCAGTAAAGCATGAGACTCTTGGTCTCAGGATTGTAAGTTCAAGCCCTATGTTGGGTATAGAGATGACTTAAAAATAAAAAATCTTTAAATAAATAGTTTAAAACCTGTTTTTCTGGGGCGCCTGGGTGGCTCAGTAGGTTAAGCGTCTGACTCTTGGTTTCAGCTCAGGTCATGATCTCACTGTTTCATGAGTTCGAGGCCCGCGTTGGGCTTTGCACGGAGAATGCGGAGCCTGCTTGGGATTCTCTCTCTCTCACCGTCTCTTTCTGCCTCTCCCCGACTAGAGCTGTCTCCGTCTCTCCCAAAGTGAATAAACTTAAAAAAAAAAAACTTGTTTTTCTACGTATGTGTGTGGTCATGTGTTCTCAAGTGTGATGTTTGAAAAATAGCACAGCCTGTATCGTGTGTTGATCTAAAGAAGCTTTCGGTAATATCTCAGTTTGGTACAGAATGTATCCCTGGAAACTTCTGAAAGAAGAATCTTAAAGTGAAGCAACAAGATTGTGTGTGTGTGTGTGTGTGTGTGTGTGTGTGTGTGTGTGTGTGTCTGAGACAGAGAGAGAGAGAGGGAGGGAGGGAGAGGGGGAGGGGGGGAGAGAGAGAGGGAGGGAGGGAGGGAGGGAGAGGGGGAGAGGGAGACGGAGGGGGGAGAGAGACAGAGAGGGAGGGAGGGAGGAGAGGGGAGAATACGTGGTTGTATGTAATCAAATCTCTGGGGTTGGTGGAAGTTTCAGGCAGGTAACTTTTTGGGGTGCCCTGTAACGATTTCTCCTTGAAAACATCGGAAATCTATGCAGGCATCTCCCTGGGTTCACCACATCTACCCAATTCTGCTGTCGGTGGTCTATTATTTAAATTCCCACTGACTGTGTCTCAGGGAGCTGGACCGATGAGGAGGGAAAGGGCAGATCCCTGCCCATCACGGTATCATGACCTAGGAGGTCTCCAGTCCTTGAAAGGAAGACAAGGTTAAGGGGGGACAGGGAGTTGGGTCTTAGCAGGTAAAACAGCTGTGGGTTCTGTGGCCTCCAGGACTGAGCAAGACCCCGATGTGATGCGCCCTGCTCACCAGGGCCCCGGGGCCAGATGAGGGTTCTAGGCACGGCACCATACACAGGCAAACACTTACTGCCTCTTTTCCTGAGGCTGTTTATTATTCAATCAACAAATTATTTTTGGACATATATGTGTAGCAGAACCCCTGCAAGAGCTGAAAGTCATCTCCTGCTGGGTAGTCACGAATGACTTTGTTCTGCAGCTGAGCTCATGGAACTCAAGAGACACGTGTGTAAAATGTTTTTCTTTTATAAGCACAACAATTTCAGGAGAATCAGTGGCCTTAATTATCTGAATTTTAGAAAAATGGACTGTAGAGCTTTCACAAGGTTTCTTTGCCTTTCCTGAAATGAGAATTTCATTTAAAAAAATACAGTAAAAACAATAAAGTTTCACACTCCTCTGTATTCAATCTGAAACTGAATGTCTCAAGCTGCTTTATAAGAAGACTTGAGGGGCGCCTGGGTGGCTCAGTCGGTTAAGCGTCCGACTTCGGCTCAGGTCATGATCTTACGGTCCGTGAGTTCGAGCCCCACGTCGGGCTCTGTGCTGACAGCTCAGAGCCTGGAGCCCATTTCAGATTCTGTGTCTCCCTCTCTCTCTGCCCCTCCCCTGTTCATGCTCTGTCTCTCTCTGTCTCAAAAATAAATAAACGTTAAAAAAAATTAAAAAAAAAAAAAAAAAAAAAGAAGACTTGAGTCTCATGACTTTTTTAATAAATAGTATCAAAAAGAAACAAACACTGTTCCCAAAGCGTCCTAGAAATTCAATAACAAAGCCAGACTTCTCTACTCGAAATACATGGCTGGATACTTCCCCCCATGCTCCCCATCCCATCCCTACTTTCCAAGCTCATTTTTATACATTTCCAGTAAGCGTGGAGGCAGCCTTTCATGGGTTCCTCTCTCTCTCTTTTCAGCTTTATCCAAGTTTGTTCTCAGATGTTGACAGAATATTGCCTCCTGGCCGATGGGGCATTTCCATACTTCAGTCCTTGGAGGCACTGACATGATGCCCCCCACCCCGACCCCCAGCACAGTGGTGGAACTTCTGAAGGACTGGCCTGAGGACAGGACAGCAACCACCAAGGCCAAGACCTCAGGGCACGTCCAGCTGGCTGACGGTCACTGTGCCCTGCACAGGCAGACACCAACAATCCTTGCTTTGACCTTGTTGGGTGGCTCGTTCATTCTAGGCTGTCTCTTAGGAAAACCACTGTCTATCTGATGCAGCTACTGCCAGGATTACCGACGCCAGTGAGCACGCTAACCCGAGGAAACCCAAGATAGCAGAAAGTGAGAGATGAAGAGAGTGGGGCCGCCGTCGATATTTCTGAATCCCATCTTTGTATCCTTCTCTACTTTCGGAAAAGAATTTCACTATCGAGCCCGAAGTCTATGAGGAATATCTGAAACAGAACGAGAGTGTTAACTGAGGAATGTTGTCAATGGAAAATTATCATTGTTCTGAGATTCCAAAACAAGAAGCCAAACCAAAGCAATGACTGTTCTGGAGCGTTCTCACCGCAGGTTTTGAACACCATCGCCCAGTGGCTAGCATTCCGGGGGCTTTTATCACGATTCTGTCTGTTCGGCCGTTCATTCATTTACTGGACATTTCCAGACTGATGACTTTGTCTAATAAGTGGAATACTTTTTAATAATATTCTCATGGTTCCATTTCCCCCCTCATATGGCGTCCCTAATTAATCTTGAAAGCATTTGAGGGCACAACAGCCTTTTCCATCTTGGGTTTTTTCCCTGACCTTTGTCATTTGCTCTGAAACAGCAGAATGGTACTCATTCTGACACAGCCTCCCCTCCAACCATCCCAGGGGTGGTGGAGCAAAAGAGATGCCTGAGGATGTGGAAGTGGCTTCATATCACCTAGTCAGCCATGGGTGATGGAGCTCAGGCATCCACAGGAACCTGTTGGATTGCTACTACCTGTGTCTCACCACCTGCCTCCTGGCAATTACCAACCTCAACCCCAAGTTCTATAATGTCCACTCTACACGAGTACATTAATTACTTTCAAGCTTTGGGATGTCCTGTGAATGTGAAATGATGTATTTTTGCTTGCTGTATCATTTTCAAGCTTAAGAATTACACACATCAGGGCACCCGGCTGGCTCAGTCGGTGGAGCACACGACTCTCGATCTCAGGGTTGTGAGTTCGGGCCCCACGTGGGGTGTAGAGAGGGCTTAAAAATAAAATCTTAAGAAAAAAAAAAAGAATCACACCCATCATTAGCTTAGGCTGCAGTGTATTTCAGAGAAGAGGACTGTGCAGCCAACCTCAGGGGCCGCCAGAGAACTTGACCTTCAGGTGCAGAAGGGCTTTGCAAATCCACAACACTGAGTGCAGTGAAAGGCACTCAGCTCGAGTGTGGCCTCCTACCCGAGCAGGCAGGAAAAGTTTATCTTATTTTCCTCATATCAATCTAAGAATCAAAGTTTTTGAATTGGCCTTTTCCGTAACCCAGCAAACCAAACTTGACAGTGAAAAAAGCCGCCTCTGTGAAGGACAAGAGAATCTGTTACAGCGAGTTCTGAACTAAACTGCATCCAGAAATCTTGGCTTCATACTGGAACCGAATTCTGTCTGGTACAGGCTCATGACACTCCTCGGCTGTGGTGCATCTGAGATTATGACCTGAGCACACGAGTCCTGCCCCCACCCGCGGCACATTTCACCCAAAGCATTTGTTTGTATTTTTTTTAAGTACAGCCAAAGTCTGAAAACAATAGAAATCATGGCAATGACTCATTTTCTATCAAACGCCATTTCTATTTTAGGACCACAGCATTGATTCTGTAGGCACCAATTCTATGTTGTTGTTTTTTAACCTGGTCTGTAAGTAAGTCTCTGAAATGAATCTCGATCATAGTGATTTGCAAATGTTACTTTATATTTCCGAAGATGAGAGCATCACCTGCTGAAAGGTAAGAGAGTCTTTCTAAACAGCGGGAAGATGTTAACTTGCAAAAAAGGGAAGCTAGAAAGGAATGCATAGGGGGACTTCTCCAAATGCTGCTGGAGACATTTTTAGCACTGTATACAGGTGTCACATCTGCACCATATTTTCATCATGCAGTCACTGCTAGGAAACAATGCGAAACTATTTGGAATCGTTTACTTTTTTTCAGAATACGTAAGGGGGACACACGTCAGGAACCCCTCTCTGGAATTACAAAGGGAGGCAGCAGTGAGAGGCACATAGTAACAGAGGATAGTTTTAGAATGGCAGAGCCTATATGACTCAACTTCATCTGGTAGAAAAATTATCTCACTTACGCTGTTGTCCCCCAGTGCCTTTCAGCCCTGCCATGTATATCTAAAGGCTGTGAGTGGAGAGAAGAAGGGATATTGGGTCCCTGTCTCCTGCCTCTTCCAACACCTTCCAGTGATGCTTCCTCTTACCTTTGGTTTTATTCACAGACCTCTCCCCAGCCAGAGTTCACATGTTTACAATATAATTCACGGTGCCATGATCCCAAGCAATTTCTTGCTCCTTTTGCAACAGGAACCTTTTAATGACTACTCACAAAAAACGGGGAAACCAGCCGTCAGTTTTTAATGACTTTCCAGCTCTTGCTTTGTACTTTTAATCTTAAAATAGAACCGATCTTAAGGCTACAAATGTGTTAATAGGCACCCAGATACTTCTGGTGAGTCAATTACTCTGCGGGAAGAGTAAATTAGAGGCTTTTGCAAGTGCATTAACTCTTTAGACTCAGGCAGCACTCTTGCACAGGGAGGGAATTTCCACCCAGCTCATGAGTCACCAAGGAAAGGTTACTCCTTTTCCACCCTCTCCTCTCTAGGGAGTTACTTGCTTCGAACATCCAAGTGTTTACACATGAAAACCCCAGAATGCAGCAAGGATCTCCAGGAAGACTAAAGGAATTCCAGAATTACACTTTACACTTCTGAGAAGGGAGAGAGGAAATCCCCTCCCTCTGTTCCTCCCACTTCTTGGGGATCAAGCCATCATCAAAAAAAAAGTCACCTTCTAGATAACTCAGGTTGACTTCTGTAAGACTTGAGAATCTTGCTTAATGCTTCTGGATACTCACATCCCTAAAACACTTGCTATATGCCTTCCAATGTTACTATGTTGGGTTTGTGCTATGGCGTGTAGTTGAACTTTTCCATGGCAGTACAGGTTGGTTACATTACCCGGGCGATGCTAGGACAAACAGGTCTCCTGGGCTTCTGCTATTTGCCATCACACGAATGACCTAGACTACCAGGTTGTATCCACTTGTCATCATGTCCTTTATCCCCTGACCGTTCCCTTGTTTCAAAATTCGACCTGGGAATTTCTAGAATTCAACAAGAGACACGGAATCCGAAGCAGGCTCCAGGCTCCTAGCTGTCAGCACAGAGCCCAACACGGGGCTTGAACTCATGAACCATGGGACCATAACCTGAGCCACCCAGGCGCCCCCAGAACTTGCATGCATTTTTAAATTAAACTGAATATCAAGGACACAGTTTAAAGACCTATACCCTGTTGTACATCGAAAACTGTACAGGGGTGCCTGAGTGGCTCAGTCAGTTAAGCATCTGACTTCAGCTCAGGTCATGATCTCACTGTCGGTGGGTTCAAGCCCCGCGTCGGGCTCTGTGCTGACGGCTCGGAGCCTGGAGCCTGTTTCCGATTCTGTGTCTTCCTCTCTCTCCGTCCCTCCCCCACTCGCACTCTGTCTCTCTGTGTCTCTTAAAAATAAATAAATGTTAAAAAAAAAAAACTGTACATCAAAAACTGATGTCCACCTGGTCCTGGAAGTTTCTGTGGTCGGTGAAAGACACAACATTTATTTCTGATGTAGAGCTGACACACGATGTTACATCAGTTTCGACCGTACAACACAGTAACTCACACGGCCACGGTTTATGCTATGCTCACCACAAGTGCAGCCATCAACAGTCACTATAAAATGCTATTACAAGGTCGCTGACTGTATTCCCCAGACTATACCTTTCAGCTCTGTGACTTATTCATCGCACAACCGAAAACCTCTCCCTCCCACTCCCCTTCACCATTTTGTCCATCCTCTCCTTTGGCAACCACCAGTTTGTTCTCTATACTTATGGGTCTACAGCATACCTTAAAAAAATAAATAAATTTCCTGTTATGTTCAGGCAAACAAACCTAAAATACTTGATACATTTTTTCCTGCCACTTGCTCATCACACATGGGGAGGCTGAAATAAGAATACCGAAAGGAATTACCTTCCCGTCAGCAACGAAAACCAGTGGCAATCAATGTTTCGTATGAAGGTTTTTACTCTCTGAGGTCTGCGTGTGGAGGTGAGAAGCCAATGAAGACTAGACAAAATGGGTAGCACCCAGCAGATCATCGCCAAGAATGGCCGTGCCAATTTAGCGGCATTGTTTAGTTTAAGAAGAGACGGTTGGAATTCACGATCCAGGACAAGTTAGGAATTGCCTCCGATCTCGAGGTGCCCCTGGTCTGCCTCACTGTTTCATCTCACTCATGAGTAGCATAGCTTCGTAAGTCACTCCATCCACGTGGTTTGCTCCTCTCACTACACAGATCTGGCGCTGAAATCTGTACCTGCTTCTGCGCTCACGACGTACCTTTGGTTGGCCTGGCTGGCGCTATCTGTCCTCCAGTTGATTTCAAGATGGCCCCCGCTCAGGAGACTGAGGGTAACCTCTGTGTGTGCCAATGGTAAGATACTTTGAGAGGATCTCCTGGGAAGGGAGTCTTTTCCGTAAGTGCGGGTTTAGTATTCATTTTTAAAAACCCTACTTTTTGTTTATTATATTTCCTCTCCTACACCTGGTCTTTTACTCTCAAACACACGCGCTCAACCCCTCCACAATTCTACTGCTGTCCAGAGATTTCCATAATCACATCAGCACATGTGGTTCCATCTAAATTATGGGCCAAAGTAATATAAAAGCTTGGGCCTAATGACTTCACCAGGGAAGGGGTTTCAAACAAGATCAAGGAGGAAACACGGGGGAAGAGAAAGAGTGCCAAAAGGCAGAAAAGAAGGGATGAGAGGAGGTGGACGGAGCCAGTTTTAATGAGGGCAGACATTCTTTCTTCCGGGCACAGGTTTCTTAATTTCTCTTATTGTTTGAAACTTGACCCCATCTGTTCTTTCCATCTGACCCTAGATGATGAGATTGTAGAGGGGTAAACACGCTTCGCAGCTCACAACCCTGGGCTCCGGTTTTAGCTCTGTGAGTTTGGAGAAATCACTCTACCTCTCTGATCCTCCATGAAAAGGAACCATGGTGTCTCTCTCGCAGGCTAATTTTAAGCACTAACATGAGGAAATGCCGGGTTTAAGGCACACGAGACAAGCATCCACAACATGGTAAGATCCATCTCATACAAGCAAGGGCTCCATAAATTCTGTACGAAGAGCACATTTTCTAGCACGGGGCCTAGCATTACATTTGAAGTAGCTTTGCAAAGAGGCCAAAAGTCAGTTTCTGATGTTTTCAAAGAATGGAGAAGAAAAGAAGGTAGCTGGTAATCCAAAGCATCCCCCGGCCCCACCATCTCCGTGTAAAATAACAATGCGAACCTTGTTAAAAAGAAACAGCTGAAAATGGAGTTGCTGACGTTAAGCCCCACCAGACTTAATACCTAACCTAACGGAAGCTTCAGCCAATCACTTTGGAATTTCCTGATCCGCACCACTGAAGTAATCTGCATAATAAGATCCCTGGCCCTAAAGGAAGGTGACCTTGCCTGAAACAATCCTTTCTTGTCTCTCTTGTCTTGCCCCATTTCTGCTTATAAGAGCTTCCATTTTACACAACTCGTCAGAGCCCCCATCTCTTTGTTCGATAGAATACAGCTCCGCTTCACGAATCACTAAATAGTGCCAATTAGGTCTTTACATTTACTCCATTTACTCGGGTCGATTTTTGTTCTTTAACAATGTGCAGTAATACATGGCTGTTTGCCTGCATATCAAACATGATCCGTGGCACAAATATAATGGAAAGAAGCACCACAAAGTTATATTTAGAAGCCCATGCACCCTTTTCCATGCAAATGAGCAGTGATAAAAGAAAGAGAAAACATAAGATATACATGGTCGACAGTGGATTATTTATAAAATAGGTTCAGGGCTATGTTCTTTTGTTGTTTTCTTTTCTTAAATTCAATTTATTTAAACTAAAAACAAAAGCAAAAATAGTTTTGCCCATTTCTCTAACTTGTCACCACCGCCCCACCCCCCCATTTCACCTCTGGCAACTAGTAATGTTTTTTGTATCTATGAACTTGTTTCATACATATATAACATTCTATACATATAACATATATAACATATCCTATATGACATATACAGTGTCATATCTTATATATCTTATATACAGTGTGTACATATCATATATATCTTATATACAGTGTGTATAGAATGTTATATATCTTTTATATAGTGTATGGAATATGTTATATGTCTAATATAGTGTGTGTGTATACATATTTTAGATTCCACTAGTAAGAGAGATCATATAGTATTTCTCTTTCTCATATTTCATAATGCCCTTGAGGTCTATCCATGTTGTTGCAAATGGCATGTTTTTTATGGCTGAATAATATCCCAGTGTGCATGTGTGTGTGTATCTACTTTGTGTGTGTGTATGTGTATCTATCTATCTATCTATCTATCTATCTATATATATCTCACACCTCTTTTATCCATCCATCCATGGATGGACACTGGATTGTTCCCATACCTTGGCTATTGTAAATAATGTTGTGATGAACATGACAGTACAGACATTTTTGAGTTAGTGAACTCATTTTCCTCCTATAACTACCCAGAAGTGTGTGTGAGGTGACATCTCATTTCAGTTTTGATTTGCATTCCTCTAATGATTAGTAATGTAGAGCATCTTTTCATGTACCTCCTGGCCATGTGTATATCTTCTTTGGAAAAAAAAAGTCTATTTAGATCTTCTTCCTGTATTTTAATTGTACAAGTCCTTTATTTATTGTGGGCATTAGCCCCTTATCAGAGATACGATTTGCAAATATTTTCCCCCATTCAGTAGGTTGCCTTTTTATTTCATTGATGGGTTCTTTTGCTGTTTAGGAGGCTTCTATTTATTTATTTTTTAACCGCATTATTTTATTGTTAAGGAATCCACTTCTATGATGGTCATGAAGCCCAGACTGGGTTAACAGTAATGAGTCCTGGAGGGCACTGCACCTGGCTCTAGACTTTCTGGTTATAAGCACTGTCTTCTCTCTCCCTCAGCTGAAAACCCAGACTCATGAGGCCTCAAGCCCTGCCTCCCTATTTCCAGAAGATGCCAAATCCAGGTAGCAACCCCACACCACAAGCAGGCTGGGATCTGTGCGGGCCTCGATGGCTGTGCAGAAGCTTTTTAGTTTAAAGGAGTCCCACTCATTTATGTTTGTTTTTATTGCTTTTGATTTGGTGTCAGATTCAAAATATGATAGCCACGACCAATGTTAAAGGAGCTTACTGCCCAAGTTTCCTCCTGGCGGTTTTATGGTTTCAGATCTTACATTCAAGTCTTTAATCCATTTTCAACTAATTCCTGTTGTGAGGTAAGGCTCCAGTTTCATTCTTCGGCATGTGGCTGTTCACGTTCCAGACACCATTTACTGATGTCTGTCCTTTCCTTGCAATATATTCTTGGCTTCGTTGTCATAAATTAATTGACTGTATACATGTGAGTTTATTTCTGGGCCCTTTATTCTGCTCCACTGACCCATGTGTCTGCTTTTCTAACACCACTACCATACTGTTTTAATTATCATAGCTTTGTAATATAGTTTAAAATCATGGAGCATGGTGCCTCCAGCTTTGTTCTTCTTTCTCAAGACTACTTTCACTATTTGGAGTTTTTTATGACTCCATGCAAATTTTAGGATCATGGGTTATATTTCTGTGAAAACTGCTATTAAAATTTTGATAGGGATTGCATTTAATCTGTAGATGGCTTTGGGTAGTGTTGATATTTTAATGATATTAATTTTTCCAATCCATGAGCATAAAATATCTTTCCATTTATTTGTATCTTTTTCCATTTTTTTTTCATTAATGTCTTATAATTTTCAATACACAAGTCTTTCACCTCCCTGGTTAAATTTATTCCTAGCCATTTTATTCTTTTTGATGCAATTGTAAATTGGATTTTTTTTTCTTAAATTCTCTGGTAATTCATTATTAGTGTATAAAAACAACAGATTTTTTTGCATATTGATTTTGTATCCTGCAACCTTACTGAATTTGTTTATTAGTTCCAACAGCTTTTTTGATGGAGTCTTAACAATTATCTATATAATATTATGTCATCTGTAAGTAGTGACCATTTTACTTCTTCCTCTCTAATTTGGATGTCTTTTATTTCTTGTTCTTGCCTAAGTCTGGCTGGGACTTCCAATACTATGTTGAGTAAAAGTAGTGAGTGGGCATCTTTGTCTTATTCTTGTTCTTAGAGAAAAAGCTTTCAGCGTTTCATTGTTAAGTATGAAGTTAGCTGAGGGTTTATCACATGGGTCTTTATTATGATCAGGGTATCAGGATACGACAGGCAAAATGAGTTTAGGGGAATACCTTCCTCTTCTATTTTTTTTTAGAGTCTGAGAAGGATTGCTATTCTTTCAATGTTTGACAGATTTGCCGGCAAGGTTGTCTGGTCCTGAACTGCTGTTTGTTGGCAGGTTTCTGATTACTGATTCAGTCCTTACTAGCAATCAGTCTGTTCAGATTTTCTATTTCATCATAATTGTCTTAGTATGAATTCAGGTTGTGTGTTTCTAGGGAGTTATCCATTTCTTCTAGGTTGTCCAAATGTTAGTGCGTACTTGTTCACAGCAGTCTCTCATGATCCTTTATATTTCCGTGGTGTCAGTTGTAACAAATCCTCTTTCATTTGGATTCTATTTGTTTGAGTCCTCTTCTTTTTCCTGAGGAGTCCACCTAAAGGTCTGTCAATTTAGTCTATCTTTTCAAAGAACCAGCTCTTAGTTTCTTCACTCTTTTCTATTGCCTTCTTAGTCCCTATTTAATTTATTTCTCCTCTAGTCTGTTATTTTCTTCCTTCTACCTAACTTTGGGCTTTGTTTGTTCTTCTTTTTCTAGTTTCTTTAGGGGTAAAGTTCAGTTGCTTATTTGAGACTCTCCTCGATTTTTGAGGTAGGCCTATGATCACTATCAACCTCCTTCTCTGAATTGCTTTTGTTGCATGCGATAAATTTTGCTATGTTACATTTCCATTCTCATTGTTCTCAAGGTATCTTAGGGGCATGCAGAAGGAAAGGGAGAGAGAGAATCCCAAGCAGGCTCCTCGCCCAACATGAGGCTCAATCCCACGACCATGAGATCGTGACCTGAGCCAAAATCAAGAGTCAGACACTCACCTGACTGAGCCACTCAGGCGGTATTTTTTTTTTTTTTTATTTCTCTTTTGATATCTTCTTTGACCTACTGGTTGTTCAGCAGCATGCTATTTAATATCCACTTATTTGTAATTTTTCCATTTTTCTTTATGTAATTAATTTCTAGTTTCATACCACTGTGATCAGAAAAAAAGTTTGAGATGATTTCAATCCTCGGAAATGTATTGAGACTTGCCTTGTGGCCTAACATATGATCTATCTTGGAATTGTTCCATCCGTGCCTGAGAAAAATGTGTATTCTGTTGATTTTGGACGGGATGTTCTTTAAATGTCTGTTAAGTCCATCTGGTCTAATGTGCCACTTAAGGCCATTAAGTGGCCTTATTGATTTTCTGTCTGGATGATCTATCCATTGCTGTGAGCAAGTAGGGCTATGATCTTAATTAAATAGAGTTAATAAAGGGTACCTGGGATGTGAAATCCTTCATTTCTCTACTGTTTAACCCTTCCATGTTCACGGACTATGCCGATGTTGATTCAGACACATCCAAAGCCAAAACTCCTTGTTATTACACGGTGGACCATGAAGGCAAGAGATAAGTACCTTAATCCTCTCCTGTGACTCTGAAGACTAATCAGGGTTCAGAAATGAAGTTTCCTTCTCTACAAAGTCTTGGGTGCGGCTGGTGCTCGGGCTGAGACTTAGTTCTAGAACAGTTCCTCCTCACCTCCTTCCTCATTCTACCTCTAGCTTCTAGCTTTTGGGTTCTCTTGCACCTAAAGTTGGAGCTATTATTTTTCATTTATCTCCCCAGCACTGAGTTCCTCACCTGGTTCACTGGGGTCTTTCAGTCCCTCCCCTAGGGTCCTAAATTTTCCCAAATTAGAAATTAAAGTTCCATCGCCCTGGGCAAATAGGGCCGTGCTCCCCCATTCCAACCTACAACTAAAAGTGATGACCAAACACTGGATCTTTTGAGGAATGGTTAGAGCAAACCACTCATCTCCAAAAACCATACCCATTAGTGACTTTGCTGCTTGCAATACATAAATAGACTCATTTCTTGGATGGCACATAAATCATGCCAGTCGAGTTATAACAAACTGCCTAGTAGGTCAAGGAGATTAGATTATAGTTAGTCTACGGTTTTCAGTCTTGTGGCTAAGTTCCATTTGTCTTGGTTCCAAAAATTTGCATACGAAAATGAAGTTTCACACAGAGATATGTTTATATTTATATGGTGATTTGTATCTGTGACATCCTTTGGGACCCTCATCCGTGGTAGGGAAAAGCTTGCCTCACAAACAACCAATCTGGCCTATGAAGCAGTTCAATCAGAGAAGGGAAATTTATGCCGTGCAAGAGCTGCAATGAAAGAGAGAGCTGTGTTATAAAAGCATGTTCATTGTTGTCTCCTTTTCCTCTGTGGTTTAAAATTTGCATCGACATGGGAGAATTGCACTGATAAAGATACAACCCGGGGTTATGTATATCGGGGCTAATTGGAAACAGCTGAGAACAGTGGGAGGCAAAGCCATCCACATTTGGACAATCGCTTTCCTTCCCGTGGGTGGGCCAGTTTATAAAGGCCCTGTAGCCTTCCCAGGCCTGGGACCCGACGGCTGAATTGCAGCACATATCTTACATAAAAGGCAGAATCCCCATCCACACAAGAGACCCAACGTCCATTACGAAGTGACGTGTTAAATATAACGAGCAAAATCCACTGGATTCATTGAAAATGATTCACAGTGGAAAACTGGTTTTCAACACAAATGTTGCTGGTGGAAATATGGTAAAGAGCAGCCTGCGTGGGGGCTTTGGCTGTGGTCTGCACCACCCTGCTCAAACAGTACAAGGAGTAATTCCCAACATACAGTCTACCTTGCTTAGAGTCACTTTAAAAGACTGATAGGTGCCAGGGGGTGCCTGGGTGGCTCAGTCGGTTAAGCGTTCAACTCTCGATTTCAGCTCAGGTCATGATCTCACAGTTAGTGAGATCAAGCCCCATGTCTGCCTCTGCACTGACAGAGCCTGCCTGGGATTCTCTCTCCCTCTCTCTCTCTGCCCCTCCCGCCATGCATGTGCACTCGCATGTGCATGCAGTCCCTCTCAAAATAAGTAAACTTTTAAAAAAGACTGTTATGTGGCAGAAGATAAAATACAGTGGATTTGACCAGGTCCATGTGAACAATTGAAAATAAAAATAATTTACTGAGCTCCTACCCTATGCCAACCAAAGCGTGCATGTAATTTTTAAGGATCACATGGTTACACAGTTGGTAATGGGCAGAACTGGGATTTAGCCCAGGTCTCTAGGGCTCCAAAGCCTACACTCTTTCTCCAGGCTATGCAGCATCCAGAGCTCCAAAAGTCTACTCATCGAATTTTCAGAGGAAACTGCATTATTACGCTGGGATCCATCTCAAATAATCATCTAAAACTATGGCATCTATTATACAGCCAGCCTCCTGCCCATAACTATCTATGGCTCCCAAAAGCGAAAGAAGGTGAAAAGTTATAAAATGTTTTCCAGAAATGGAGGTTAAATATCAAGAAACCCACAGTGGCCAAACTTATTCAGGGATATTTATTAGATCTTGGGCTCCTGAAGTAGTCAGGTATTCCGAATACAAACATAAATGGAAAAGATACTTTTAAAAGGTCAAGTTTTAAAGCTTTTTTTGTGCCTCAGTACACTTTCCTTATAGAATGTGGAACTTTAAAAATCAGCATTACATTGTAGGGGCACCTAGGTGGCTCAGTAGGTTAAGTGTCTGACTTTGGCTCAAGTCATGATCTCGCGGTTCATGGGTTCAAGCCCCATGTCAGGCTCTGTGCTGACAGCTCAGAGCCTGGAGGCTGCTTCGGGTTCTGTGTCTCCGTCTCTCTCTCTCTCTCTGCCCCTCTCCTGTTCATGCTCTGTCTCTCTCTCTCTCTCTCTCTCTCTCTCAAAAATAAATAAACATCAAAAAAAAAAATCAGCATTACGTTGTAAAATTCCAAAATTTACCACAAGACTGCATTAATTTCACTTCTTTTTTTTTAATTTTTTTTTTTTTTTAACGTTTATTTATTTTTGAGACAGAGAGAGAGAGCATGAACAGGGGAGGGGCAGAGAGAGAGGGAGACACAGAATCTGAAACAGGCTCCAGGCTCTGAGCTGTCAGCACAGAGCCCGACGCGGGGCTTGAACTCACGGACCGTGAGATCATGACCTGAGCTGAAGTCGGACGCTTAACCGACCAAGCCACCCAGGCGCCCCTAATTTCACTTCTTGAACGATACTGTATGGAAATAACCCACAAGAGAAAACTAATTTTGTGTAAAACTACTGATGCACCATTGGAAATACAAGTATCGCACAACCACGGAAATTGGCCCAATGAAAATATGGTCGAACAAACCAGAACACGTTAACAAAATGAAACAAAATCATACGACTCTAAATGTGAATTCCATGATTAAACGTTCATAAACCTGTGCATTGAAAAAGTTATGAAAACTGAAAGTGACAGAAATAAGTTAGAATTAAGCTGCTCTTTGGGGAGTACCTGGCTGGCTCAGTCGGTAGAGCCTTGACTCTTGACGTCTGAGTTATGTAAGTTTGAGCTGCACGTTGGGTGTAGAGATTACTTAAAAATAAAATCTTAAAAAAAGAAAAGAATTATGTTGTTCTTTTGGGGGTAGAGGTGTTTTTAACACAGATTAGCCTGTAATCCCCCAACGCTGCCAGCAGGTAACTCAACATATGCTCCCCTGAGGCCGAGCAGGGCCAGAAACTAAGAACTGGCTTTGTGTGTCTCCCACTCAACTTCCCTCCACAACCAGCTAGTCACCTGAGCCAAGAACACAGCCAGTGTCCCCTCTGCACATCTCTGGGACAACGCTGTTTTGTCATAATGATGACGTAATGGAGAAGTCTTACAAAACTCTGCGTATTATTTATTTTTTTAAGATTTCATTTTTTAAGTATGCTACACCTAACACGGGGCTTGAACTCACAACCTCAAGATCAACAGCCACATCCTCCACTGACTGAGCCAGTCAGCTGCCCCCAATCAGCTATTTTAAAATAATTCTTTTTAATTTAATTTTATTTTAGAGAGAGAGTGCCAGTGGGGGAGGGGGGAAGAGAGAGAGAAAGAGAGAGAGAATCTTAAGCAGGCTCCATGCTCAGTGGGGACCCCCATACCCCTGGGATCATGACCTGAGTCAAAATCAAGAGTTAGACACTCAACCAACTGAGCCACCCAGGTGCCCCAAGAATTCATTTCTTTAGTGAAATGGGCTTTAGTGTTTCAATGTCATCGATCTTTGTGCCTTCTTTGCCAGGTAGTGTTTCCTGCAAAACAGAGGTTCTGTGACTATCCTAAGGCAAGAATGCATCCCCCCCTGGCTTTCCGAAATGCAGCCATATCTCTCGGGTACTGACCTAGCAGAATTTAGGGTACAGCCCATGAGAACTTGAAATGTTCCAGCATCGCCCTTATTTTATGTAAGAAAACCAAAGCCCTGGGGTGTCACATTACATGACTTGACCCAAACACAGAAGAAGGCCTGGTGAAACTGTCTTTTGCACAAAAGTGTCAGTTGAAAATAAAGCCACACCCACCACCTTTCTCTCAAATTCCAGTTTTACCCTAACCAAAAATCTTCAATTTTTCTGTAGTGTCTGCAGAAAAGTAGGTACGTTTTACTCAACGGCGTTCCTGAGAAACCCAGGCTGTGGAACTTAACGTAAATAAAACGGCTTCTTTTCCATCCTGAGTTTGTTAACTGACAGAGATGCTTGTGCAAAGAGATACTTAAGGCCAGCGAAGCCCAAATTCCTAGCGAATGCTGGCATCTCCTCTCGGGAGAGGAGATTACTAACTGCCCATCCCAACTTCGCTTAAACACTTCCAGGGCGCGGCATTTACAAATTTATGAACCGCAAATTCCATTTTAGGATCGCCGTAGCTGTTTATGAAATTCTTTCTTATGTTGATCCAAAATCTGCCGCCCTCCAACTTCATACCATTTGTCTCTGTTCTGTGCTCTGCAGCCAGAATAAGCCGGCTGCCCTGGCCACATCACAGCATCTCAAATGCTTGAGGACGGCTGTCACAGCACCCAGAAGTCTGTCGGCCGTGCCGAGCGTCCCTCTTTGCACAGACTCTAACCCTCTACCCCCTTGGCCACGCCCGCTTCACAAACTCCACTTGCCGAGGTCCCTTTAAAACGGGCCCTGAATCACCTAGTAACCTCCACACACATGCTGACCAGCACACGGCATTAGCCAGATGATTACCTCCTGAATTCAGGACACTGTACTTTTATTAACATACTCCAACATCAACGTCAGACTGTTGTTGGCTCATATTGAACTCGCAGCCAACTAAAACACCCAGATCTTTTTCACACTTACGCAACCGGTGTTTTTCATTCCGTCAGCCATTCAACAAATATTGCCTTCAAGAAAATTATTTCCACACCGAATGCTGACAATTTTCCATAAGATGATGGGGCGACAAACAGATTAAGGAAATGCAAGAACGTTTGACCTGCAAGTGAACCTGAAATTAAATGTGTTCACGTTAATTTAACAGTTAGCTGTGTCATTTATCGGCTAGTTGTCAAAGGCAAAACAACCTCACCGAAATCCAGTGGTCTGTGAAATGTGGATCGCACGAGACAAATGAGGTCAAACGTTTCACTTTATGTTCAAATGAGTTTGTTCAGAGGGGCACAAAGAATATTTCTAAGAGTCAGATTTGAAAATCAGTTTGAAAATCAGTGGAAATCGAACCTTTCGGTCAAAAAGATTATTCATAGAAATGATGTAAGTAGCACCGGTAACTACTTTATTGACTAGGACACGTCAGACAAGTTCCTTAGTTTTCCAGGTATGAACTACACATAACCCAGGATGACTACCCTTTTACTTATATATTGAAAATACGCCACAAGTTTTCCATAAAACTCTTAAACTAACAATCTTGCTCCAGAATTATAAGATGCCTTCCATTCAATCTGCCCTCACCTATTTGGTTTTCCATGTTTTGTGAATCATTTGCTCCAAGCCAAGGAGATAACTCACCTTTTGTATTCTCTTTTCAACAGATAAACTGTTGCAGAATCACTTTATTCAGAGCAAACTGGAGGAACCCAGTGGATCAGCCAATCCAATGCTTTATTATACAAATGAGGATACTGAGGCTCCCAGAAGTTGCCTTTCCTTCCTTCAGATTTGTTGAGCTCTTTTCTAAGCATGTGAATGCCTGAAGCTCAAATAAGTGGAAATATAATTAGGAAGAGAAAATGCGGGTGAACAATAGAGTAAATCACGCAGACTTAAAGGAGTTCAAGATAAAGTTCAATGTAGCTAACGTGGACCCTCGTGTGTGTGTGTGTGTGTGTGTGTGTGTGTGTGTGTGTGTGTGTGT
>NC_064816.1:66402174-66448561 GCF_023721935.1 Panthera uncia | reverse complement strand
GTGTGTGTGTGTGTGTGTGTGTGTGTGTGTGTGTGTGTGTGTGTGTTGGGGGGACCAGAGAAGGAGGAGAGGACAAGGGGAGAGGGGAAAGTGGATGACCAGATGTGGATCAGTGCAAGGACAGACCCATCTGTCCTGTATTTATGAGGAAAATAACCATGTGTACTATTAAGCATATCACATCTTATCTACAACTACAGTAAAGAGTTCCTAAATAATGCCCGTGGGCTGAATGACTTCATGCACAAGTGTAAATGTGTATCCTAATTCCAGATATGTTCCATTTTGAGCTTTAGATAAAGGGAGCTACCCAAAAGAGTGACAGAGTTAGTAACATGATCAGACTGGCATTTTAGAACAATCCTAGCTACACATTCCCACCTGGAAAACTTTCAAAAGATACCTATAAGGCTCCTTTAAGACCCACTATAGCAGAATATCAGGAGTCGGGGCTGGCATTAGGAGTCGTCACGACTCCCCCCGGGGATCCCAATGTGCAGCCAAGGTTGTGAACCCCTGTTCTAGAAATGGTTCTGGCAGCAAAGCAGGGAAGCGCTCTGAGACAGAGCAGGGGAGACAGGGAGGACACAATTAGAGACGGTGAGGGCTGACCCAAGACCATCATCACGGGGACCCAGAGGACAAGATGGGTGAAGTGGGGAAACTGGGGACGTCTAGAGTGGCTCCGGTGACTCAGGTGTGTAAGTGAATAGGAGTGACAGCCCCACTGTACTGCAGGAGGAGGTCCATTGGAAGTGGGTACGGGGTCTGCCAGCATATCCTCCCGGGGGCTCCAAAACAACAATGCAGACAGGATGCTCTCCATCTGTGAGTCAGAGGCCGCCTCCAAACATGAGCATGGAGAGGAGAATTCGGAACAAGGTGGGAAGGTCAAGGATGGGGGTGGGGGGATCCTGACGTGAAAATAAGAGCGGTAATGCCATGAGGGACAGCGAGGACCTACGTACAACCACATGAGGAAGGCGAACACAGATGCACCAGATTATCCGCTGCCCCTTGGTCTGTGTTCAGGGTTTTGGCCTCCAGGTGTTCCAGACTTTCCCAAACATTTTTCACACGTCCGAGCTTGTTGCCAAGCTCTACTTCAGATTAAGTATCCCAATTTTGGAACTAAAGACACCAGCAGTGCCTGGAGCACCACCATAGTTGCTGACCATCTAGAGCGACTGTTGAGAGACGCAGCCCCAGCCCCCACAGACGAGCCAGAAATAACGGGGGACTCCTGGCAGGGTGACCTTAAAGCCGTGTCTGCCCAGACCCATGCCATGCCTGTCTGGACAAGCGTGGCCTTTCCTACTGTCTTCAAAATGGGTTTCAGTCCTCAGGTGGTATTTTCCATGCGGTGTTAACTTAAGTCCTACACACCAAAGTGAGGACAACCTGGGGATGAAATTCCCAGAAACTTGCTCAAGGTCACCCAAAGTCAAGTAGGGTGTCAGACCAGAACTCCTAGGTTCTAGCTGCAGGCTGGGGCCCTGGGGGATCTGAGAGACACAGGTGAGGTGGTCTAAAAGAGTAAAGAGGAAATGCCAGCTGTAAGCGGGTTTGCTTAGACCTTCCAGAAAGGGGGAAGATGGGGACTCCGAGGCAGAGACTGAATAACAGGCAGCCTGGTAGGCAACATTTTCCTCTTCCAGGCTTCACCGAAGTTTCTGACCTGTACTGCACTCAGCAATTGTCATTATAAATGGGAGATTTTCCACTGAGGGGCAGGGAGAGCCCGTGTCTTTCTTGCATGTTGGGAAAAATGAAAACTCCTCCTTAGAGACTGAAGAAATCATCACTGTCCTTAGGGGATTGAGTTTGTCTGCTTCAAACAAAACTAGTTCAGTGTAAAGCAGATCGGTTAAGAGCTGAAAGAAAGAAGGAAAGAAAGAAAAAGAAAGAAAGAAAGAAAGGAGAAAAGAAAAGAGAAAAAGAAAAGAAAAGAAAAGAAAAAAGAAAAGAAAAGAAAAGAAAAAAACATTGTGAGCTCATGTGAATCACCTCAAGGGAATGGCCAGGAATCAAATGTCCTCCTAGGAAATGTGCCACCCCACTGAGGTTACCTGGGACACAGGGGCGGCAGGGCTGGGGAGAAGACAGGACAGGGCCGGCCTGAGCAGGGGAGGTAGGAATCCGAGGGTTCACCAACCCTGGCATTTCAATTGTAACCTCTCCTTTTTGGCCCTGGGAAACCAGCAAATAATTACATAATCCACATTTCTCCCAGGTCTACCAGGGAGGGGACAGGAACAGGCTGAGGATGGCTATTATAGCTCCTGGCACACAGGCCTCCCAGCAGGCAGCTGCTGCCTGGCTTTTGTCCCTTCAACCTGTCAGCCCAGGTTGACTGCGTTGTTTCTACATGGAAAGCGGTGTAAACGGAGCTCTCTAATGAAATGCCTCGTTCTGTGATCCCTTGGTGAACCTCCTGGGAACAGAAACGAGGCACAGGGGGGTGGGGGTGGCGGAGGGAGCTCTAAGGACTATCAAAACTGGAACATTCTGGACAAAGCCAAAAGACACCCAACTTGCAGAATGGTCTTGCAAAGTTGCCACAGGCAAACGGAATGCTCTGGAATACACACACTTGCAGACAAGGCATCATCCTTTGGAGCAGAGAACACGCTCGTTTCTTGCCAAAGGTGACCTCGGCTGCGTGGCTGGCCTCCTTTCTAGAGGCACGGCCTTCCCACCCAGTGGTCATGGAGGTTCCCCGGCCTCAACGCGAAGGATTAGTTCCTGCAGGAGGCAGGCTGTGAAGCCTTATTTACCCAAACACGGAGTTAGGACATTGAAGCATGTCAGGGAACCACAGGGATTTTCCTTAAATAAGCAAAGCACACATTAAACTGGTAATAATTAAAATAGTCTGCCCTGAAGAATGTGCAATGGGTTGCATTTTCTCCCTGACCCAAGAAAGGCAAAGATCCTCTAAGAATCAGAAAGCTACGATAACATCTTGCTCCTCAAAATCGTATCCCCCAAATGTCTAAAGGGCACTGTTTTCAGACAGGGGGGAGGGGGATTGTCCAATGGGGGAAGTCCAGTTTTCCTTGCGTGGGTCCTCTCCTGATAACTTCACGGTCTTCAGGATCTCTGGGGAGCTGACCCACCCCAGGGAAGCAGGAACAACGAGTGGAGACTAGAGAGCTTACCTGCTGTTTTTCCAGAACAGCCACATTATAACGTGGCAGCCGGCTCCACCCCAACCCCACTGGGAGCCTCTCCTTACCCCACAGCCCTGCCCAGAATTTGCTCCCTGGCCTCTTGTTTCAACTTCCCTGTGCAAAAGCCTGGCAAATGCAGGGGGAGGCCAGGAGCACTTCTCCACCTGCCTGCACCTTTCCTCAGCCATCAGGGACCCACACACCTGAGCAGGGCAATCTCCCTGAGGTTTCTGGGGACAGCAGCATGTAACTTGCTTTTTTTTAATGTTTACTTATTTGGGGGGTGGGGGAAGAGAGGCAGAGAGAGAGAGGGAGACACAGAATCAGAAGCAGGCTCCAGGCTCTGAGCTGTCAGCACAGAGCCCAACGCAGGGCTCAAACTCATGAACCGTGAGTTCATGACCTGGGTGGAAATCGGACGCTCAACTGACTGAACCACCCAGGTGCCCCTGGGTTTTTTTGTTTTTAAGTTTATTTTGAGAGAGACAAAGACAGTGCAAGTTTGGGAGGGATGGGGGGGGGGGAAGAGAGAGAGAGAGAGAGAGAGAGAGAGAGAGAGAGAATCCCAAGCAGGCTCTGCACTGTCAGCACAGAACCCGTTGCAGGGCTTGAACTGTGAGATCATGACCTGAGCCGAAGTCGGAAGCTCAACCGACCAAGCAACCCAGGTGCCCCTGTAGTTTGCTTTTCATACAACACAGCCAGCGCAGGGCAGGATTACTCTCATTATGATTACTGCTATGAAGAATTGATTGATTACTGAAAGTCTTGAAAGAAAAGTCTGATTTTTAAAGAATAACAACAAAAGTTGCAACATGGAGGGCTCAGGCAAGGACATCAAAGACCAAGACTCGCCATCAGGGCTGAGCATGTATCACTTCCTGAGAAATCATCTCTCCGTACCTAATTAAAGAGCTAAGCTGTGCACGAGGAAGGTGTGTTGCGGCCGTTTCTCTTGCAAGGCTTGGAACTGAGTGTTCCTTGACCTAAGTGTGCAGGCACTGGCTCCGTGTCCTTGCACATGAGTCCTCCAAGACAGCCCAGGGAGGGGAACTGGTCATACTTGACACAAAAGGAAACTAAGTCCCAGGGAGAATAAGGGACTTGACCAAACTCACACAGGTACCGAAGGTGCCACAGAGCCAGGATCCGGGTTCTTTCACCTTCAACCCAGCACATCTCATGTCCATCCAGCTGCCACACAGTGCTGGGCTCTGTGGGTACACGGGTCAGAGAAGCAGATAGGAGCTCCGCCCTGGTGGTGTTGACAGTCTAGCTGGAGAGACATTTAAAGAGCAAACAACAGGGGCGCCTGGGTGGCTCAGTCAGTTAAGCGTCCGACTTCGGCTCAGGTCACGATCTCACGGTCCGTGAGTTCGAGCCCCGCGTCAGGCTCTGTGCTGACAGCTCGGAGCCTGGAGCCTGTTTTGGATTCTGTGTCTCCCTCTCTCTGACCCTCCCCCGTTCATGTTCTGTCTCTCTCTGTCTCAAAAATAAATAAACGTTAAAAAAAAAAATTTTTTTTTAATAAAAAAATAAATAAATAAAAAGCAAACAACAACTCTTGCAAGGTAAGGGAGATCTTACAACCAAAGTTTTCCAGGCAGAGGAAACAGCTTGTGCAAAGGTGCTTACCTTGCAACAACTCTTGCAAGGTAAGTGAGATCCTACAACAAGTTTTCCAGGCAGAGGGAACAGCTTGTGCAAAGGCCCTGAGGGAAGAAGAACTTGGGTGTGACAAAGTAAGCAGAGGCCAGTGTGGCCAGAGCCAAGCGAGCCAGGGGACAGCGGGTCGGACAGCATGTGCTGGAGAGCTGGTGGGGCCACAGCCTGAGTGCAGCTCTTGAAGATTCCTTTTAATGTTTACTTATTTTTGAGAGAGAGAGCATAAGCGGAGGAGGGGCAGAGAGAGAGGGAGATGCAGAATCCGAAGTGGGCTCCAGGTTCTGAGCTGTCGGCACAGAGCCCGATGCGGGGCTCGAACTCACAGACTGCGAGATCACGACCTGAGCCGAAGTCGAGTGGGATGCTCAACCGACTGAGCCACCCGGGTGCCCCCTGAAAAGTTCCTTTTAACGTTGGACAAGCAGATGTGAGCGGTTCATGACCCTAACTTGACCCAAAAAGGCCGAAAGCCAGTCTTGCACAGAAGGTTCCGAGAGTCACACCTGCCACACGGGCCATTTCTCCGGTGACCAGATAAACTCTTGCAAAGACCTTGGCAGCAAGTGGAATCTACAGAATAACAACTTCAGAAGGGCTCTCGTGTGGGCCAGGAGCTGTCACGCCCCTGAAGTAAGTGAGTTCCAGGAAGCCGGTCACTTAATCCGAGAGGAGGATTTCCAGGATTTAGCAGATGCTACGCCCACCGTCCAGGAGCCCAGGTCCCAGGGGTGACACGGACACAGACACACATAACAAGGTGCGACTGTGGAGGGAGGGACAGGGAACGGGCACCCTGCTGAATGCTGTACCTCAGGCCAGGACGCTTGAGCTCTCTAGGTGTTGTGTTGTCATGTTTTAAGAAGAAATAAGATCTCACCATGCAGAGATCTAGGAATCAGCTTCCAGATGGAGAACAGAGCATGGACACAGGCGGAGGGCGATGGAAATGCAACGTCCACCCAGCCATGGACACTGGGCTCACTTAACATGGTCAACATGGCAAATGCTGTCTTGTATGTATTTTATCACAACCAAAACCAGTTTGAGACAGACAGGCAGACAGAGGGTGAGGCTGATCAAAGGAGGCTTGGCAGAGGAGCAGGAGACTGTCACAATGCTCTGCTCACAGTGACACAGTGAGACCAGGGTGGTGGAAGGTGGGGGGCGTGAAGGGACAGAGTCAAGCAGCATTTCCGGAGACAACGTGGGAGCCTGTGGAGGTGAGGGCACATGTGGGGATTCTGCAGTCAAGATGATGCCCAGATTCCAGGTCCAGGCTAATTTTAAAAGTTGCCCTCTTGGGGCGCCTGGGTGGCTCAGTCGGTTGAGCGTCCGACTTCGGCTCAGGTCACGATCTCACAGCTTGTGAGTTCGAGCCCCGCGTCGGGCTCTGTGCTGACAGCTCAGAGCCTGGAGCCTGCTTCTGCTTCTGTGTCTCCCTCTCTCTCTGCCCCTAACCCACTCACATTCTGTCTCTGTCTCTGTCAAAAATAAATAAACATTAAAAAAAAAATTTTTTTTAAGTTGCCTTCTTGGGGCGCCTGGGTGGCTCAGTCGGTTAAGAGGCCGACTTCTGCTCAGGTCATGATCTCACAGTTTGTGGGTTCGAGCCCCGCGTCGGGCTCTGTGCTGACAGCTCGGAGCCTGAAGCCTATTTCAGATTCTGTGTCTCCCTCTCTCTGACCCTCCCCCACTCATGCTCTGTCTCTCTCTGTCTCTCAAAAATAAATAAATGTTAAAAAAAAATTTTTTAAAAATTGTCCTCGACGCCACATGTAAGGGACTTACGCTCCTCTGATCGAGTGGACACACAGTCCATATTTTGTTTGAATTTATGCATTTATAAATCAAAGAACCCTGCCTGCCCCCTGTTGGGCCCTGTTCTGTTGGTTCCATGCATCTCAAAGGCCTGGAACGGCCATGATGGATGGCCAGGGCTGGCAGTGGCACGGACTGGTAAGTGGCCTCAGCTAGTTGCTGACAAGGGAAGGGGCGGGGGGGGGAGGGGGGGGAAGTGAATGAGAAAGCGAGGGCCTGATGTGAAGGAACGCCTAATCCCCAATCGTCAGAAACAAACTAGGAAAGAAGTATCAAATTTCCTTCTCTGGAGGTGTGTACAGGCCCAGGTCCAAGCCCGCGTGCAGGGTTCTGTGGGGAAGGCCCAGTCGGCCGAGTTCTCCAAGGATTCGTGCTGAAGGTGAAATTATGAAATCCCCTGGGGCAGAAACGTGCAAGAGTTTCAAGTTTTCCCCGTATGGAAGACATATTAAAATTCTATTTTCTCTGTGCCTCCTACTGAAGGTTACAAACATGGAATAGAACTTTCTATGCAGATATCAAAGATCGTTATTCCTATGGTCAGTCTATAAAAGATCATATTAGGATTTATAACATGGGTGGAATCCATACTTTTACTAGTTTGAGCATAAAAAGCCACGTAATACACGTAATTGCGTTAGCAAGATCAAAGTACTTCATATTGCTAAAGCATGCATACTAGAAGTAAATAACACTTCTGTTTATTTTAAAGAACTGAAAATATTACTTAAAAATCCACTGGAATATTATTCAGCCATCAAAAGGGATAAGATTGTGCCATTGGTGACAACGTGGATGGGCGCAGAGCAGATTATGTGGAGTGAAAAGTCAGACTGAGAAAAACAAATACCATGTGATCTTACTCCTATGCAGAATCTAAAACAAAGAAACAAAATGAATAAGCCAACAGACAAAAAGCAGAATCAGACCTATAAATACAGGGAACAAACTAATGGTTGCCAGAGGGGAGGGGACGTGGGATGGGCAAGATAGGTGAGGAGGAATGACAGGGCCAGGCTTCTAGTTATGGAATGAATAAGTCACGGGGATAAAAGGTACGGGAGAGGGAATCGAGTCAAGGATACTGTAAAGGTGTCGTATGGTGACCGATGGAGCTACACTCATGGTGAGCACAGCACGATGTCTAGAGAACATGAATCACTATGTTGTACACCTGAAACTAAGGTAACACTGTGTGTCAACGACGTTCAAAAAAAATATATATATATATATATTATTTTAAAATAGCATTTTGAGTTTCCACTTCTATCTTGGATGTAACCGCGGGGCATTTGGGCTTCCAATTATTAAAACACAGCCTCTCCATGAGTCTACACTACAGGAATGTCTTCTTAGCAAGAAATAAGCTAGTGAGATTCTGTTATCCTCACAGCCTGGGTTTTTTCCTAAATGACTTTCTTCTTTCTGATGTTACAGAAGCAACAAAGGTCTAAAGATCTAGGCTTTGGTCGTACGTGTTCGCTAACTACTCACGTGATCTCCTGACCCTATTACCTTAGGGATACCAGTGCCTGAGACAGCACCCAATTCTATAAAAGCTGGTGAACGCACGAACCAGTTCTGGTTACATTTTCACCGATCTTTCACAGCTAATAAAAATATTGGCGCAGCACCTTTTTCTGACTAATAAAAGAATTTCAACCTGCTTTTCAGATTTATTTTTCTTTTCAAATTGCGAGAGAGCGTGTGTGCATGTAATAGTTGAGACTGGACGAATGTGTCTCGTATGGCAAATCTAACCACACACGCTTAATTTTAATTGTGCAGAGGGAGGTGGGTGTTAGACATAACAGACACTCATAACAAAGTTTTTTCTTCTTTCTTAAAAGTTAAATATAGATTCAATTTTCAATGAAGGCTGGTTAAAAGTGACCCAGTAATAAACATTTGGAAAAGTGAAATATGGCTTCTGTACAATTTAAACTCAGAGAACATTTTAAGCATGGGCTCAGTTAAAGCACAGCCACGACAATAGACCCTTGCCTGTCTGTAACACAGTGTGCAGAGAATTAAGCGCTTTAAAAGTCAAAAAGAACAAGAACTTGTTTGGAGTTGATTTTACACACGTGGTCACCCTTTGTATGTTTCAGAGACACTGTATCGGCAGCCAGGTTGTCACCAGCATCACAATATACTTGTGGACAAGATTTAACTGCAGTGGCTCCTGGGGCGCCTGGGGGGCTCAGCCCGTTAAGCGTCCAACTTCAGCTCAGTTCAGGATCTCACGGTTCGTGGGTTCGAGCCCTGCGTCGGGCTCTGTGCTGACAACTCAGAACCTGGAGCCTGTTTCAGATTCTGTGTCTCCCTCTCTCTCTGCCCCTCCCCCGCTCACACTCTGTCTCCCTCTCTCTCTCAAAAATAAAGAAACATTAAAAAAATTTTTTTTTCATAAACAAATGTTAAAAAAGAATTTTTTTAAAAATAACTGTAGTGTCTCCAAGTTCAGGCAACAACAGTCGGGTGATTTTATTGCCACTTTATACAAGAATTCAAACACCCAGCCCCTAAAACTAACGATCCCCTCTGGGTCCTTAGCAGGTATTCTTGAGAGCAGGACACACAACTTGGTGTCCGCACCAAAAATCAGAGTGGACAGTTTGGGAAGTATTTATTAAAAGAAAAAGGAGATCTTGGTGAGCCTTGGTTCGAGGTGTATATGCATGGCTTGTTCATGTTCACACCAGTTGTGTTAATAGGCTGGATTTCCTTTAATTAAGAGACAGGCCGTGTTTGATGCACAGCTCCTTCCTAGAGCCACCAGCATCTTAGGCTATTTTAATTCTGAAAGTCATTCAAAAGAAGGAAACCTGTTTTAGGTCCCTTACTTCACTTTCTCCTTGTTTGAATTCTGAATCGGCTGCTACTGTATTTTACCGAGCTGGGCCACAGCTAGTGCCATATAATCACCATGGACATTTGTACTAAGCTACCCCATTCAGTGCCTCCAACAGAAGGCAAAGGCTCAACCCTCCCTCCTAAGCTGAGGAATCTGACACTGGACCACATCCAAGGTCTCAGGGCCAGTGAGACGCAACCCCAGTTTGAACCCAGTCTGTCTACAAAGAGATGCCTCTGACCACCATATTCTATTGGCTCAACAAAAAGTCTGTTGAGCAAAACAAACAAACAATCAAAACCGCTTGAAAAGCATCATGGAAGGTCCTATCATGCTGAAAAGATGTGCGTGTGCATCTCCAAAGGTAAATTACAGCGATGTCCAAGGTCACCCAAAGGCTATCAGGGCCGTCCCAGCTGTGTTTCCCTAAACTTCGCCAACTTCGTTATTGCTTGTAAGACACATTCCTAGCAGGACCCAGATACCAGCTTACACAGCTTTCCACGACACACGACTGTCACCTATGACCTGTCATCCCATAATAAGGCATATGCCATTTTAAAAACTTCTTGTAAATGTTCCTCATTACTGATAAGTCAGTGGATCAAATAGAGCAGGAAGGTCTAAATATTCTGAATCATCATTCCTTGCTTGCAAAAAACATTCTGAGACATCCCTCTACTAAATGTTATTTAATTATAATGCACTTATATAGTGTACTAATGTATGTTGCACATTAAGAAATAAGAAATGATGGGGCGACTGGGTGGCTCAGTCGGTTGGGCTCAGTTGACTTTGGCTCAGGTCATAATTTCAAGGTCTGTGAGTTCGAGCCCCGTGTCGGGCTCTGTGCTGACAGCTCAGAGCCTGAAGCCTGCTTTGGATTCTGTGTCTCCCTCTCTCTCTGCTCCTCCCCTGTTCACACTCTGTGTCTCTCTCTCTCAAAAATAAATAGACATTAAAAAAAATAAGCCAAAAAACATTTTCATTGAAAGCATTAGGTTTCTTCACAGGCATTAGGTTTATTCTATCTTAAAGAATATCTGCATTACAATTTCTCCAATAATGCAAATTCCTATAAACTGAAATCTGCAGTAACTACATGTTCGAGGAGATACTCCCAGAGCTGACCTTGCACACTATAACTTAGGCAGCAATCAGGTCAGGTCTGGAGTGGGGGTCAGGAACCTGCAGAGGCTTCCCTGCAGCGGGGAGGCTCGGAACTCACTTTCCTGCTCAGCAGCGTTAGCCTCTAGTTTCTAATAGTGCCATCTCTGCTCCTTTAGGACTGCATTCTCCTTACCTAACCATTTTGCTGGAATGGCGCCCTGTCATATTTGTAACACTTATAAGATGTGTCAACTCTTTTCAGAAAATAGACTATAAATAAATACAAATTTAAGGCAGAACTTTTGTAATTTTTTCCTTACTTTACTAATGTCAACAAGGCATTCTTTTATGAAAAGGGGACGTATTTACAAAACAGCAATCCCCCTGTTTTCTCACCTTCCAGAGACACATACTTATCGGCGATTTCTTCCTGCAAAGTGATCTCGCGAACATTTTCAGAGGAACTGTTTCCACCTGCCCTTCCCTAAAAACACTGCTCAGGTGAGTGGACCTTTTCATTATATGAGAGAGTGTTTCTGAAACAGTGTTTCTGAAGCAGTGGGGTGTGTCCTACAGGCGTTCTTTGAAAAACTGATCTGTAGTCAAATAAATGTAAGTAATTGTGGGTTGTAACATGTTAGACCGGCCTCTTTATTGCAGGACTTCTCAGAATCATTAATATAAAACATACACAAGGAGTGGTCTTGTAGACACAGTGCTTTCCAAGCTTACTTGACTGCAGAATACTTTTTTTCAAGAACATCTACTAAGACTAACATGTGTCTAAGGAATACAGCTGGGAGCCACTGATGGAAGGAGTACCAAGCAAAGTGCTGCCCTTGATAATGACACCCAATCCCATTAAGGATACCCCAGCAAGTTCAGTGACATTTTCTCAGTGGGCACCCTGAAGAGGAAGGGATTGCACCTCACTTTAATTACTGGAGGCAGATTCACGCCTAGATCATACTTCTCTTGGCCAGAATAGAATGGTCAGAAAACAAATTAAATTCATGTTTGCCTAGATGTTTAGGTTTTTTTTTGTTTTGTTTTTTCAATCTATGCCAACCCTTCAGAGAAATAAAGCTAAAAAAATAAAAGATTTCAGGTCCAATGAAGATGCAAGGGCTGGAGGCAGAGGAGACTAGGAGATACTTTAAGGTTCTAACAAAACGAGCAGCACATTTTGCAGACCATAACCATATAGATTACTCACTGTACCATTTCTAATGCAGTGAGAACCACATACATCATCGAAATTTTTCTAGTAGTCACATTAAAAACAACAAAAATGGAACCACCAAAATGAATTTTAACAATCTATTTCACTTACTGCAACACGCTCCAAATATTTTTATTTCAATGTCATTAATTCAAAAAAGCTTTAAATGAGATTTTTTACATCCTTCCTCTCATGCTGAGTCTTCAAAATCCAGCGTGTCTCTTATACTATGAGCACATCTTAGTTTGGATGAACCACATCTCAAGTGCTCAGCAGCAACCAAATGGGGCTCACGGTTACCATACTGGATGGCAGTCATCTAGAAACTACAACAGCAATAATCGCAGCAGCATTAAAGGATTAAGATCTATTGAACACCTTCTATACATCTTGTACTTTTCATATTCTACCTCTCCGAACCCCCATGACAGCCTTCAGCCTTAGATCCCATCGTATTGGGTGTTTGGCAGGTGTGGAACTAAGGCATACCGAGGTGTCTCCACTGGATCACACAGCCACCAAGTGATGGTACTATCTCTGGGGCTCTGGGACCCCTCCCCCACCCCCTGCCGTGAACACTGTCCAGAATCCTCCCTTTAGGCTACTTTTCTTAGACTTGGAAGACCTTAGCCACCATACAATCTAACCCCTTCTTTTTACAGATGGGAAAACTCGAGTCTTTTGTTGGAAAAAAACATCATATACAAATTCAAATTAAGTTCAATCAGTTATATAGCTGGGTGTAGTCACACTAAGTTTGATTAGAATGTGTCCAATGTATTTGGAAAATTATGTTTGATTCTCTAAAACTTATTACTTTACACAGGATACTTGCATAGCATTTACACACTGTAATTACTAACATATGCTGAAGTAAACTTTTAAAAAAATCTTACTTAATGGAATCAAACATTTGAAAATATCTATTTCAGGGGCTCCTGGATGGCTCAGTTGGTTAAGCGCCCAACTCTTGGTTTTAGTTCAGGTCGTGGTCTCATGGTTCGTGAGTTTGAGCCCTGCATCAGGCTCTGTGCTGATGGCATAGAACCTGCTTGGGATTCTCTCTCTCTCTCTCTCTCTCTCTCTCTCTCTCTCCCTCCCTCCCTCCCTCCCTCCCTCCCTCTCTCTCTCTCTCTCTCTGCCCTACCCCTGCTTGGTTGCTCTCTCTCAAAATAAATAAATAAACGTTTAAGAGAAGGAAAAGAAAATATCTATTTCATTGTTTTGAAACTAATAATTATACTGAGGTCTTCAACCCCCTGACTATTCATTCTTTTGATTTTCTCAACTGGGTGTGATGCAGATTTGGGGGAACTTAAAGCTGAAGTAATTTTGGAGGCCCTTTTATAGAAAGCTGGGAAGAGGACCAGGAGGGTACCTGTGCCAGCAGGGTGGCTTGTCGCGTGTTTTTCTGGGTGTACGAGCACATGATTCACAGGGCCACACAAACCACAGGCCATGAAAGCACCCTTTTTCCTTTGTAATTACAGAACCTCTGCGGACCTTGAGTTTCTTTCCATGTTAAATGAGAGACTTGGACCAAGATCCCATCCAGTTCTGAGCTCATTCATTCACCCAACAAATATTTATTGAGCACCTGGTGTATGCTAGGCATTATTATAGGATGCGACTGTAAAATTAAAGAAATTGTTGTGTTTTATGATACATGTGAATTACAAGGGAAAGACCGGTGTTACTCAACTCAAGCTCACAACCTGATTTGGTTTTCAAGTTGGCCTCTAAATTCCAACAGGACCAATGGTCATCTGTCCTGTGCAAATGTCCAGGGAACACCCCACAGGTGTGTGGCTCTGTTGCGAGACTCTGGTAACTCCCTTCAGGTGTGGCAAAAGGCATGGGACTTCTCAGCCCTTGGGGGGATTTCAAGAAACTGGCGGGTCAAGGCCCAACTCTGACCTGGTGACCTCTGCCTGGAGGAGGCTGCCTGTCCCTCTGCTAAGCCATTAGGTGTAGTAATCTAAAACCTTAAGGGGGTGACTGGGTGGCTCAGTCAGTTAAGCATCTGACTCCTGATTTCGGCACAGGTCACCATCTCACAGTTCGTGGGTTTGAGCCCCATGTCGGGCTCCGTGCTGACAGCGCGGATTGGGATTCTCTCTCTCACCCTCTCTCTCTCCGCTCCTCCCCTGGCTCACGCTCACTGGCTCTCTCTCTCTCAAAATCTATAAATAAACTTTAAAAAAATAAGTAAATAAAACCTTAGCCCGAACAGCATACCACAGAGCAGGAGCAGGCATACGTTTACGGTTCCCTTGTGCAACTCACACTATTCAACACGTTTTCAGCCTCGGGCAGGCTGCTACCCAGAGAAAGGAGACTTCAGAATAGGGCAGCTGCTGTCTGTCCATGACAAAGCTGTGCTAGAACAAGCTGGTTTTTCTTTGGGTTCTGAGAGAGCGGTGTGGTGAAAGACTTCTTTACCCAATGGCGCTCTTACATCGCCTGGGAGGGGGAATAAAGAAGGAAAAAGAAAAGCACGTGCTTTATGTTAAATTTTCATTGATTCGACAACAGCGAAGGGGCCAATTTCCAACTCCCAGGGCCTTGCCGATTCCTTTTTAAGCAAGTTTACGAGTGGGTATAATTAAGGCGTCTTCACATGACTCTTGCTTTCACTTGGTGAGTTTTCAGGCTGGACAAGACGGTGCAGGTGAGGCTGGAATGCTGGCAAAGAGACTTGTCTGGAACGCCAACCTTCACGCTGGCTGCTGCACTTCTGGGCGCATACAAAACCCAGGCAAAGGCATAATTAACCCCACAGCAACAGGCATAAAGAATACAAATGGATTCTGCTGTTATATTAAAGAAATGGCTAAGAGCTGAGTATGGTTGGCCCGGCCTAGCCCAAGGTTCCTCACTGTCGGCACTGTTAACATCTTGGGCTGGGGACCGTTCTTTGTGGTGGGGGCTGTCCTATGCAGCATCCTGGCCTCTACCCACCAGATGCCAGTAACACAACCCAGGGTGAAAACCAAACACCGCTCGGAGGGGCGGAGGGGGGCAGGATGGGCAAAACTGTCCCCAGTTACGAACCACTGGTCTAAACCTCCATATGCCTGAAATCTATTAGCTTGACTGGTGACGCAAGTCCTGGCCACCTTTTAAGGCCTAGCTTTGAGGGTAACACCTTGCAGGTAGCACACAGACACTGAATGGCAGCTTGAAGGACAGATGCTCTACCATTTGAAAGAGGTGGAATGCACACCAGAGGGCTGTGCTTTATGTTTCAAAAGGACGACAATTTATCCTAATTTTTCACATTTGAAATGGAGCAGTCCATTTTTTAAAAATAACAAAAGGAAGTTTACAGACAGCTTCCACATCCCAATAAAGGCATTCACAGTGCCAATTTACATTTCCAGAGGTAAAATGAAAAATAACCATTTTTTCAAGCTTGTACGCACAAGATCAAGCCAATACTCCTCTCCAGACTCATGTGTGGCAGCAAAGTTTGACCCACTATTATTATTTTGTTTAAATATTTCTTTTGATTCTCTCAATTTTATGTCTTTTGCTTCGAAAATTCAAAATATCATCTGATCGTTCAAAATCTGATCATTCAAAATTTTCTATCTTACTACTTTCTCATATGCTTACACGGAATAAATTGCATTAACTCTTTTTCTAAATGAGACTCCCACCCACATCCATGCCACATGGAAATATAATTAAAAATGGGGTATCTTGGGGTGCCTGGGTGGTTCAGTCAGTTGAGCGTCAGGCTTCAGCTCAGGTCGTGATGTCACAGTTCATGAGTTCAAGCCCCGCACTGGGCTCACTGCTGTCCGTGCAGGGCCCACCTCAGATCTCAGGACCTCTGTCCCCCTTTCTGTCTGCCCCTCCCCCACTGGCACTCTAGCTCGAAAAATAAAATTCAATTAAAAATAGAAAATGTGACATCTTGCACTGAATGTGTAAAAGCATATGACACTTAGGACATGAATCACAGAATTAAATAAACTTCGCTTTCCCTGTCCTTGAAATTCAATTTTATTTCACTAATAACTCGTCATTTAGTGATGGTGGCCTTATCATCGCTATGCCAACTCTGGGAAGTTCCAGACACACAAAGACACACAGCGCATGACTTCTGCCTCTTGTTGTTAGTAAATAACCACCAGCCATTTGACTTTTACAACGCTCCGGTGGGGAGAGAGCTCACCACTCATAGTGTTTCTTGAGGTTACAGTTAATTATTATTTCCAAGTAAATGAAAGTCAAACTTATTTTTCTTTGATGTAATATTTAAGAGTTATCATGGTTATGACCTTTATTATGCACTTAAATTCATTTTTATCATAATTGATGTAAAAATAGTTTTCCTTTCATTACTGAGAGGACTCTGAAGTTCATATATTTCTCTGAACTGCCTGCTAATTTCTACTAACTTGAATTAAAAACAAAAAAGGAATCTATACCTCTGTGTTGTTTGGATGATGGCAAATACTGTAGGTAACTCTTAGACCCCTCTTTATGAAGAGATATAAGCATGATTATATGAAGTGAAGATACTCTTCCTTGATAGATCAATTTTAATCCAACCACCAATTCCTTAAAAATACTTTTAAACCAATGCATGTTCTTTACTTTACAGATGAATTGTCTGAAAAGTAAAACAAGTCAGAAAACACTTGCCATACTCTTTTAGACATGCTTGTTTCTCTATTTTTTCTCTATTGTTTCTAAATTAAGTATAAAGAAGGCCAATGAGGAAACTCATGAACTGAGATCACTGTAATCTAACAATCTGCTGCTTTAAACAAAGTCTACCACCACCCCCCCTTTTACAATTACATTCATGCTTGTCAGGGAATGAAGATATGTTAGGTTTTCAGAGGTTTATTTGAAATGCAGTCATGCCTTAGATATGTTCAGTGTATGCACTCAGTACTTATTTAGTACTCACTGTGTACATGGCATGATGCTGTGAGTTATGAGGCTGAATGAACCATTCAGCTCCTTTTTGCGTGGAGTTTACGATCTAGTGAGAAAGCTTTACCACCAGAATATAAACAATGATGATGCAGTAGAGAATGTCGGCAAAGAAGTACAGGGTACCTCAGGCTCACCCCATGTTTATTTATACATATATAACTTTGACTCATAATCAGTGACTCTGATATCACGTGTGTAGTTACAACACTTACCACAACAGAAGCTGAGACTGAATTTACTAAGGTCGCACACCTTTGTGAACAGTCCAGACAGATGGCCTTTGTTAACTCTGGAAAAGACTTGAAGTTTGGTCAGGTTTCTGTCACTGAATGGAGATTTCCAAAGAGAACCACATATATTTTTTCTCACATCATTAAGTTTACTCCTAGATGAGTAACAAACATCTTCTGATACCAACACAGCAGCCCTCACCTGATATTCTGAGAATTTATAAGGGAATTCTAAATGTTCCAATGACCTCTTACCCAGTTAACAGCATAAAGTATATACAAGGTTACTGAATTTCTCATGCTGCTATAAACAAGATCAGATAAACAGCCAGTGCCTATTTAATGTTAACCTTTTTCTGGGAAAAGGCATGCTGTCCCCAAAACACGGTAGTTAAAAAACAACAACAACATATTTTTATTAAGTAGACACCAAAAAACAAAAACAAAGAAAGTTCTCTCTCCAGTTATTTACTCATCCAATGATGAAATGCAGAGTAAAGGAGGGTTTAGGAAAGCACTTTTACATTTTATTTTGTAATATTTCAAATCAGTTCTGAAATAAAAATACCAATGGGTAAAATGAATTGCAAAAGCCTAACCCACCCATTTTGTATTTACCAAAGCTCCTCTCCAACGGAAAAATGTTCCCAGGGGCGCCTGGGTGGCTCAGTTGTGTAAACATCTAACTCTTGATTTCGGCTCAGGTCACGATCTCAGCGTTCGCAAGTTCGAGCCCTGCGTCGGGCTCTGTGCTGACAGTGCGGAGCCTGCTTGCATTCTCTTTCTCTGCCCTTCCCCTGCTTGCATTCTCTCTCTTAAACTTTAAAAGAAAGATATATATGTGTGTGTATATGCACACACACACACACACACGTATATAAATAAATATACGTGTGTGTGTGTGTGTATAATCAGCTCCCTAACATATCATGTGGAACAAGACGGCCCATCTCGTTGCTCCTCTGAGCTCCACGACATCTTATACATGAGCTTCTAGTGATGCTTCTCAAATTTAATAACGTATTGGTCCTTTTTACAGAAAAACAACTTCCACAGACCCCAACTGGAGAAGCACTGACCGTGGGACTAAGTTTTTCAGTTATAAAATTTCAGCCATACACTTCTGCTTCTAGCAACTAGTCGACTGGTCCCAGATGTACCCTCCTGCTGTAAACAACCAGAAAACCGAGCAAAATATTTGGGGCAACTGTTTTCAGGCAACAGACAATGGGGCAGGGCAGGACTGAATGACCTAAGAGAAGGGAAACACATGTAAATATGTGAGTCAATACATATTTTCTCCCTCGTGATTCCCTTAGGATACAAGTGACTGTTTAGAGTATCACTGCAAGGTGGAGTTTACCATATTCGCACATACGCGATGATCGTGATTTACTGCTATAAAGCGGTCTGCACCCAAGTTCGCAAGAATTTAGATTGCCCTCGAAAATGAATAAACAGAATGTTAAAGTAGTATAAAAAAAGAGGATAAAATTCCAGGGCCCTTGTCCAAGGGTACATTTGTGGCCGTCAGTTTGAGAAAATGATCCTGAAGCAGGTTCATCATTGTGCCACTGCTTCATTATAGCCTCCCTGACGGGGGGATAACAAATACACATGTGTGTGCATCCCAGGTGCAAACGCGGGTCATGACACATAGCAGCAGGTGCTCAATGCAAGGCTGCCGTATAATCCGACGCACCTGCGGTGCGAGGGGACCCAACGGCACGCACGGTTCCCAGGGGCCGGTGCTTCCTCTTTGGGAAGCTTCCCGACAGCCAAGAGTGTCAAGTGTTCCCTTCAGTCTCATCGGGTGTCAATTCCCACCACGGCCTTGTGGACTGTCCTCGGGCCCGAGGCGGCAGTCCCCAAACTGGGGTGTCTCCCTGCAGTGCAGGGACGTCCCAGGGGGTAGGGGCACGACAGAGCCACGTCCAGGCTCTCACCTTCCATGTGTGCTTCTTCCTAAAGCTGACCCACCTGCGTGCACCACGGGCTCGGGCTCTCCTCCCCTTCCCAGTCCCCCTGCTCACCTGCTCCCACCGGAAGTGCTTCAGGCCTCCAGGACAAGCCCTTCCAGGTGCCGCACGGAGGGACAGCAGAGAGGCTAACTCAGCGCTGAAATACTGAGGCCGAAGGTGACCAACTCACGATGTGTCACTTTGCCTCACCTTCCCATCCGTGGGGTCAAATACCCATCCTAGAACGGGCAGTCAGAACTTAGATCTTTTGAGAAAAGTATGAACAAAAACTTTTTTTGACAACAAACTTTTTATTTTTTTTTGATCAGGAAAACAAATCAGAATCTTTCTGGCAGAAAATCACTTTTAAAAAAGTCAGAATCAGGGGCGCCGGGGTGGCTCAGTTGGTTAAGCGTCCGACTTCAGCTCAGGTCATGATCTCACAGTTTGTGAGTTCGAGCCCTGCGTTGGGCTCTGTGTGGACAGTTCAGAGCCTGGAGCCTGCTTCGGATTCTGTCTCTGTCTCTCTGCCCCTCCCCTACTTGCCTCTGTCTGTCTCTCTCTCAAATATAAAACATAAAAAAAATTTTTTTTTAAGTCAGAATCAATCTGGTAGAAAAGCAGTTGACTACCTGCTTTAGCAAATGATTCAAATTCTCTCTCTTACAACTATTAAGCCTGTCACAAACAATTCAGATGTCAACTTAGAAACGTGAAGAGGGGGCGCCTGGATGGCTCAGTCAGTTACGCAGCCGACACCTGATTTCAGCTCAGGTCATGATCTCACGATTTATGGGATCAAGCCCCTCATGGGGCTCTATGCTGACAGCACGGAGCCTGCCTGAGATTCTCTCTCCCTCTTTCTCTGCTCCTCCCATGCTCGGGCTCACTATCTCTCTCTCCAAATAAATAAACATCAAAAAAAAAAAAAAAGAATTAAAAAGAAAAAGGAATGTGAAGAGTGTACACAGATTTTCAGAACTACTTGAGTTCTTTCATGAGCACAGAAGCTGGAGGCTTGTTACCTCTTGCATCTCCCTGATCAAGAGATCAAAAAGTGAATTCAGGTCATTATCACATGATTATTCAAGTGAGATCAAGTGTGTCAAAGGCTCTGAGAAAGCTATAAAGTGCTCTGCAAAATTATGTTCCACTTAACATTCATACACACCCCCCTGTGGTTTCTGTGACCATCATTCAGTTTTGAAGTACTCACAAACCACACTAGACTAAATTCTCACTTCTGGGAACGTGGCAGAACGAACGGGGTGCTGGACTACAGCTCCTTACGGGCAAAGGCTACATTTTCTATGTAGCCCAGCACCCAGCAGCTTTTTAGTATACGGGATGCAGTAAACATTTAATGCAAGCCTACTGAGTGGAACCAAACTGCAAACTCAAAACAAAACATGCACAGAAGATTCTGCCAAATTATACCCATCTACTAAAATAAACCGCCCTGCCATGCTGCAAACCTAGTTTGTGGCTGTGCAATAGGACAGGTATAAGAATCAGGGCTCAGAATGCTCGGAGAGCTGGAAGGTTCTGGACACTCCACAAGAGGATCTGCAGTGTGGTGTGTGAAAGTGGGAGCTTTCCTGTAGCATGGGATCGACTTTCTTTTCTCTTTCCCAGGGTTGGTCTGAATCTAGCCCCACAAGAGCCTGACATCGGGAAGTAACAGACAGGGATGGAAGCTGTGGTGACCCTCAAAGACACGGTCTTTCTGCAAAGATTCTGCCCTTGGTTAATACCTGTTACCAGAGGCCTTCCCTACAGGGATTTAGAGATGAATGTAAAGGAGGGGAAGCATGCTACTTTGTTGCTACTCTCTTTTAACCGGATTTGTAAAATAATTAATACCTTAGAGCAAACTGAAGTAGGAGTCATCTCACTTTGAAATTTCTTTTAATGTTTATTTTTGAGAGAGAGTGAGACAGAGTGTGAGCGGGGGAGGGGCCAAGAGAGAGGGAACACAGAATCTGAAGCAGGCTCGAGACTCTGAGCCATCAGAGCCTGATGCAGGGCTTGAACTCACGAACCATGAGATGTGACCGGAGCCGACGTCGGATGCTTAACCGACTGAGCCACCCGGGCACCCCAGAGTCATGTCACTTTTAAAGAGACTATTGTCATACAGACCAAAACCGAAGAAATGCATTGCCTTGACTGAAATCTGACACCTTCTTTGAGATCCTGAATTTTCTCATAAAATATGAGCTTTTCCTGTAAGTTACCTTCTCTAGGAAGTGACTGTGAGTGTGGTATGTAAAACTTTCATTGCAGTATAACATAAATGTAGAAAAGGGTACGAATCAAAACTGTGCAGATCTATGAATTCTTCACCAAATGAATACATCTGTGTAATCAGTATCTATATCAAAAACATGACATTATCAGCATTCCAGAAGACCCTCATCAAGGGCACCTATAAACTTAATATTAAGGCAGCAAGTTAGGCCAAATAAATGAAAATAAATAAAGAATGAACAAGAATGAATGTGTATTCGGTGCACACACAAAAACCCAACCATTTGTGATTTGAATAGAATAGAAACATAGCTTATGCAAATTGTCCAAAACCTACAAGAGGGTGTTTGGTTGGTCCAATCAATGAATGACTCCATCTCTCTATCTCACTTTTTCTCTCTCTTTTTCTTTTTTTGTTGTTTCAAGTTTTTATTTAAATTCTAATTAGTCAACATATAGTGTTCTGGTAGTTTCAGGAGTAGAATTTAGTGGTTCATCACTTACCTACAACACCCAGTGCTCATCACAAGTGCCTTCCTTAATACCCATCACCCATCTAGCCCATCCCCCTGCCCACCTCCTCTCCAGCAACCCTCAGTTTGTTCTCTATAGTTAAGAGTCTGTTTTATGGTTTGCCTCTCTCTCTCCGTGCCCCCCCCCCACCATGTCCATCTGTTATGTTTCTTAAATTCCACATAGGAGGAAATCATACGGTATTTGTCTTTCTTTGACTGAATTCTTTTGCTTAGCATAATACATTCTAATTCCATCCACGTCATTGCAAATGGCAAGATTTCATTCTTTTTCACAGCTGAGTAATATTCTAGTGTGTGTGTATGTGTGTGTGTGTGTGTACCACATCATCTTTATCCATTCATCAATTAATGGACATTTGGACTTTTTCCCATAATTTGGCTATTGTTGGTAATGCTACCAAAAACATCAGGGTGCATGTATCCCTTCAAATTAATATTATTGTATTTTTTGGGTAAATACCCAGTTGTGCAATTGCTGGGTTGTAAGGTCGTTCTATTTTTCACCTTCTGAAGAAACTCCATACTGTTTTCCTATTTCTGTGTCTATTTGTCTGCCCGTCTGTCTGCATACCTAGGCTCTCCCTCTAGCCCTCCTTCCCCTTTCCTCCTCATTCCTGCAGAGCCCCCAAATGTTAAAGGCCAAAAAATTTCATTAAAAAATTAACTTCTAAACAGTATTGTGAAGGCTCTGATTTCTAGAATGTCTTCTCACTAGTTAACGAAAACAGTGAGCGTTTAGCCTAGGTCAATACTAGATAAAGATGCCAAACTAAATATTTAAAACTTTGTATGAAGATGTTACCACTGGGGGGAGGTTAGGGAGAGGGTGCACCGACCTCCCTGTGCCTATTTTGCAACTTCCTGTGAATCTGTAATTCTTTCAAAATAAAAAGCTAGCAACAAAAAGCTTTGGTCTTGCAGCAAACCACTATTCTTATTTATATAACGTGGGCAGTGCTTTGTTTTCAGTATGATTTTTCCAACAACGACAGCAAATTTTAAAACTTTTCTTAACTTCTGTACTAACTTCTAAAAAAGTACTGAGAAGAAATAAGATCAAAATATTAAGTTCAAATACTGACTCTAAAATGTGCTTTGAAAGTGAAGAATTTAATGCCCAAAAACATTATCAAGGGTATGCATGATAGTTAACTTCCTTAATCCTTCCTTCCTAACCCCACATCCCCCATCAACTGCTTTAACACTAAAAAAAAAAAAAAAAAAAAAAAAAAAAAAAAAAAAAAAAAAAAAAAATGCTAACCGTAAAGTTAATGTTCAAAGAAAACAAAGTTTGCCTCCCAAGCCTCACGTGTTAGGAGTGATCGTATCTTCCCGTTATGTCTGTCATGTTTTCAAATAGACCGCTCCAAGCATGTCACATCTCCATGACTATGACGTTATGGGTCCAGGGAGCTCAGAGAAAAGTGGCACAAAGGTTGGACCTCCCTTCAACCCATTTGTAGATCAAATCATCTCATAAATCATCTCACTGTTTAAAACTGTGATGCTGCCAGTAGGGCTTCTGAGATAAATGATCATCTTTGAACTGTTAGCTTTTCCATTTTTGGTGTTTCTTGCAGCAAAAGCAATTTATTTTTGCTCGCAGATTTAAAACAACTTTTACAATAACTTGAATAATATACTGCTGGGAGGAAACAGCAAGTCTCTAGCATGTATTAATGCACAACCAGTCCGTCACTTTGCAAAATTTGAAAACGATGATAGATGAGTTGATGTGTTTTCATGGTCCATATAAACACCTGCAGGCCTTGCTATTACGGACATTACAGGACAGCAGCAAAGGACGTTGTGAGGGTGGAGTCCCAGATGAAGGTATCTTGGGTAAGGGCATGCATTGGCTCAAAACCCACTGCCAAGTGCACGAAGCATTCCCTGTGACAGCGTAATTAATTCAGGTCAAATAATAAAAGAGAGAATACAGATTCTATTCTTTTCTCTCTTTAGAAAGCTTAAGTGTTGCTGAAAGGGCCAGGGGCTCCGGGGCGCCTGCCTCCCTCCTTGGGAGGTGGTCCAGGTATCCAGGGGACCACGAAGACATAAAGGCCGGACTGGGTAAGTATGTGTGGCCATGACTGCCACGAGTGCCGTGAAAGGGGAGAGAGGATGGCAGGAAAAAACAGACAAAACAGTAGCCTTCACAGTAGCCATAACAAAAGTCTGAAAGTAAAAACAGCACAGGGATAAACCATTAGGCTGCACATTGTAATGAAGAGCATGTTAAAGGCACCCTGCAAGGAAACAGTGATCCTCTTCTGAGGGAAAGGAAGGCCCACCATGGAAGGAAACAGGGGTCAAGATGGTTGGGCTCTGGGAGTCCTGAGATAGGAGGTGAGGGGGGCAGGGCGAGCTGAGCCTTCCCCTGCCTGGGTCCTGTGGCCTTTTGAGGGCCCTGAGGGCAGGGCAGACATCTAGGGCAGGGGCAGGTGGCCGCTAAGGGCACAGCCTCCAAGCCGGAGGCCAGGGTCTCCCCTTCCTAGGCAGATGACCTTGGGAGAGTGACACAACCTTTGTAAACCCCAGGTTCCTCACCTACAACAGGGATCATAAGGGTCACGGTGAGGGTTAGAGGTCACAGTGAGAGTCAGCACTTCAAACGGTGATCATATCCACCATTTCTGGAATGTGCTCGGGGACAGAGCCCTGTGCTCCTTCCTCTACATGAATCATCTCATCTCATCCTCTCACCAGCTCTGTCAGATAAGGGCCATTATTACCGCCATTCTCCAGATGAGGAAACCAGGCCTCATGGTAGTTACCCAACTTGGCCAACAGCACCCTGAAACCAAAGGGGTCCTGGGTCCGAGACAGCACCCCTATCTATCATGGCCTGCACCGTCCTATGTGTGTGGAGGAGACAAAGTCTTAATGCATCACCTTTGTCCAAAGAAAAGCACCACATAGAAAGTCTAGACATTTTTTCCTTTGGCATATTGTTTTGTATACTTATGTTTTAGTCCCACGTATACATTTTGGTTTTCCTCCTTCTAAAAAAATTTAACATCAAATAGATGCTAGATTTAAGAAGGTTATTATTGCCTTTTCTGGAACACCACCAACAAAAACACCCATCAAATGTTAATGATGATTAGTTACATTCTTTAGCCTATCATAACAATGTTCAGATTGGGGAAATTATTCACATACACGATCATTGGACACACTTAGAGCGAGTAGAACTTCACAAACACCCATCTAGGGTAGCCTTTGTTTTAAGAGCAGAGTTATTCCAAGAGCCCTGAACAACTGGCACAGGTGAGCTGGGTTTTGTTAATGTTTATTTATTTATTTTGAGAGAGTGTGCGCATGTACAAGCAGGGGGGGGCAGAGAGAGCGAGGGAGAGAGAGAATCCCAAGCAGGCTCAGTGCTGTCAGCACAGAGCCCTATGCGGGGCTCCGTCTCACAAACCATGAGATCATGTCCCGAGCTGCCATCAAGAGTTGGACACTTAACCAGCTGGCCACCCAGGTACCCCACAGGTGGCATTTTGACCTCTGGCTTGGTCACTCCCCTTCACCCCAAAATTGTAGTCAACTCCTGGCTGAGGAAGTGTCCCCTTTTCTTCTCTGAGTCGAGAAACCCCAGAACATTTTTCCCATTTTAAGTAAATGACATACGCATTCCAGTTTATAACCAAGAACAAAAAAATGCAAATGGACGGAGATTCTTCAGGAGAATCAATTCTATGCCAGCAAGTGGGCACATCTAGCTGATAAGCGACCATAAGCATGTGCTGGTAAAATAATACCAACAGGGAGTGCATGCGGTCAGAGTGCCAGACGGAGACACAGCAACCCATGCACACGGCCAGGAGAGCAAGCCGCCACGTATCTCTGGGCTCAGCATGTGCTAACCATAAATGTACTCATGTTATGATACACCACCCCCCCTGAAATATTAGAATCAGTGTGCATCATACCAGGGTTCTGCTAGCTAACCTCTGAAGGCACAACGGAAGTGTGTGCAGGTGAAGCTCTCCTCGGAGAATGAAACTTCACTGGATCGAACTCTCTTCGAAAGGAAATGCATCCACAGACATACTTTTCCTCCCCCAGAGGTGCACTGAACACTCTGCCCGGCCACACTACTGGGGCTTCCTCAGAAACAGACACGGACTTGCTAATTTCACTGTTCTCCCTGCATCTCTAAGAGGACCCTGCTGAGTTGACACATGTGATGGCTCATTTCAACATCAGTGGGTATTCACTATCCTCTGTTATTTGTAAAACTACTCTTAAACTTAGCCTAGGCTTTTTATTTATTTATTTATTTATCTATCTATTTATTTATTTATTTATGGCTTAGCAGGACATCTTGTGAACAGGACAAGTGACGATCATAAGATCAGGACTACTGTTATTACACTACGTGGCACCTAGTGGGTTCTCTTTTAACTGAAAGTCAACCTTGTAAATAGTGTTCAGAAGTCACCCAGCTCGTAAAGCTTCTGCCAGATGATGCCAGATGACAAACCCGCGTTCAGCTTCGGTTACCTATCTGACCAACACTGTGCTTCACCTGTGGCTGGCACCTCCCCTACCTCTTCCCTTATCACCTAGATGAGAGAATGCAAGCCCAGAGGGGAAATAACGTCCAACCTCTTCCCAAAACAAGGTCCAAGGAGGAAAGAAAAAAATCTCCCCAGTTGCAAAAGAAGTGTATACACTATCGGCAACTTTCCTCACCTGGGCACCCCATTTTCACTGGCTTCATTAGCATGGTTCAGGCCCTGACTACCTATTTTCCTGGCTATTGTTTGAACATTCTGTTTTTGCAACTGGGCAACATTATGAACCTGTAGTAGCCACTGCCCAACACTCTAAAAGCCGGTCTTTTCTAGCCAAGACTTTAAGAACCAGACTGTCATGAGGGAAGATGGACTCCAATAACTACCCGGGTCTTGGATCCTTCTGGGACTTTTCCCATTCAATGCGTCCCCTCCAAACCAGGCACAGCGCTGAGATTTGCATGTAAACGAGAGTCCTGAGAAGTCAAAAGTGAAGTGAAAAACGAGCAACTAGTCTGACTCTATGTTGTCCCATTTCAGCAAATTGCTCAACTTTCCGTTCTGCGTTGGCTGGGCAGATTTCTGTTGATTGAAGGTGAAATGGCATAGCTTTTGCCCAAATAACTTTTGCAATGCATAGAGGCCAGTTACGAAGCAAGCCACCCTGAAATCAATACGCTAACTGCCTGTTTGCTGCAAGAATTTACTTCTTCAACAAGAGATACATCATCTTTGGCTCTAAAAAAAATCAACATCTTCCCTTCGTGATGTTCTCTAAACCTACACTACATGGATGACAGCTAAGGATCAACTACTGTTTACATATGAGACTTTTTCCTATTCTGCTTTATAATTAAGAAATGTAAATGTGTTGGGGTGGCTGGGTGGCTTAGTCGGTTAAGCATCCAATTCTTGATTTCAGCCCAGGTCATGATTTCACAGTTCATGGGATCGAGCCCCATGTCGGGCTCCATGCTGATAGTGTGGAGCCTGCTTAGGATTTTCTCTCTTCCTCTCTCTCTGCCCCTCACCTGTTCATGCTGCTCTCTCTCTGCCAAAATTAATGAAGGAAGGAAGGAAGGAAGGAAGGAAGGAAGGAAGGAAAGAAAGAAAGAAAGAAAGAAAGAAAGAAAGAAAGAAAGAAAAAGAAACATGTGTTTGAGGGGAAAATCTACTAGAGTGCTGAAAATTTTCCATGATGTTAGAAATAAACAAGAACACAAAAAGTTCTTTCCTTCCTAATGGAGGAAAACACACACTGTATTTTGAAATTTCTTGTGGAAAAGGTATATTGCCATTAATGAGAGACCCATTAAGTGTCACATTCCAAATTCTATTCATTCAAACAATGAAGCACCTCAAAGTGAGAATTATGACTTCTGTAGTAATTTCTCCTTAAAGTCAATGCTTCCACATATCATCTCGGGCAGAAAACGTTCTTATAAAGGGTCTGATACAGAAAATGAGCAATCCTGGAATACACACAACTTGTTAAGTTTGTCTCTCTTCATAAGAGCTATTTACACACCCTAATGAGTTTAAGCGTGTGCTTCATTTAAATCACATAAATGACTCTACAGATCTGTGTGAGTGAATTACCACATCTTGCCATAGGCACTGCTCACTGACTCAGCTGCTACATCAAGTTGCTTTCTCTCCTTTTTTTAAAATGTGTTTTTAATGTTTCTTCATTTTGAGAGAGAGACAGAGACAGAGACAGAGTGTGAGTGGGGGAGGGGCACAGAGAGAGAGACACAGAATCCGAAGCGGGCTCCAGGCTCCGAACTGTCCACACAGAGCCCGATGTGGGGCTCAAACTCACAAAACGTGAGATCATGACCTGAGCTGAAGTCAGATGCTCAACCAACGGAGTCACCCAGGCGCCTCTCTCTCCTCCTTTTTACTTCAAGTATTTATAGGTCTGGCAAACTTACAGAAGTTTATGACATAACTGCAAAAAGCCACAGTTCTAGTTTCTAAAGTAGATGTTTTCAAGGTGCATAAATGTATTGCCCTGTATCTTATGAAATGGGCAACTACAATACACAGATGAGACTTAACTCTAGGAAAAACTGCTTCACAACAAGAAAAAAGCAGGAAAGAACAACACTGGAGCAGAATATACCAAAATTGGAAGGGGCACTGGGTGTAATACAAGTGTAACAAAAAACTTGAGAATATTTTATGTTAGTCTTTTGACTCACAAATAAGACTCAAAGTGAGAGGAGACATCAAAAACAGAAAAGCAATGGTGTGTTAAAGGAGGAAGAGGGAGAGTTTTGGAGACATTTGGTACCAGTGTCAGGAGGCAGTGTTTGTCCCCGCACCTAAATGTTGACCATCCTGGTGATCGTCGGCAAATGGCAGAATTTGAGTCCCTCACCTTAAAAGGTGGATAATTATTCCCACCCTGTGGGGTTGTTAGGAAGCTTGGAGAGATGGATGTTAAGGCATTGGGTAAACTGTAAAGTGCTGTACAAATGCAAGGTGTTATTATGATTATTATGACATCAGTGTTTTGGCATCTAAATTATAGGGACAGCATACTTATTATTTAAATGTTTAAATACATATCTTGCATGCATTTATATTTGCTTTTAATTTCATAGATGTTTCCAGCTGGAAGGCTCCATCAAACAATCTAGTTTAGTTATTTTATGGAAGATGACACCGGGAAGGTAGGTTCTAACCTGTGTTCTCTTCCTATCATAACTAACAACAGATTACAGGGAAAAACACGTGAAGCCATGTCCTCAGAAAAACTCCTTTAGCGATACAATTTTTGAAGGAATGATACATGCATATTCATATTTGTATTAAAAATCATCGTAAACACCGAATGGCTTTGATGTCCTAACTTTTAAAAATTACACAGTATATTTTTCCAGCCGTTTGTCAGGGTTTTTCGTTTATAATCACACGTCAAAGTCTTTCTTTGTGAAGACTTATCCATAACAGCTTGCAAAAAAGAAAGAGAGGAAGGAAGCAGGAAAGGAAGGGAGGGAGGACAGATTAAGGCAATACATTATTCTCACTCATAAATATGCTCCATGCATACAATCTATTAAAGTACCAGGAAATGGAGGCAGAGTTAAAGAAATCAAGAAGTGCTGTAAGGATAAGGTTTCTGATTCTCCATTCACTTTGCAGCAAATCAAAGCCAAGAAAAAGTTCTGAAATTCATCATAGTCAAAAGACCCTTAAAATCAGTATCTTAAAAACCAAACAGGTGGAGTGATAATTCTTCAACAACCACCTTTTATTTTTCTGGCATTCATCTGGATGCAATCAAAAGTCGATGAAATTCGGGGGGGGGGGTTTTCGTTTCTGTTTTTTTTTTTTTTCTTTTCCTGGAAAAGTTACGATAATTTAATTTCTAATGCTATATTAGAATATATTTTTTAAAAAGGACCTTGCAAGTGAATACTAGAACACACCTAAAATAGTTTGTCTAATTTATCTTGCTCAAAACAATGTATCCATCCGCTATGGCTTGCAATATATAAGAATGAATCAGGAGACGCTGTAAATGCAGAGAAGCCATGGTGATGAAATTCCCCTGCAGTTGTCAGGTATTGAATGTTTCCTGGTAAAGAAGCAAAACCAGGTTTTTGATGTTACAAAAAAATCCTGAAACCCTTTCTGAAATCTCATTCACGATGGTAAGAATTTTTCCAGGCACACACGCCCACCCTTGAGGATTAGCACAGATTCAATAAATGATTTGTTTTTATTCCAGACTCTAAAATAGCAATAAATTTATGACTATGGGCAAAGAAACTAAAACATGCACAGTTTTTCACATAAAAATGTCAGTGTGTCATATCGGAGAGACTGATGATAGGCACTGCATTGATTTTCTACGAAACCTGGGGTGAAAGGACTTTCAAACAGTTCTAATGGAATCACATGTTAAGAAGACACAACCGCTAAGGGACTCATGACATCACCCAGCACGTGCAGGCCTCCATGTGCAGAGCGGTACACCTTCAGGTATCACCTGTCTGGGTTTCTTTTTTATTATTATCTTTAAATTTTTTTAATTTTTATTTATTTTTGAGAGAGAGAGACAGGGTGTGAGAGGGGGAGGGGCAGAGAGAGAGGGAGACACCGACTCCTAAGCAGGCTCCGGGCTCTGGGTGGTCAGCACAGAGCCCCACGCGGGGCTCGAACCCACAAACCGCGAGGTCATGACCTGAGCCAAAGTTGGACCCTTAACCGATTAAGCCACCCAGGCACCCGTGTATTTCTGGTTTTAAAATAAAATCCTTCAAAAATGCTCTTAAAACAACTGTGCAGCAAAACGGCCTAGAACCACTTGGATATTTCCTCTTGCATAAAGAGAGGCCTGAGTACCCAAGGTAGCACCAACAGCCACATGTTACCCTTTGTTTCCACATGATCTCTGCAAATAAACAGGTCAATTTGTGCAATTCATCAACAATGAATCAGGACACAGATGTCTTCAAACTTACAAGTGGCAGGAGCTCAATTAATCTGAGAGACGTTTTCTGATTCAGTGTGATTCAATGGGTATTTACTAAACGTCTAGAATTACCCAGACTTTTGTTTCTTTTCTCCCTTTGCTCTCTGTGGTAGGAGTCAAATAAAGAATGTAAAGTAATCATTTTTCTTATTCATAACAAGTTTTAGGGGCCAAGTCATGCTACTGGGAAGAATGTTAAAACTATCAACTATAATCCAGATTCTAGTTCAATTCTTCACATCCGGCCATAAGTTTTTTAAAAACTGCCATTTTCATTTTTAATGTAAAATGTGCTACCTCTCAGGCACTTTACTTTTGACATTGTAAGTTTCCTCATGGTCGTTTAGAAACATAAGGCAGGAGGGGCGCCTGGGTGGCTCAGTCGGCTGAGCGTCCGACCTCGGCTCAGGTCATGATCTCCCAGTTCGTGAGTTCGAGCCCTGCGTCCGGCTCTGGGCTGATGGCTAGGAGCCTGGAGCCTGCTTCAAATGTTATGTCTCCCTCTCTCTCTCTGCTCCTCCCTTGCTCACGCTTGGTCTCTCTCTTCTTCAAAAATAAATAAAAATATTAAAAAAAAAAAATTAAAAAAAAAAAAAAAAGAAACATAAAGCAGGAAATTCCAAAACTTTAGCCGGAGCTCTAATAAGACACTCACGTTTAGAAAATGACCAGTGATGGGCTTGCTGATGGATCGCCAAGTGCACAAACTGCCCGTCTGCTTTTCCCTTTGCCTGGAGACGGGCAAAATCTCATCGTTGAGATCCAGCTAAATGTTCTCTGAGAAACCTCCCCCGCCACAGAAATAGAATTAACCCCATTTTGGGGGCTCACACTGAAATCCCAAATCACATTTCTTATGAGATGTTGCATTACAATAGGTTCTCCCTGTTCAGCCCTTCCAAATGTGAGTGCTTCAAAGACAAGCCGTTATCCTATTCCCTTCAAACTTCCAGAACCCAGCATGAGGTCTGCGTGTAGTGTCTGTGGTTCTGGAACTGGCATGTGTCAGTGTCCCTGGGAGGGCTCATGTTCTAGTATCCTGTTCAGAGGTCCAGGTAAGGGATCCAAGAATGTGCATTTCTATCAGCTTTTTAAAAGTTTCTTGGGTAACACACTCTGGGAGCCACTGCAATAGACTTTTCGAGAATTCGTGAGAAAAAAAAAAATCAACTTCGAGATGATTTACTAATGAAATATAACACTGTTCCTGGATCTTGAGGAAGCTCAGGCAGTGAGTCTGAGAACAAAGACAAAACTTCTTCCCTGCCAGAAGTGAAACACACTACTTAATGCACTCATCGGGATCACCTAGGAAATTTTTAAAAACACGTATGCTGGCACTCCTTCCCCCGGAAGTCTAGGGTGCTACGAGGCACACTCTTTTTCATCCTCCTCCTTTGATTCTAAGGTACATTCAAGGTTCAAAGCTACTGCTTAAAAAAAAAAAAAAGGAAAAAAAGTCACCTCTAGTCTTTTCAGTTCAGTCCCTAACGCACACACCAAGTAGTCTGATGCTGCCTTAGATAGAACTGGGGGATACCCATCTAAGGATATGCAGTATCACACAAATAGGAATCCCAATGTACTTACACGCATAATATATTACTTATCAGTTGCTGATAACTGCAACTAATTGGGCTGGTAACCACAGCAGCCTAATGAAGAAAGAAGCTGGTAATCCAGAAGAACCCAGCCTGACTCAAAACAGATGGAGACAGTGAGCCTGAGACAGGCTGGAGGCGGGCTGTGTTATGGCCAAAGACAATGCCTGCAATTGAAACATCTAATAAAACACAATTCAAGGCCAAGCTGCTCTCCTGGGCTCCAGACCTGTATACTCTACTGCCCCCTGGATTTTTCCATCTGAGCCCTTCACATCCCCCTGGCTGACTCTACTCCCTACCCCACCCCCCCAACCCCTAGAGCATTCAGAACCTGTGAATGGCTACAGTGTTTACCCTGCCTTCCAAGTGAGAACACTGTGTGTCACCTGGGATTCCATGTTCCTTGCACTGGTTATACATTAACTGCCTCCAGGTCAGCCTGAGTCATTTTTTCTGCATCCTCGCTTCTCCCTCTTCTGTATCTCTCCTGGCCCACAGGAATCACCTATCTCCCCATTTTTCACTGCAATCCACTCCCCATGCTATTGATAGAGTCCTCGTTCTTAAACCTCAAAGCCATCATGTGGGTTCTCAGCTGAGAACTCCCTTGGGAGTGGCACTACCCTTGGGATGCCTTCCGACTATATTCTCCAGGGAAATACCTACAGCTCTCTGCAGGCTCAGATGAGTACACCCTTCCGTTGGGGGATATTCCCCTCTGCAGGTAGAATTAAAAGCAAAGACTAACACCAGAAGAATTTATCATCTTGTACAGAACCCTACCATTGCTTCTTTGATGCTGTTCTACACTTGTCATCTATAGATTCCTCTTTCCCGAACTGACTTCCAGATACTTAAGGGCAAGTGCTAACTCCGATTCATTCCTAAATCTCAAAATGTGGATAGAAGAGTGTGAACTGCTCACTGTAGCTCAAACACAAAGGGGGTGGGGGGAGGAAATAAAGCAAATAAGAGCCTAAGTTGTAATAGGTAGCAATACTCGCCCTTATACTCAGAGGACAAACAATAGCGGTGAACTTAGGTAATTATTTCTACTAAATCAGGGCCAGGTGTGCTGGCCCACCAGCATGGGCTAGAACTTGGAGCGAAGAGGGAAATTCGATCCCCCTGTGTTAGCTTTCACGTACTACTTTCTGAAGCAAGCTGCTGAAATTTGGTAGGAGTAAAATTTATTTTAAGCGTATGCAATTCACAGATGCTTAGTCAACAGGGCCAGTCAGGCATTTGATATTATACTTCAGGGCCTTCAGAGATTAAAATGTCAAATCCAGCACTTAGCTTCTAACAGGGCTAAGTAAACAAGCCACCACTGCTCACTGGCCCTAGATATCCCTCCTGCTCCCAGCTGGCTCAGGGAACTTTCTAGACAACTGAATTCAGTGTGTCTATCTAAATGTGTAGGAAGGAGGCCGTACCTAACAACTCTGAAAAAGTGAAAATTTCAGTCAAACCGGTTATTTGACGTAAGACTGGATCCTTGCCCAAATTCAAACTAACCTGCTCATGGCCATGAGCTGGATGGCAGACTCAGATGTTGTGCAAAGAGCAACTGTGGGAATTGTCTTAGAAAAGACAACCTTTTAGGAGGAAAATGAAAAGGAAGGAATGAGCAGAAGTGCTGATGTCGAATAGGAATGGCCCACAAGAACAAGATTGATAGTCTATTCCATGTGTGTTGATGGTGTGAGAATAAACCAGTAATAACTGAGGCCAAAAATGTCTTTTGTGACAATTTCAAATGTCCAAAAGTGACAGAAGGTAACAAAATGAAAGTAGTTCAGTACAGATCAGAGGAGCAGACTTTAGTTTTGAAACTGTGTACATGGAAACGATGCATGGGTGAACCATATTCTAGAATTTGGAGCTTTTCTCAAAACATACCTCTATTACTAAAAACCTAACTTTAAATAAGCCCGTTTCAACTGTACTAAGTCCAAATTAAAACACACATAAACACACGACTTTCACAGCAAGCTACATGGCAAGGGCCAAACGATTTCCCAGGTGCGTCCTTCAACAAGCCGCACGTCCTCAACATTCTGATCCCATCCTGATCTCGGGACCTGGGGCACCAGGGTAGGGCTATCGTCTCTTAACATCCATAATCACCAACTTAATATTAGAGTTGGCTCGGACCTCCTGTCAGTAAAGTTTCAGACTAGCTGCTGGCCCTGGAACTTAGATCAAAGGGAAAAAAGAAAAAAAAAAAGTACTTTCTTTTTAAACAGGGCGGAATCCTTCATCTTTTACTGACACTACCTCTAAAAACATTTCAAAACATGTTAGTGCTGTCACGCGGACCAAGTCTAATTATGTAGCACAGTGGATTCTGGCCATCGGTTTCTTCAAACTTGAGAATGAGTTTTTGAAAAATTATAGACTGAAACTAAATAGATAGAGCCAGAAATAATGGTCAAAAACCTACTGGAGCTCAACCAGTTACTGCCAGACAGAGCTACCCACGGCTGTGAATGTATGATAGACACACAGACCCCTGGTCTCCTTTTCGGATTTGAAAAGCAATTTCCAAATACAGATCTTTCTTGACTTATAATGGAGTTATGTCACCATAAATTAGAAACATTAGTTGAAATGCTTTTATCATACCTAACATCGTAGCTTAGCCTAACCTACCTCAAACGTGCTCAGGACACTTAGCCTACAGGTGGGTAAAGTCCTGGAATACAAAGCCCCTGTTTTATATGAAGTGTTGAATGTCTCATGTATCACGGGACAGGACTGTACCACATATCACTAGCCCGGGAAAAAAAAAAACAAACAAACCCAAGTTTAAAATTCCAAGTCCCGTTTCTACTTCACGTGCATCGATTTCACACCCTCATAAAAAAAAAAAAAAAAAAAAAAAAACAACTGTGAGTCGAGCCATCGAAAATCGGGGACCATCTGTACTTAATTAGGGACTTAAAGAATCACACTGTGGAAGCAACAGTAGAAACTATTAAAATCACCCCTGCCCCTTTTAGCCCATAATGTCTGGTACACTCTATACACTCAATAAACACTTCTTGAATTCAGAAATGAGGACTCAGGAGCCTGGAGCTGGTCGGTGACATGTCCACCTTGACTCAGAGCTGCAAGGAGAAGGCAGGTGTCCTGGCTTCAGGCCAGGACTGAACTGAACTTCCTCACATCTGAACTCCTTAGAGAAAGGCGGGGAGTGGATCCTCACTTGGGATACAATTCAAAATACCACCCAGCGTCTCTTCCAGAGCGACACCTCTACCGTTCCATCCCCCAAGCGATCTCCAACCTCGCCACTGCTCTGGTGCCTGAGCTGCCTCCACAACAGGCAAGCAGAGCGACTACTGAGTACATAAGCAAGAGTCTAGACCACCGCACAGGCCGATGTTTGTTCCAAGTTTCACACAGAGTCCAATCCTAAAACGCGTCCGTTCCTGTGCTTTTCCTCCCTGCTCCCAGCATCTGACATGAGACGTTCACACACACCTGACCTGGCTCTCCCAGGTTTCACACAAGGCAGTGCAGCTCAGTTACGTGGTTGGGGGAGGGCAAGAGGGTGAGAAGGCCCGAGTTCGAATTCTGGTTCATTCCTACTAAATGTGGAAGTCGCTTTATTTCTCTGTACCTCAGTTTCCCCTTTTATAAACAGAATACCCGCCACATATGCTTAACGTAAGGAATAAAAGGACACTTTAAAACAGTGTTTGACAGTAGCAGGTGCAGTGAGAACAGAAGATAACCATCTTAGACCGAACAAGTCTCTCTAAAATGAGCAAATTTTCCTGCACAACACTGACTGAATTTGATACGGGTCTTTAACACCTTTTGTAAAAATGTTCCATTTTATATTTTTAACGATTTGCCCTTTGAAATGGGTGTTTTAATGTTACTTTAACAGAATGACATTTGTCCGCCTACTCTCACAATTTTATTCAGGAGCATTCTGTTTTAAGTGGATACGGGACAGTCAAATGAAGTGGTATTTATATTTTTCTCAGAAACAAATCTCCAAGCACTAATAGCAGTGTTCAAAGGGGTAACAAACAGCAAAGCGCTGTGAACATTTCAAGTAAAAAAAAAAAAAAGTGATGCTTTGGAGGCCTTCCAAGAGTCCATTTAAAATTTAAAAAAGGAGGGGTCTCCTGTGGCAGAGAGGGAGAGATACCACCTGCCTAAGAGGACCCAATTGCCAGCTGATTCAGGAGCAGGACCACAGCCCCCAGGGCTCATAGCAAAGTTGGAGAGGGAGCCCTTCAGATTCCTTAGAGGACAGAAAGCTTGCCACCAGCTCGCTCAGTGAAAAGACTAATCCCTGATTACTGAAATCACCGCCCCCCACTCCTTTTTCCTATATTCTGCAAGACTGTTAAAACTCCAGACATTCAAAAAGAGTTCCTTACATTGGCAGGTAATCTTTCCATACACTTTACCAGCTTCTCCTCTATGCCAGTGATTTCCAAACCTGGCCACCCCACAGAATCACCAGAGGTGCTTTTCTAACTCCTGAACACCCAGATTTCATCCCAGATCAATGAAATCAGAATGTCTGCGGGTGGGAGCCAGACATCAATTTTCGTTTTGTTTTGTTTGGTTAAAATCCCAGGTGATTTTAACGTGCAACAAAGTTTGGGGAACCACTGGTCTATGCCTTACCGCTCCCCTAACAAACTCACTCAGCTCCAGCCCCGACTCCCTATGCCAATGACATCAACAGCAAGTACAGACCTGACTCTTGGAACCCGGGTTGCTTGATTTTGAAATTGTGTAATTAAACCTTCTGAGGCATGTTTCTCATGTCAAGTGGGTTTATGGTCGGTAGTCACGAAGCCAGACTCGCTCATGTTTGGTCTGGACATTTGGCACACATGAACCATGGACATCAATTCCACCACCATCCCCCTCCCGCTTTTTTAAATTATGTTTAATATTTTGGTTGGCCCAATGTCAAATTCTTCAAAAAGCTAAAAGAAACATCCCAAAGAGAAAATCTCGGGATTTTGATTAGGAAAGTTTGCTGTGAGCCTTATTTTGAAAAACCGTGGGGACCTGACCAGGATGGGTCCCGCCCCTAGGAAGTCCCGGCAGCAGGACCCAGCTGTCCCGCGGCTGCTGGCCCCACCTCTGGGTCCGGCTCCACAGCAAAGCCTGCAACCAAAGGGCTGCAGGTGGGGACGAATCTCAGGAGTTCCCGTGAAGCTACGAGTTCACAAAAGCCCGTGGGCCCGAGGGGCGTGGATGCCTGGGAGGGAGCCCTGGGCTGTCGCGGAGCCTGACCGATAGGAGGACCCACAGCAGGGCGAGCGTCGGGGGTCTGCGCCCACGGGGTGGGTCAGACCCCACCCCCTTTTTGCCTAAGAGGAAACGAAGCCCCCGGTTCCCTGTAGCCACAGGTTGAGGCAGACACGAGACGCTCGGGCGTCTCACTCAGGTCAGGGCTGCAGCACCACACCTAGGAAAAGAGCTTGCAGGGTCCTGCGACGTGGGCCTGGCAACGCTGGCAAGGCCAGGGCCGGCGGGGTGGCTTAAGTGCGAGACGCGGGTGTAGGCAAGATGTGAGGTGGGTCTGCTCGGGAAACCGCCCGTCCTAGGAGGTCCGAGAGGGGTGCGATGGATTCCCGGGGGCTGTTCCCCAGCTTCCCTAACACACCCCCCGACCGGGCGCGCGCCCCCCGGCCCGCCCCCCCCGCGGAGGACAGCGCGGGGCGCACGTGCGGGAACGCGAGCCGGCACCGCGGGAACCAGAGCCGCCCCGCGCCAAGTGTGTGCGCTCGGACGCGGAGCCCGCGCGGGAGGCCAAGGAAGTGAGGACAGAAAGTTGCGAGCGCTCCGGGCAGCCGAGCTCCGGCCCGCGGCTCCCACACCCCGCCCGCAGCCCCGCTGCCCCGCGCAGGGAGCCTCGGGTCCCGGGCCGCCTCTGCCTCGCCCAGCCCAGAAACGAAACGTCCAGTTCCTCCCACGGTCCCGGCCAGCAGCGCAGCTGATCCTCAAGGAAACAGGAAAGGAGGGGCGGGCGGCGCGGGACGCCGAGCCGGTGCGGCGGGTGCGGGCCGGGCCGGCTGCGGCTCGGGGCCGGCGGGACTCGCCCTTACCTTTCTTCTCCTCCAGCGCCGGACTCGCCTGGAAGTGCGCAGCCAGCAGCAGCAGGAGCGCGGCTCCCGCGGTCCCGGAGGGTCGCATCGCTGCCCCCCTGCTCCGGCTCCGGGTCTCCGCAGTGAGTCGCGAGCGAGTCGGACGGCCGTGCGTGGCGAGGCGAGACTCGGGTGGACGCGGAGGTGGCCTGTCGTCCGGTCTGCGAGGCGGTGGCCGCCGGGGCTCGCTCGGGACCAGCTCGGCACCCGCTCGGACTCGGGCCGCCTTGGCCGCGGGCGTGCACACCGTGCCGGGGGCGGAGGCTGCTGCCGCGGCGCTGCGCCGGGGGCTGCCCAGACGTCTAGCTCGCGGGGGCGGGGGCCGGGGAGGCTGGGCTGGAAGGAGGAGGGACCAGGCGGAGGAGGAGGGATCGGGAGGAGCAGAGGAGGAGCAGAAAGCGCGGAGAAGGGAGGAAGAACCGGCAGTTTGGACCTCGGGCGGGCGGCGACTAGAGGTGGCGGACAGCGGTGGCCCGCGTGGGGTCCAAGCGCTCGGGGCAGGGCTGGGGTGGCGGCAGGAGGCGGTGTCCGGGAGCCGAGCGGGTGCCCTCAGGACGTTCCCTGCGCTGTCCCTCAGGACCCGGTGCTCGCGGACTCGAGCAGTTACTCAGTGACCCAGCCTCCGTGGAGCCAAATTTGTACCAGGGTTCCCATTTCCGCCTTTCGTCCCTCCAACCTGCGGAGCAAACTTGTACCAGCTCCGGGGCAAACTGGCCGAGCCTTAGGCCCAAGACCGGGTAACGGCAGGAATGGAAAACCATCCCTTTATTCTGGCCCCCAACTCCTCCACAGCACCCCGGGACCCTAGTGGGGGTCAGAGGCTGGCCTGGCCACGCTGCGCCCGCGTGGCGGGAGTGCCAGGCTGCTGAGATGGGAGCTCTCAAGTCTGAGGACCTTTCACATCCCGTCGAGCAACCTAGAAATCGGCTGGAATGAGGGCACCCAACTCCTGGCTCAGAGACGGGCCTTGGAAAATATTAGTTGAATGAATGCATGAGTACCGACAGAGTCCACAGCATTTCGTATCAACCAGCCACGGGGACCTGAAAAGCAAACGTGCTTGGTAAATTACTTCGCAGACAACAGGGCTTCTAAAGAAGACAATACAAACGCTAGTGGAGACACACCTCTCTGCCATAACCAGGCCTCTCAAGCAGGAGGAACGACAGGGAAATTCACTAAGGGTTTGGCCAGAAGAAATCAGACGTTCTCTGGCAGCAGAAACTTGAGTGACATTTCTTTTGCAGAGTACAGTCTCCTTCCTAGACCTGACAGATACCTTCAGGCCCCATTCTACAACTGGATTCCCTCCTCTCCACACAAGATTCACTAGTGACATTCGGGTCTGATTCAGCTCTGGCCTCCCCACTGTGTAAGTAGGAATTACTAACCTAAAGTAAGTGGAGTTAAAGCCCAGAACCTTCCTCTCGCTGGAGGAGGGGTCCAGGGCACAGGGCCCCTCACCATCCAAAGAACCTATATATATTTTTCACCTGAATTTAGAGTCATTCTCGTTTGTTCCTTTGTTTTAACAAATCAGGACAACCACTGAGCCTTCTGAACTCACTCAGCCCCTGGATGGGGAAGGCTATGAAGATTCTGCAGGCCATGTTTTAGTTCCCTCCACGTGTTCCAAACAAGGACTGAAAGCACTTTGCAAAGAAACACAACTACAGAAGCATCCCAAACTGGAGGAGAGCAAACCGGAAACACCACAGGGGAACCTGGAATGCAGCTGGAACGGCATCTTACAGAAGATTTGCACACAGCAAAGTTCCGTGCGTTTACTTAACAAGGCCACGGATTTGACTCTAAGGCGTCTGTCAAGGAAATATGATGGGTGGCACAAATCATATTGTCCATAGGTTAAAACACTAATCAATTGAAGCTACAACTAATTTTTAAGACCGCATAGCAATTTCTTCCAGGGACTCCTCAAAAGAAGACAATGTATAAAGACTTCAGAATTCTTAGTAGCCACCTTTTTGTAATAGTACTAAGCTTTCTAGAGCTATTTTGTTCCAATGACCTTTGATATGATATGATGGCATCTCAGGAAGCAAAGCTTTATGAAAACAATTACTCAAGGAGGCAGTGGGACACTTCAGGCACACAATCTGATACTGGGTTGATCCCAAGGAATGGAGAGGACTGGGGAGGAAGGGGTAAACCTCACATCCTCCTGGGGCACCTGTCTCAAGTTTCAGTTTCTCTCCTGAGTTTGTGATGGAAGGGGTGACGTTCCAGATGATTTTGTGCTCTTTGGCAGGTACGTGGAGTGTCCTGATAATGTGTTATTTGTGAAGTGAAAAACCATATGGCCAAGTTGGCAGAAATGACATCCTCTCAAGAGAATACAGCTTCGCCCAGACTGGGCCTTGCGTAAAGGGTTCCCAGGCACTCAGTCTCTGCGGAGAGTGCTCCCGGGGCACGTCCTGGGCCCCACACCACCACCACCACCATACGAATAGCAGAGGCAACCCCAACTCCGTGCTAAGTACTGATCAGAAATGAGCTCATTTGATTACCCATTAGTTAGGTTATACGGTGTTTGCCTTTTACAGCAAGATGACACTGGCTTGGAGAAGTTAAATAAATAATTTTCCCCAAAAGTCCCAAAGTAAGATTTGCTAGTCACGAAGCCAGCCTTGAGTCCAGATCCAGGCCGTGTCCTCCATCATTCAATTACGACATTTCAAATGGAGACATCAGGACCCTAAATTGTGTTTCAGGATATCTTGGCAAGTTTTTAGAGAAGTTACAACCAAAATTGCTGCTTGACCAAAAAATTTCTGGATAAAGCATCCGTGCGTACCATCTTGGCAAGTATGTACTGAGACCCCAGGACTTCCCACATTAAATCTCATATGGTCTATCAATTTTCACGACACAGGCTGTCCATTCTCTTGGCCAGCTACAAATCGGAAACTCTTTTCTTCCTCTTACGAGCAGTCTTCCTCTTAGAAGAGCTTCCTGAGTATTTTAAGTAAGAGCTTAATCTTTTCTAGAAGGAACGTGGTGGTGGGTCCTCTGCAACCACACACCCTGTGGAAAGGGAAGAGAAACAAATTATTTGACAGAATAGAGAAAGGAGGGCCTCACATACTTTAAGTTCCTTCTCAGGCAAACCTGAGGCAAAAGGTCTTTGACCACCTGTTTTCTCTGGCCTTTTAAGGCAAAGCAAGAATTGGTGACGAAAAACACCTGATTGGCAGATTTCAAAATTTTTAAACATAGTCTTTATAAACTACTAGAGCAATTGAAAAGTGGAATGAGCCACCTCTGAATGGAATGGTTTCTTATCCTTAGAAAGCTTGGTATGTATGAGCAGGGCGAAGGGAGGCTGTGAGTTAAGGACTGAACCAGGTCCCTTCCAATCCTAAAATTCCAAAAGAGCATGTATTTCTAAAATAGATTTCCAATGTGCATACATTCAACAGCTCTTCTGAAGATTTATTTTAAGAAGATGCAGAATTCAGTAACAGGGTTGCCTCTGGGGAGGAATATTAGTTAGCTGGGGGTCAGGGGTTGGAAGGAGGCCTATTTTTCAACTGTCCTTTTATACCTTTGCAATTTTGTACTGTGAACAGTACCTATTTCTGTAAGGTGAGGGTCAGTGACCTCAGTAGGCCTGCTGCTGAGGGGGTGGGGGTGGGGGGGCAGTTCCTGGTTACAGACATTCTTCCTTTCCTCAGCCATTTATTCTCTCCCTTTCAGTCAAGTTATTTGCATTTGACTCTGAGTTGAGAGCCATCTCTGGCAGAGAGTAGGGAAGAAGCTGCTGCTTTTGGGGGGATAATATGGCTAGCACAAAACTGCTGAGGCATTCATTTGTCATTAGTATTCTTATTAGCATTATATGTCATTAGTATTCTTCATTATCTCTAGGGTTGAGGGTTACGTAATGCTTAAAAAGCAGGATCACATTTCTGAATGCTAGTTTCTAGCATTGTTGAGATGTTTGTTAATTACTTTGCAAAGGATCTTGTAGGAAGCTTCTGGACACTGCACAATGTTTTGCCCATGTTAACGGTTCCAAAGTGAGATTAAATAATTTTGTCCAAGGTATTACTGCTTCTCTCAGGGATAGTTATAAGTGAAAGCATTAGCCTCAGGCTTATAGCTGGTGGCCTGAAGACCAAGTTCAGGATGTGGCTTGTGTGGCCCATTCAATAGTTATTTTAATCGAATTAACGGGAACGTTTAAAAATCAGGACATTTCATATTTAAAATATGGATTTTGTGTTTCTTTTTTTAATGTTTTTTTATTTTTGAGAGAGAGAGAGTGAGTGGGGGAGGGTCAAAGAGAGAGAGAGAAACACAGAATCCAAAGTGGCTTCAGGCTCTGAGCCATCGGCACAGAGCCTGACGTGGGGCTCGAACTTGGGACACTCGAGATCATGACCTGAGCCAAAGTCCGATGTTTAATAAACTGAGCCACCCAGGTGCCCCAGATTTTATGTTCCTCCTGAAAACTGGGAAGTGCTGGCCAACTGTGTCTTCTTTCAAGCGAGATGGCAATGTGCTGGGTCATAGCTGCCCCCTTCAGAAAGGACATCAAGTCTCTGGCTCACAATGACAGCAGCTGGATTCATCAGTCCATGGATCTTCGTGGCTACTGCAGACATTCAAGTTTACAGCTGTGTCCTTCCCAGTTAAAGGATGCTAATGCCAATGATGCATTAGGTATGGTTCTCATCTCTGGTTTTCCTGATCTTCCCTTCTCTCTCCGGCTCATCCTCGCTCACCTCATGAGTATGCCTATGCATTTGTGGATAGATTTCGGTCCGAGTCATAATACATAGCATATCAACATAGACCTCACTTTAAATTAGCATATTTCAAACATTAGCATATTTCTATTTTTTTTCCAGAAAACACAAATGTTTATCGCAGCTCATGCTTATACCATTATCATGGTTGACGTTCTATAGGCATATATATGTATGTAATATATATGTCAATTAAAAATTATTGGAGACAAATAGAGTCCTACCGTAGGATAAAGAAAGAAGGACCTTATCAATGGATGGTTGTATGTACAATGACCATGTACTGTGAGCTGACCATGTGCTAATGTTGGAGAAAATTGGGGGTAGGAGGTAAGGGCTTAGAAGGCTGTGTGGACTAAATATTATTGCAAATCAGCAAGTTTTGCCCAGCTTATCTGTCTATAATAAACTGTAACACATGATAGAATATGTGCTTCATAAGGAAACAACTAAGGAGACATTTTGAGGTATTTTAGCTATTTATAAGTTAATATTATTATTTTAATTTATTTGTATTTATTATTTTCATTTATTTATATTTAATTTTTATTTTAATTAATATAATTGTGTCTCTTCTCTTGTAAGAAAGGTCATGTGGCAAAGACCTATTGTCAAGCTTAGCTTCTTCTAAACAGGAATTCAGGGCACTTCACAAAGTGAGAGAATTGTGTCACTTTATTTTTCTTCATACGGAATATAGAGGAAATGAATGAAGGATTGATCTGTACTAAAGAAGGAAAAAAAATCGCTTTTGAGGGGGTCTCCAGAAGTTAGATTCAAAGTGGAATTTTAATTTTTCTTTAAGATTTTATTTTTTTAAGTAATCTCTACACCCAGCATGAGGCTTGAACTCATGACCCCGAGATCGAGTCACGTGCTGTACCCACTGAGCCAGCCAGGTACCCCTCAAAGTGGCATTTCTAGATGATGGCAGGGTCTGTAAGGAGTAGGATGTTGTAGATTAAAAATGATCAACACAGCTGGAGAAATCCAAGTTAATTGCTTTTCTATTCCTGCAATTCAATGGAAAATTAGAAATTATTGCAGTTGTTAATCTGTAGAACTGAGCCACAAGAAAGCCCGAGTCAAGGCTCAGATTGGGCAGGGACATCAGAGAGAGGGCCCTGCCATTTTGCAGATGACAGGGTGAGCACCTTTTCCAAATGAATTGTTTCAGGGAGGGGAAGGACTAATAATATTTCAGTAGTAAAATAAAACACAATGGAGTTCTCAGGGTTGTTAGCTATTTTATTAAAACTCACAGTTGGAATAAATGGCATTTACTGTCTGCTCAGTGAGTCTGAAGTGCCCTACTCAGAGGTCGGGTACCAGTTCCTGCTCTCATAGAAATTATAAGCAGCCTGTAAATGGTCACCTAGACGAACCAGATGTGTGTGTATGTAAGAAAAAGAACCTTTCTACCTTAATCATCAATTTCACTGATTTCTAAACACCACCAAAAAAAAAAAAAAAAGGATGTTTTGCTATTCCACTATAAAAATGAATTCTCAATGCTTGCATTGAAATTTAGGGAAATTACTATGTCATTGGAGATTAGTGAGTTGTTCTGACAATGTGCCATTTAGTTTTGTTACCTGGTGAGCTAATTGGGCAAGTGCCCGCTGCCTTTCCTTCTTGGGCAAGTAACCTCGCCTGAGAACAATCCATGGTAGCCAATGGGGAAAAAATGTAGAGTGTGTCCCTTAGGATCTGGCTACCCCAACCCCCAAGGAAGAGTGGTACTTTCTGGTCCCCCGGAAGTCAGCTGCGTGATATGGTAATGTAGGGAAACACGTCACTTCTGGGCAGAAGCTCTCAGAAGCCGGGCACCCCTTCTGTCACAGGTGTTCCTGTGACACCTCTCCCTCTATCTTGTTGGCGGGTAATGCTCCAGAGAGTGGCTTCCTCCTCAACCTGGGCCTGGAGTGGAATTGATGGCAGAGAGTAGATCCTTCTGCGGGGGACACATAGGTCACATCTACATGATGGGCATGAAACGTGCCAGGCAATGATCCCTTTATCAGGCTATCAGAATTTTCAGGTTGTTTTTTACTCCCTCATACACTAACAGAATTTATAAAAGAAGTATTCAACCCCTAATTAAATATTTGTAGATTTTATGTATACTTTATATTAAATTATTTTTGTTTGCTATACATTCATATATATGTCTCTATAATATATACATATTAATATTCTGTATATATTATATACACACAAATATATATATAAATATATATTAAATATATAAATATATATAATATTTATATATATATAAATATATATTAAATATATAAATGTATATAATATTTATATATATAAATATATATTAAATATATAAATATATAATATATATAAATATATATTATATATATAAATATATATAATATTTATATATATAATATATAAATATATATATAAAATATATATATGTAACTTGGGAGGGACATGGAATAACCATATGATGTAAAAATTGCCATAAACTAAATGTGACTTTGAGCATGCTTTATTTTTTTCAATCTCTCCAAAGCCTTAGTTTGTTTTTTTTTTTTCTCTGTAAATTGTCATAAATATTTGCCCCACAGGTTTGTTATGACTTGAAATAATGTAGGCACCTAGCACAGGGCAGTTGACAAAACCTACCATGTACATGTGTTCTTGGAACTATGGTTTGCATATATAACATTCTTTCATTTCCCTGGAGATTTTCTAAGCTTTCTGTATTTGCAGACAGCAGTAAACAAAGACAGTTCACTGGCTCTGCTCTGAGCCCCCTGCCGTGAAGTGCACTCCATTAGATTTATCCGTCAGTTGGTCTTTATGGTCATATGAACAATCTAAACATAGAATTAGTGTTGTTTTTCGTTTTGTTCTGTTTTTTTGATTACAAAAAAAGAAACCCCCTTCCCCATGGCATAACTTAGCAACAGTGATTTCTCCCTGAGATTTCTAATTATGAACTTTGAGGACCAGCCTTGTTCCTGGCCTTCAAAAGAACTGCTATTTGGTGCAGCAGCTGCAAGGGAAAAAGGGGCAATGAATGTCCCGAAAAGGCCCCCCCCCCCCCCCCCCCCCCCCCCCCCCCCCCCC
>NC_064816.1:66294629-66402074 GCF_023721935.1 Panthera uncia | reverse complement strand
CCCCCCCCCCCCCCCCCCCCCCCCCCCCCCCGTCGGTGCTCCAGCCGCCTGCGGATGGACGCGCTAACGGGGACCACGCAGGCTCCTTCGACTGGCACTTTCGGAGCCTGGCTGGAGCCTCAGCACAAAAGCTCCCCGATTGCCTGGCTTCAAAGGTGGCTTTCAATCCCGCTTCCCTTCCTGTGGGGTGGGGGTGGGGAGCAGTCTCGGGTTCCAGACCGATATCGGGATCTCAGAGCAGCTGTGAAGGTGAAGTTAGCTGTGTTCCAGCCGGAGGGATTTTGAGGCCAAGTGCAGCGCGCGTAGGAGGAGGCTGGCGGTGCCCTGAGGGCTTCCACAAAGACTAGAGGCAATCCCCCGGGAAAGCCCAGGGCCTCCTGCCCCCGGGCGGGATTTTCGTGGGATTTTTGGCCCTGTAGAGCTTCACCCGAGACCTGTGGCCAGCAGGCCCCACATCCCAGCCACACCTTGGGATACTTTGTAATTCCTTCCTTTTACTACTTTTGCCCCCCCCCCCCCCCCCCCCCCCGCACCCACCCCCCGGGGAACTTTTTGTCTCTTTGTAAATCTTTCACTTTTAAATGAGAGATTGGAAGCCGAACCAGCCTGGGAGAATGGGGGTCGGGTCGTAGCTTGATTTCAGCAAGATGAGGAATGGGGATATCTGTTCCTCCCCCACACCCCCAACTCCTCTTCTGAGATTTGGAAGGTTTCTCAAGTTTCTTTTTGGAATTGTTAGTTCGATTTCCTGCAGTGCCTCTTGCCCGGCACCTGCAGAAGAGGGAGGGCCCAGATGTCTCCAGGGCAACTGGCTGGGGCGGTTTCTTTTTCAGCTGGCAGCATTGAGTGGACCAGGCGACACCTGGGGCCTCGGGGAACCAGAGAAAAAAGCAGTGGCTTGAGCTCCCAGCCCCACCCTAGGGGTCCTGGCCCTCCACCACGGAGGGCATATCCCACTGTGCCTAGTGCCTCAGACAAGCCCTGAGATACCTCTCCTCCCTTACAGGGTTGTTTTGCTCTCAGTTTACCCTAGACTGAGCCAGGGTTCTCCTGGTCAGCCTGCTCTTGGCATAGGGCCCAGACTTTCCTCCAGTGCCCCCTCCCCCCACCCTAGTCCTGGCCCTGCTCCCCTCACCCAGCTGTGCTAAGTGGGCTAGGTGGGAGACACCAGTTTCCTCCCTGACCACCAATTTTAACTCCTCTCCCAGAAAGTGACTGAACACACCCGACCCTTTGGAGAGTCCTCGGGAAGTCTTCAGGGGAGTGCCAGGTGGTAACCTGCGCACCCCAACTCTACAGCCCTTCTAAACTGATTTATGTGACAGGCTAGAACTTCAAAGAAGAGTAGCCACATCTGGAGGAGAGAAGATGACAACTGGGGAGCGGAGAAGCTCTCATGTCTCCCTGTCACCTGATCCCTATAGTTCCTGTACCGCCAGCCCTTGGGTAGGTCAGCTGGCTGTGTTTCTACTGGAGTGTGACACCTTTACCTATTCCTGGAAGATCTAATGACCCCACGTTCTAAATAAAGATTAAGATAAATCCTGTGGCATCGGACAGCTTCACGGACCAATCTTCAACGGTGATGTACCCTCCCCTGAACCTAAGGCTGCCCTCTAGGGTACGGAAGACAGAAAGAGACCATCTTCTGGAAAATGCAGGGCCCCCTTCCCTGGTTCCAGGATTCTGCCTCGAATGTTACCTGACTCCAAGGCCAAGGAATTAGGGTTCTGCTATGACCAGACAATCTAGGACAAGCTCCAGGATGCTGTGCCCTCTCCAAGGCGGTTGATACACAGAAATCACCAGTTCTTTTTCTCCAGAAGCAGCGGGATGTTCTTCTGGTCGCCTCCCGAGACAGCTCCTTGGTTTATCACCTCTTATACCGGCTGTGGGACACACAGAGCTATGGAGAACAGACCTCTGCGCATCTTGTTTGGGGTTAAGGAGAAGAGTGAGTGGAAGATGGCCTTCTGTAAGTTCCAGTCAAATGTGTAGTAAACTCCTCAGTCATCACACTTGCACACATGCACTTGGTTGAGAGACTTCTGTGTCCTGAGCACTGCTTACTCTTGCGTTGCCAAATTGTGAGAACAGTGCCCAGCACATATTCTAACCGGCAAAAGACTGCCAGTACACATAATATTATAGGACAAGGGCTGTGCAGAACAACAAAGTAAGGAAGCAGCATAAAGATCAATGAATTTAAGTGAGATGGGGTGGAGGGCCTCAGTGAGAAGGGGAGCATGTGAATTCATGGAGGATAGTCAGTGAGTCCAGCAGGGGTCTGGGAGGAGGAGGCTTTGTTTATACAGGGGACAGCAAGAGAGCCCGAGTGGCTGGAATGGAGTTCGGGGTAGGGAGTGGGAGAGACAGGGGCTAAGGTCAGAGGGGCAGGGGGACCACAGGGCCTTGGTAGGGCATAGTAACATTTTCAGCTTTTCCTAAAAAATAGAAAGGGAAAAAATTGGAAGCCTTTGAACAGAGAAGTGAGATACATGATTGACTTAGGTCTTGACTGGATCTCTTTTGTGGCTGAGTCCAGAATAGAATGAAGGCAGGGAAGAAGCTTTTGTAATAATCCAGGTAAGATGTGGGCCTGGCTTGGTGCTGTGGAGGTGATGAGATGTGGTTAGATTCTGGTTGTATGTAGATACAAGAGCTGATACAAATTATTGATGAGTTGAATCTGGGGCAGGAGGGGAAGACAGGAGCCAAGCATGACCTGAAGTTCCTGGTCAGCAAGTGGAGGATGGTGGTCTTCACTGAGATGGAAAACAGAGTGGGGGGAGGGGTTTGGAAGGGAGAAATCTAAGAATTTGGTTTTGAACTTGCTATGTGTGAGATCCTTTTAGATTTTCAAATGGAGATATCGGGTAAGGATTTGGAGCTACGAGTTTGGGCTTTAGGAGAGAGGTCCAGGCAAGAGACAAAAATTGGGACCATCAATATACAGATACTACTCAAAGTCTTGAGATTGAATGAGGTCATAAAGGGATTAGAAGAGAATATTCGTGACAAGGACAGGTGACTGAATCCTGAGCCCCGGGGCCTCTAATGTGAAAGAGACCCTGGACCTAAGAAGGAAAAACCAGGGAGAGGAGTGGCCTGATCTACTCTTTTGGAAGCAAGTGGAGAACAGGTTTCAAAGGGGAAAAGTTAATCAGCTCCATCAGAACCTGCAGATACATCAGTGGAATACAGTTCCTCGTTCTTTTTGCCATAGTAGAGTACTTCCTTTGCTGTATGTACTATAAATTATTTTCCTGTTCCTTATTGAAGAACATTTAGAGTATTTCCAAAGAATGCTGAAGGAATGACCTGGAGTACTGATTTCACACATTTGCAAGTGAAATCTCTGAGTGTTTTGTTTCTGATTTGAAAAGAAAATTTATTTTAATTCTCTTTTTAAGAGCTGCACTTTAAAAATTAAGGTATAATTTACATGCAGTAAAATGCAGGCATTAAATGGCTTTATATGGTGTAAATTTGCATTTCTCTATTGTCTCATGGTATTGAGATCTTTCATGTACTTATTGGCCATTTGTGAAGTATCTGTTTTAAATCTTTTGCCTATTAAAAAAAATTATTATCAACTTGACCAAGGTATAGTTTACTTATAAGGAACTGTATTTGCTAAAGGTATAAAATTCAGTGAGTGCACCTGTGAAATCACCACCACAACTAAGATAGGGGACATTTTGAGGGTGCCTGGGTGACCCAGTAGGTGGAGCATGTCACTCTTGATCTCGGAATTGTCAGTTCACATGCCCGATGTGGGTGTAGAAATTACTTCAAAATAAAATCTTTAAAACGTGCACCCCAATGTTTATAGCAGCGCTATCACCAATAGCCAAATTATGGAAAGAGCCCAAATGTCCACCAGCTGACAAATGGATAAAGAAGATGTGGTACATATATACAATGGAATACTACTCAGCAATGAGAAAGACTGAAATCTTGCCATTTGCAACAACGTGGATGAAACTAGAGGGCGTTACGAAAAGCAAAATAAGTCAGTCAGAGAAAGACATCATAAGATTTCACTCCGGTGTGGAATTTGACAAACAAAACAGATGAACATAGGGGAAGGGAAGGAAAAATAAGATAAAAACAAAGAGGGAGGCAAATCATAAGAGACTCTTAAATGTAGAGACCAAACAGGGTTTCTAGAAGGGAGGGAAGGTGGGTGGAGGGGGGAGGGTTAAATAGGAGGGCACTTTTCAGAATGAGCACTGGGTGTCATATGTAAGAGATGAATCACTGGATTCTACTCCTAAAGCCAAGACTACACTGCAGGTTAACTAACTTGAATAATAAAAAACAGAAAAAATAAAATAAAATCTTAAAAAAAATTTTTTTTTATGTTCATTCATTTTTGAAAGACAGAGAGAGACAGAGCACAAGCAGGGGTGGGGCGGAGAGAGAGGGGGACACAGACTCTGAAGTAGGCTCCAGACTCTGAGCTGTCAGCACAGAGCCTGATGAGGGGCTTGAACTCATGAACTGCGAGATCATGACCTGAGCCGAAGTCGAACGTTCAACCGACTGAGCCACCCAGGTGCCCCTAAAATAAAATCTTTAAAAAAAAAGGAGGGATATTTTCATTTCCACAAAAGGTTTTCATACTCCTTTGCAGAACCCTCCCTTTGCCCCTTGCTTTAGGCAACTACTGATCTACCTTATATCACTATAGACTAGTTGGCATTTTCTAGAATTTCAGAAGGAATCCAGACTTCAAAAGGACTTATACAGTATGAAGTATTTTGTGTCTGACTTTTGCACTCAGTTTATTGATTGTGAGATTCATCTATGTGGTTGTGTTAATCAGTAGTTTGTTCCTTTTCTTGCTGAGTTAGTACTCCCGTGTACGGGTACACCATGTTTTGTTTATCCATTCACCAGTTGTTGGACGTTGGGTTGTTTCCAATTCTTGGCTATTATCAATATCAATAAAATTGCTATGCACCTTCATGTGCAAGTCTCTGTGTTGACGTATGTTTTGATTTCACTTGGGCAAATACCTAGGAGCAGAATTGCCGACTTGCAGGGCAAACACTATTTCACTGCTCATTCCTCTTCTGCTGCTGTATCATGTCGGCCTTCAAGCTGCTGTATTTTGGTAGGGTTGCCAAAACGTGTTTGCCATCATCGCCAAAGAAGAGCTAAGGGTTTTAAGGTAAATCAGATGTTATTTAGACGGTTGCCTGGAGATCATTTGAAACATGCAGACACGACAGTCATGGTTACCTACCTCTCTTTTCTACATCGAGGTACAATGTACCTAGAGCCAGAAAGGGAAGAAGTTGGGTGACACGTTTCTCTGAATACTGTTGTCCTTTAGCAAACTGTAAAAGCTTAGCATAACAATACTCTTTACTGATGTTTCAGACTTCCTATAATTTCTGCTTGGGTGGAATCTACAGGTAAGTTTTGTCATGATAATGGTCATTGGCTTGAGTAAGACAGCTCAGGAGGGTTACATATCTTGCTGTCTCCTTGGCACGACTCAGCCTTCCCAAAGGAAAGAATAGAACGTGAGTTCCTAGTGGGTGTCTCTTTGTAATCAAATAAATCTGACTCCTATATAAAACCAGTTACCTGGCATTTCCATGTCAGCATTAAAAATGGGGTGTGAATTAGTAAATTAAAATCAGAGGTCAATCTCTCTTCAAGGGGGTGCACTTTTTTCAGACTCCTTGAGAAATCATGGAGATACTAAATGTTAATGAACTTGCACACTCGATTTCTCACAAAATACTGGTAAAATAACTTTAAAAAATATTTATAGCTGAAATGAAAATCGTGGAGATAACAGAATTTCCAACTAAACTAATAAAGATGAGAAAAAGTACACACAAAATACAACACTAATTGCCCACCTAATTAGGATCTCTCTTTGACTCATTGGATATATAAAGTAATATTTTGGAAGAGCTTAAAGTAAATACACATGGCATTAAAATATTAATATGTACCATCTATCTAAGGTAAAACTGTAAAAGGAAATGGAGCACAATCCATACATAAAAACCTATAATGGGAAGGACAGCAAAGAAAGATAACCAGAGGAGTCAAACAGAATTATACATGACAGTGAAGGGCAATACAAAACTCATCCAAATAAGGGGACATAAAACATGAACATATAACTCAAGTGAGAATAAAATAAATGGAAATGAAAAATGTTTTTTGGGACACCTGGGTGGCTCAGTCGGTTGGGCATCTGACTTCGGCTCAGGTCAAGATCTCACAGTTCGTGAGTTCAAGTCCTGTGTCGGGCTCTGTGCTGACAACTCAGGGTCTGGAGCCTGCTTCGGATTCTGTGTCTTCCTCTCTCCCTGCACCTCCCTCCCCCACCCCCGCTCTGTCTCTCTTTCTCTCAAAAATGAATAAACATTAAAAATTTTTTTAAAAAAATGAAAAAAATTTTTTTCTTTGAAATCAGAGAAAACTTAATCACTTTTCAGTGAATATATATATATATATATATATAGCCAATGCGTTCATGGTGAAACTAGACATTTACTCCTTGCAGGATTCCAAAAATTTGAGAATATGAAAAAAAACAACAACACTTCAGGATCCTTAAAAATGTTTATACTCTTGGAGCCACTGAGTTTACTCTTAAAGCAATTCAATAGCAGCACTCATGCAAATGCCACCTTTCAAGGCAGGGGACAAATAGACAAACACACCAAAGCCTGCCTTCTGCATCTGCCCCTCTCCTAAGCTAGCCTTTATGTAGAGAAATGATCCAGCTCTCAGTCCAACAAGACGTGCCGAGAGGCTCGCTTGCCCTCCTGGCCTTCCCAGTGTGGGTGAGGCCTCAGTCTTACTTTCCTGCTGCTGAGGATTTTCTCACAGCTCCTTTCTGACTGCTTGGAGACCCGAGGACCTTGAAGAGACCTCAAGTTCTGCAGAGATGATAAAAGTGTCCCAACGAAAGAAAATGTGTTTACGAGGGAAGAGGGATGCTGGCTCCAGACATCAGCTCACCGATGCTCCTGCTGCTTCCCTGGCTGCCCTCCCGGCTGGAGGTCTGACCATTCTCCATCTCAGGGTGGAGGGGCAAAGGGAAGATGGGGAGGTGCCCCCAAAGTCATGAAATCTCTCAGGCCCCCGGGAGGCTGTCTTCATGGAGGACGCACTTGCTGCTCTGACTCTAATAAATGCTTTTAGTTAAAAACAGGAAATCTGGGGCGCCTGGGTGGCTCAGATGGTTGAACAATCTGACTTTGGATTTTGGCTCAGGTCATGATCTGAGTCGTCGGATCGAGCCCAGAGTGGGCTTAAGATTCTCTCTCTCCCTTCCTCTGCCCTCCTTCCCCATTCATGCATGTTCTTTCTCTAAAAACTAAAAAAAAAAAAAAAAAAAAAAAAAAAAAGTAAAAAAGGTAAGAAATCTATGTTGTCTATAGGACTTGTAATGGAATTACTACTTTTGTTTTTGGTATACCCATAAAGTAGATGTACAACCTGCATGATCTGGACAGGAGAGAATAGACAGTTACTAAATCAAGAAGGAGCTGCTTAATATCCAAGAGGGAAATGGTAAAGGAACTCTTTAATGGTCCTCAGAGACTCTAGATGGATTCAGAGATCCCAAGAAGGACACACATGTGAATACTCAGTGAAGCATTTTCTGAAACATCAGGGAAATACAATCTTTCTGCTTACTACATATATAAAGGAAACGTAATATTTTATAATGTCATGTTGCCAATAAAATGGTCACTATGAAGACGGTGTAGAAACACGAAGCAATGCCAAATTTCAATGGCAAGTTGCAATAAAAACACATGCAGAAATTTGGATGCAATGGTGACAACAATGTAAAGTGTAAAAATTATCTTCCTGGGAGATAACATGCAAACGTGTAAGTAGTGATTTTGTTACGGTGGAAGAACAAAGGGCATCATGTCATTAGTGGATATTTTTTGAAAGTGAAGGCTCCGTTAGCGTTTCCGTACAGATTTGCATTTTCTTTCATCATTAGTTTGCATGGCTGAGTAATTAGCGTCAATGTTAGGATGCACATTAGGGCAAGAAAACCAATTCCCTCTTAGCCAACTTGACAAATTATATTTTAAAAAATAAAATAAAATAAATAAATAAACAGATAAAAATATTTGGTAAAAAAGAAAAAAACAGTAATTTTAAGCTTGTATCTCAAGCTTGTAGAGTATATTGAGTTAATTATTAGCATAGAGATCAATTTATTATAATTATTTGTTCATTTCTCTTTGTTGCACTTTGCTTTAAATTAAACAATAGGTTTTTAAAATACCAAGAACCAACTTAATGACGAAGAAACAGATAATGGGCGGCAAGAAAAATATATGCAGATTGACAGAGACAACTTTAATTAGGAATAAATGATTGAGGGTACTGTTAAAAACACTGTCAGCAGTATACTCTGGTTTGGGTGATAAATTCCACCTGAGACAATGGCAAAGCTATTAATACTAATATCTAATACAGTATTTTTGAGTCAAGGGAGATCAATCTGGAAAGGGTCAAACACAAATACGCCATTCTGAATAAGTTCTTGTCGTCAAATTTCAGGCTCTTAAGTTAGGAATTTTTTTTTAGGTTAGTAAATGTATAACAAACTGCATTGTTATTTTTATTAATGAATTTTTCCTGTGGATGTTGAAGCAATGCCTCAGGAAGTCCCAGCTTTCCTACAGCTTACCAGCTGAGATATTGTCAAACATTTTTGCCCACCTTAGCAGGTGTGAAAAGAGTGTCTTTGTATTCATTTCTATGAGTTGTCCAGACCTCTTGGCTGTTTAGGCTAAGAAGGAAGAGAAACTAAATCCCAGGTGTGGGATAAGGTCAGGACTCTTCCATTTGCAAATAACAAAAAAACAAAAAACAAAAAACAAAACACAAAGAACCCCCACACTCTGATTGATTTAAGGCAAGGAAGAGAATTTACAGGCCCTCTACTGAAAAGGCAAGTAGTCTGTAAGCCAATCTGGCTGATGGCCTGTTATTAAGCTACGAATGGTTTTTACACTTTTTACGTGGTTGGAAAAAAAATCAAAAGAAGGATAACATTTCAGGGCACATACAAATTATGTGAAATTCAAATTTCAGTATCCGTAAATAAAATTTTTGGAACATAGCCTCGCTCATTAGTTTACATATCGCCTATCACCGTTTTTGTGCTATGAGGGCAGTAGTCACAACTGGCCCTCAAAACCTAGCTTATTTACTGGTTGACCCTTTACAGAAAAAGGTTTCACCCCGGCCCCTATGATGCACTGACCACCAAATTATGCCCATTGACATCATCTTACCAACCCCCACTTATGCTTTTCTGTGTATTAGCTCCATTTTCTTTTCCTTTTTTTTCTTTTTTTTTTTTTTTTAATAAGAGGAGGGTATTTTTTTAAAATTTACTTATCTATTTTGAGAGAGAGAGAGAGAGAAAAAAAGTGTGAGTGGGGAAGGGGCAGAGAGAGGAAAGAGCGAGAATCCCAAGCAGGCTCGTCCCTGGCAGCACAGAGCCCAATGTGGGACTCAAACCCATGAACCATGAGATTGTAACCTGAGCCAAAGTCAGACACTTAACCCACTGAGGCACCCGGGTGACCCTCCCTTTTCACTTTGTTGGGGCAAGAGTGCAGAAAGGCAAAGCACACTAACTTCTGTTCTTTCAGCCAAGGAAAGAGGAAGGAAGGAGAGTTTCTCTTTTTTCCGCTCAGTTCAGAGAACCAGAATTGAATTCCATTGGCACAACTGTGTCCTTCTGTGTGCCAGTCATTTTGGCCAGGGGAAGTGGTACCCTGATCAGACATGGATCACTCGCCCTCCCCTGGGGCCAGGGATGGGTCAGTCCCACCCCAACCACATAGACTGAGTCAAAGTGGTCTGCTAAGGTAGTGCACTTAGGGGCTCTTATCAGAAGAGCGCTGGATGCTGTATCAACCCAAGCAATCTGAATCCACTGAGGATGGTCTTCAGGCCTGAAGAAATCTCTTTTATCATTGAAAGAAAAGTTGGATGGGCCACCTGGGTGGCTCAGTCAGTTAAGCATCCAACTTTCGCTCAGGTCATGATCTCACAGGTGGTGACTTCAAGCTCCGCATCGGGCTCCGTGCTGACAGCTTGCAGCCTGGAGCCCGCTTTGGATTCTGTGTCTCCCTCTCTCTCTGCCCCTCCCCTGCCCAATCTCTGTCTCTCTCTCAAAAATAAATAAACATTAAAAAAAAAATAAATTTCTATAATGGAAATGTATCTCAAATAGTGAATTAAAAGTTAATGGGGAAATATAATTTACCAAAAAAGCAACAATCACAACAAAAAATTGTTAGCAACAGCTCAGCTTTGTAAAATCAAAGAAATCTAAAGATGAAGTGAGATGTTTCTTGCCTTATAAATAAATGGTACATATTCTCTACTGATAACACTACATCTCTCTCACTTTAAGCCAGATATACCTGGGCCCTGCCTACTCACTGCCTGATACATATAAGCTGTTGATACCCGAAAGACCCCTCAGGACTACATTTCTTCTTCCTTCCTTCCTTCATTTGACAAATACTCACAGATCCTCCTTGTGCAAAATGTTGTGTTTCTTTCTGGGACAAAATGATGAGCAATCTCCATGCCCCCCTTCTCCAAGATTATAGTTCAGTGAGAGAGACAATCAAATTATACAATGTATAGGGACCTATGAACAAGTATGTTGGGTATTAGGGGAACTTAATCCTGTGTGTGTGTGTGTGTGTGTGTGTGTGTGTGTGTGTGTGTTATGGGGCCTAAAATGTACATGGACCCTGAGAAAGTAACATCTGAGTTGAGATCTAAGGATTGACCAAATGCGGGGTGATAGAAGGGAGTGATCATGTTTCAGGCAGAGGGACAGAATATGTCCAAATCCTTAAGGCCAAAGGGAGCATGATATGTTCTACAAACTGAAAGAAGGCCATTGGTGGCGAGAACCCAAAAGTAGAGAATTAGTACAGATTGAGATGGGCCTAGAAATAAAGGCAGAAGTCTGATCATTCAGGAATATATAGACCATGTAGAAACTGGGGTTTTATTCTATGGTTATAGTGGGATGACATAGTCAAATTTGTGTTTTAAAACCAAATCTCTGGTGACAACATAGAGAATGGATCAGAAGAGACCAAGGGTGGAGGTGGAGAGACCAATTAAGTGTGCTTCCAGAAAAAAAAAAAAAAAAAAAAAAGATAATTGGTAGGTTTATATGTGAGGACTGAGGGAGAAGGAGATTATAAAGATCATGCTAAGTTCCTGCCTTGCTCAAGTGGTAGGTGGGCTCATTTATTAAGATGAGGACTATTAAAGACAATCAAGATTGCAATGGGTGAGTGTGTACTTGAACAGGTTAAATTTGAACTGCCTTTGGAATAGTCAAAGAGCAATGCCAGGTAGACAATTGCTAAATCAAGTCTGGAGCTCAGAAGGATAGTGTAGGATGGGAAACGAAAATTTAAAGAGTCATCAGCTGGTCAGTAACATCGGGAGCCATGAGAATGGATGAGTTTACCTATAGACATGAGGTGTACAGATGGGGAGACAGAAGAGAAAGAAGTCTCACCTTGACCTTGAAGCTCTGATATTTATTGCCCAGGTAGTGCAGAGTGAAGCAGCAAATCAGACTGAGATGGAGAGGCAAATAGGTAAGAGGAAGACCAGAAGGGAGGGTGCAGGGAAGCCAGGGGTAAACAATGATTCACAAAGGAGGAAATGGTCAGAATGCCAAATGCTACTGAGACACCATGCGGGATAGAGAATAAATATTACCCATTGGATTTGTTGATGTCGAAGTCATTGATGACATTAATGAGAGCTGTTTGGGGAAAGTTTGGGGGTAGGAAGCCAGATTTTAATGGGCTGAAGAGTGACTCATCCTGTCTTCACAGGACCCCTGACATTTGATTCTGTCCTTTCCTAATTCCGTGTCTGGCCTTTGAGCTTCATCTCTCTGCCATGACTCTCAGACCTGACTCAGCCACAATCTACACGAACTTTCCCCTTCCTCCCTTCCTCCCTTCCTCCCTTCCTCCCTTCCTCCCTCCCTCCCTCCCTTTCTCCCTTCCTAATTAGTCTCTTTGGATCCTAGTTCTTGGTTTGGGCACATCCAGCATCTCAGACAATAAAAGAGTTATCTCGTAAATGAGAATATTGAAGATTTACCCATCTAAGTAATGGACTTGAATGCAGCCTTTCCGCTAAGTCACAAAACTGGAAAGTTGCTTAACTTGTTTCCTCATCAGTGAAATGAGGACTAATCACACCTATTCTACTGCGTCATTGTGAGGATTAACATTCCTGATACGTCACAGTTGCTCAATAAATGGTGGTTATCTTTTCCCAACCTTCCTGTCCTTCCAGGAAATAACATCCTTTAACCATCTTTCTGAGGAGCGTTCCTCAGTTAAAAAAAATGTTTCTGGGGCACCTGGGTGGCTCAGTCTGTTAAGCATACAACTACGGCTCGGGTCATGATCTCACGGCTTGTGGGTTCAAGTCCGGAGTCCGGCTCTGTGCTGACGCTCAGAGCCTGGAGCCTGCTTCAGATTCTGTGTCTCCTTCTCCCTCTGCCCCTCCCCCACTTGTGTTCTGTCTCTCTCTGTCTTTCAAAAATAAATAAATGTAAAAAAATTTTTTTTTAATGTTTCTTTAAAAAAATATTTTTTTTAACGTTTATTTATTATTGAGAGACACAGAGTGTGAGCAGGGGAGGGGTTGAGAGGTAGAATCCGAAGCAGGTTCCTGTCTCTGAGCTGTCAGCACAGAGCCCAATACTGGGCTCGAACTTACAAACTGTGAGATCATGACCTGAGCTGAGGTCAGTCACCCAACCAACTGAGCCACCCAAGCACCCCTTAAAAAAATGTTTCTAAAGTGATATATTGTAATTAAGGAATGTAGGTGCTTCCCTGGTAACATTTCTTTCTTTTTTTTTTTTAAGTTTATTTATTTATTTTGAGAGAGACGGACAGCCCAAGTGGAGGTGGGGCGGGGGGCAGAGAAAGAGGGAGAGAGAGAATCCAAAGCAGGTTTCATGCTGCCCCACGTGGGGCATGAACTCATGAAACCATGAGATCATGGACCTGAGCCGAAACCAAGAGTCAGACGCCCAAAGGATTGAGCCACCCAGGCGCCCTCTGGTAACATTTCTTTATTCACCCAATATTTATTTATCAAGCACCTTACATTTGACAAGGACCGAGCCAGGATTTGGTCAGTCAGTGATGAATCAGGGAGACCGTGGCTCTTTGCCACATGGAGCTCATGTCTCATGCAGTAGGTAGACCAAAAAAAAAAAAAAAAAAAAAAAAGTAAGGTCATAAATAACATGATTACAAGTTTTGATAGGTGCTGGGAAGAAAACATAAAGGGTGCTGAGAAACAATAATGGGTTAGGGCTGCTTCCAGTAGGATCACGGGAGAGGTTTCTCGAGCATTTCATGTGCAAGCTGCCATCTGAAGGGCATGAAGGAACCACGGACATTCATCATTCTTGACACCCACTGATAGGCTGGCCGATCAGATGGCGGTCCCCTAGGCACTAAGGTGGTTTGGGGTGTATTAGCCTCTAACCTGAATCCACATCTAGGTGGCTATGCATTTATTAACTTTCAGTATCTCTCCTTAACCATCCGTCAGTTGAGCAAGACAGCTACCTTTTAAATAGTTGCTATTTCTAACGTAATTGTGGGCTGAGGAGTCTCGTAATCGTTAGAAATACGCAACGATAAAAATGAAATTGGCTTTGGATGAGGCCTCTGCCATGAGTAAAGTACCTAAACTTCAGAGCCTGAACCTTGCTTCAGTCCATCTCGTTTTTCAGGGCACCGTTTTGCTCCTGTGTTCTTGGCCGAGTTCTGACAAGCGGGGTTTGGGGTTACTGATCTCTGCAGAAATGAGGTGATGCTGTGCAATCCTAAGCAACTATAACACATCTTCTTTGTAAATTAGGTGACCAGTTGAATATGTGCGGAGTCCCGATTTGCACAGGATTAACTGTAAAGCTGGGACGGGCCTGGGCAAACAGACTAGCTCCCTCTCTGATTTTGTGGTTTTCTGTCTCTCCACTGACAGTGTCACCTTTGTCACATGCTAAGATGTCCCCTCATCAGAATCTCTATGTTTGCATTCCTGGGACAGACAACTTTGTCGAAGAGAACTGTGTTTAGAGTAAGAGGAAATACTCTAAGAGGAAGGCTGGAGTGCCTTACCTCCTGAGTCAAGTTCATGGATGAGTTGTTTTAGAAGCCTAGAGATACCCTCCACATATTGAACTTGAGTTTGACTAGGCACATAGAAGAGAGAATAGAAGGAGTGTTTTTATAGCAACCGCTTTTCCAAATTCATCCAAAATTAACTTTCCTGTCCTACAAGAAAGCTTGGTGATAGGGAGGTGAGTGAAAAGGAAAGCAAATCCTAAAATGACTTTCTATCCTTAGCAAGAAATGAAAATTAATGTGTTCTCTTTGCGACCATAGCTTCCCTCCAGGATAACTTTTTCTTATTTCTAGATCATCTTCTCTCCTCCAAGAATACCAGGCCTGTTTCAGATAACTCCAAGTCAGAGCCAGCTGGAGAGACAGGAGGACAAAGTGTAGATTCAATATTGAGATTTTATTCTTGCTACTCAAATGCTTTTCTCAATTGTGTGGTTGAATTGAAGAATAGATCTCCCTCCTCAGTAAATGAAGAGTTCAACCCCTGAGAGGACTCAAGAATTATGAGTTTGCAGGAACTGTCTATGAATTCAAGACAGAAATGTAGTAATTTCTTAATGTTTTTTAAATTTATTTTTGAGAGAGAGACAGAGCATGAGAGGGGAAGGGGCAGAGAGAGAGAGGGAGACACGGGATCTGAAGCAGGCTCCAGGCTCTGAGCTGTCAGCACAGAGCCTGATGAGGGGCTTGAACCGTGAGATCATGACCTGAGCCCAGCACAGAGCCTGACGCAGGGCTCGAACTCATGAACCGCGAGATCATGACCTGAGCCGAAGTCAGGTGCCTGACTGACTGAGCCACCCAGGCGCCCCATAGAAATGTAATAACTACAGGGGAGCCTGGGTGGCTCAGTCCATTAAGCATTCGACTTGATTTCCACTCAGGTCATGATCTCACGGTTCATAAGTTCGAGCCTCAGATCACTCTATGTTCAAGGTGTGGAAACTTCTTGGGATTTTCTCTCTCTCTGCCCCTCCCCTGCTTGTGCTTGCTCTCTCTCAAAATAAATAAACACTAAAAATTAAAAAAAAAAAAGAAATGTAGTATTTATATACTCTTTCTGTGGTAGCTTTCCAAAAAGCTGGCCTAGCCCAAGAGCTAAGAAAGAGGTATGAGGGGCTGGGAGAGCTCCAGAGAGCCTCCTCCAGTCGATACTAATTTTGGCAACAAATGATTGACAGGCAGTGGGTGTTGTGGAAAGCGCTAGAGAGCGATCAAGGGGCCTGGTGGCGGTGGTTGACCCTGAAACTAATTCACTGTTTAACTTGGAGCAAATTACATAATTTATTTTGGTCCTCATTTCCTCTTCTTAACAATGAGACTGTACTCTAATAATTGTTATGGGCGCTCCCAGCTTGGAAATGCTGCCTTTGTGGATAGATAAGGCACTTTTAGGAACAGTCTACATCTACTGTGAATTTAGGGAAGTCGTCAAAATCCATTTAGATGTTTTATACGGGGATGTCGAAGTCAATACAGCATTCAGTAAATTAGAGGATTAGGTGCATCAGAGGTGGTATGTGCAAAGAGGCTCCTACATGGAAATGTTTCCCAACTGGTAGTCATCGTTACTGCCATTGTCATCTTTATGATTGAAATTGCAATATTTCATTTAAAATCATAACCTAGATTGTATCTGGTGCTGACGATAACTGTGAAAACAAGACCCCTTTACCGGTAAGGAAAAAGACTAGAAAGAAATAAAATGCACTCTTTTCAAACATAGTTATATTTGGATAGTGGAACTCAGAAGGTTTTTTCCTTTTTCTACATTTTTATGTTTTTCTTTGAGTATCGACTATGTCATGATCAATAAAGTAAACACTATTTCATTTTGAAATCTTTTGTACTTAATATAATGCCAACATTAATAGTAGCAAAATCATTTTAGCGTCCTGGCCAAATTAATGAATCTGGAAAGATACTTCACCTTTATTCCTAAAAGTTTGCATTAGATATTTAATTACTGTGCAAAAACTTAGTTAAATTTTTTTAAATGTTTATTTATTTTTGGGGGGGGGGAGGGGCAGAGAGAGAGGGAGACACAGAATCCGAAGCAGGCTCCAAGCTCTGAGCTATCAGCACAGAGCCCGACATGGGGCTTAAACCTACAAACCAGGAGATCATGACCTGAGCCGAAGTCGGAAGCTTAACCGACTGAACCATCCAGGTGCCCCGCAAAAATTTACTTTTAATAGAAACATCAGAGGTAAAGGCAGCACTCAGTTTTGCAGTCTTCTTAAAAATATTTTAATTTAGATGAATTTCACAGGCCACAGTGCTAACAGGGAGAGAAAATACGAAGACTCTTCTAGTTAGCAGAATTGGGGAAATATCAGCCTTGTGGAAAAGAAATCCTCTATACTTAGAAAAGTCAGCAGCTCAAACGATTTGCTGGAATTTTGGCATCAGACATTCCACATATAATTTCTCTTGGAGGATGAGAAGCCGGAAAAAAAGGATTCCGTTTCTTTCTAGCAATACAAGGGCCATTAAACCCCATCTTGGTTTGGAATTCCTCACTTTTTGTTATTTACGTTGGTTCTTATTCAACACTTCTCTCTTTCTAGATTTCAAATAAAGTCAGTTCTTGTTACTCTATTTTTAGGAGCCATTAATGCCAACTCTTTTTTGCTGCCCCTGCCCTCTACCAAACTTTGAAGATCGGATTTCATTTCAGGTTTTCAATCGCTAGCTGAAAGCCCGCCTGAGATCTTCTTGTTCCCTGGATTTCTGGTGGGAAATGTGTTTTCTCTCTCTCTGAGTGGGGATATATTGGGGTCCTTCTTTACTTTTCCCACAGGGATCTCAGACATGATGCCTTTGGGATAGGAGAGGGGCCTTGCTTTCTGAGCACGGATGGCAGCCCAGCTGGCCTCTGTTTGATGCTTCTCACTGAAGCTTCTGGGAGCTGCGCGGGCCGCGGGAAGCCTGTCATCAGCTTCCATCCTGCAGGGCCTCGTGGCCCTTCCTCCTGAGGTTGCAGCTGTTCACCAACTACTGTCATTTATGCTTCTGTCATCAGTGGCTGCCACTGGCTCCCAGCAGCAAGAACCCCCCCAAAGCATCTCTTATTCCAAATGCTCTAACGAGAAAGACCAGCAGCGATCACCATGCGGAACTGGATAGTGTTCTCTGTGCTCCTGCAGGCACTGTCACCTCTAAGTCGTTTGTTGCATCCACGTTGTCTAGTGAGCTGGGCGCTTCTCCAGAGGGCAAACTCAGCTCAGCCACGCACAGCCTGCGGTGAGAGGTGCCTCCGTACCAAGCTCTTTCAGTGAACACCATTGGCTCATTCACTCATTCATCAACAACTGTTCATCGAATGCCAGGTATGTGCCAGACGCTCTGCTGGGTGGTAGGGATTTCCAAAGGGATTTGAAAATTGGCTGAGCCTCTGAGACCAGTATGAAGGATCCAAATTAAAAACAAAGCAAAACAAACAGTGAACTCGAGTAGGCATCGTCGGAAATGTGTTTGCACGAACCGTGGAGGGGAGAGGAAGTAAAGATGAACCCTCCAAGATCCCCTCAGTCATCACGGAGGACGTGAAGGCTTAAGCCTTTCTCCTGGAACAGGGTTGGAGAAGGAGCATGCACAAAGGCACACAATGATGGAACAGCCTGCAAGGTTTTCAGTGTCGATCGAACGAAAGTTTCTAAGAGCAAGGATGTGGCAGGACATAGAGCTAGAAAGGAAGAAAAGGGTCGTGGCTTGATGGGCGTTACCGATCCTTTGCTATGGAATCTGTACATATGCTATGAGCACTGTCAGTGCAAGAAAGAAAGTGAACACCCAGGAAGCAACAGGCAGGTTGCCCGGGACATGTACAGGTTGGCATCCGGCTGACATGCGTTTGCTCGTGAGCATGATCTGGATGCCCCTTGGGGCCTCCCTGAATTAATTAGGTAGAGGTGAGGAGCAGCGTGTCATAGCTGAGATCCTGTTGAACCGTCAGACTTGGATTTTAAATTCTACCTACGGGTTGGTAAACATTTGGGGAGAGTTGAATTTTTTTCTGAGGGCTAGACAAAGTGTAAGGGAAGTGTTTGTCACATAGCAGAGTGTTTAACTCCCCACGGCAAGATTTTGTTTCTTCTTGACAATGAAAGTAAAACTCAAGAGAGGTTGAGTAATTTGCCCAACGTCACAGAGTAGCACCCTAGCTGCTTGTCTAAGGGAGACTCTCTGAACTTGGCCTCAATCCTGACTTTCTCTCCTCGATGAGAATTAGTTGAGTTCTTCTTGGGAGCGCAGTAGTCACTCGTGATGATGCAATTCACATATCGTTCCTTAATGAACAAGCACAGTAAGCTTCTATAATAACATTTGTATAAAAATGTGGTTTTCAGCAACCAGTCAGTACAGGGTGAGGTTAGGTCCCTGTTTCTGTCTCCACCCCACCCTATTTATTTTTCAAAACAATAAAAGAAAGGAAAGCATATGCTGTAAGTTCCAAAACACCGACAGTTTTACATACACACATCAGGAAATACACCATGAGGTTTTCATAGACATTACCCGGCCACGTGAGATGGATTCTGAGTTAAGTACTCCGCAAACATCATCACATCTGGTCTTCAGAAATGACATTTCTTTTATGTGGTCTGTGGACAGTTTTCCAATTATATATCGCTTGAGTGTTATTAACTTGTGAAAGTGGTTCAAGCCATGTTTTCATTGTTATAAAAAATGGCATTAAGTGCCCACATGTGTGATGTGTTGTTCCAGACCCAGGGGAAGAACTGTGGCTCTAACACAGGCGTGGCCAGTGAGCAGTTTGCAAGCAACAGTTGTGCCTACCAGCGTCCCCCTAGGCATCAGTGAAAAAAAGACAATCAATCGAATTAGCCAGATTAAAGGTTTCACAGTAGACACTCTAATTGAAATACTCTGATGTATTCTTACCACGGCTCCTCCCTCAGAACTGACACGCTTCACTAGGTATTCACTGTGCACTCACCAGCTCCCTAGAGGCTGGCGAACTCAGTTTTATTTGAACTAGAACAGGGAGACAGGTGTAGTCAAGTGTCGATGGCTGTGCTGCAACGGGGACCTCCCCACATTTCCTCACATCAAAGTCCTTGCAGCAGCAAAAATCCCAAGAACTCTTTTAAGGTTGATGGTGGTGGTGGTATTTCCTGGATCGTGTCATTTACCCCGGCATCCCTCCAAACAAGGACCCCCATCACCCCTTTTCTACTCCTTACATGTGATTGAGATGGAGTTTGTCATTGGCGACCTGAAAAGTTATCTTGAACACAGCGACTGGTGTAGAATGTACGAGGTACGCCAGTAGAGTAATGAGATCGGTCCCACGGATGTCTTTCAGTTTGGATTGTGTGGAACCTTGCATCCGTGAAAACTGACCAACTGGCGAGTGGTGAGTTTCCTGAAACTGGAGGTACTTAGCCAGGAGCTGAGGGACCATATGTCGGGATAGTGAGGATCGTGGGCAAGATGGTACCGATGAATGCCCAACGCCATGATTTAATCGGGGCCAATTATGTTATTACACAATTACACCGTGTAAATAGATGGTGACATGCACAGTTAACTGTGCAAATATTAGACACAGATTCAATGCAAGATGTAGATTATTCATCCCCGCTAGCACCAGAGTTTTGGGTGTGGCCAAACCTGGAGTAAAAATATATAAGTTGTATGTTCAGAGATTGAGAAAAGGGACAAATTAATCCTTGCTCCTTAATGATTGGGGACATTCCCAACTGATTATGAAAACTGAACATCCAAATGCTCCTTGTAACTTTATATATAAACGAGAAAAGTAGGATGACCGGCACACTGCAGTGTTTGCCTTTAGCAGCATCTCCGCCAAAGATAAAAAGACATGGGTTATGCAAATGATGAAAGCGATTTTTTGAAAAGCGTCTTATTCAAGTCAGGTTCTGCTTGTTAAAACTATTTTTCATTAAGATAAATAAACAGCATCTCGGTCTCCAAGTCCATGCTGTTCCACTCAACGGTATTTCCCCCTTTGCGAAGTCATGTCAGTTAAGTTATCAAAACTAACGAAAGTGGGTTTTACAGTGGAAAATCTGACTGACACAGTTTTTACTGCAGTGTGCTTTTCCCAGACAGAGCGTGTAAAATTACCGAGAAATGAATGTTTTAAAAAACCATATTGTAAAATGCTTCCTCACCCCTGGGCAGGCTCCTCTCATCCCTGACTTTGGGCAGTTTCAGTTTATTCCTTCTGTGCCTAACCCTCCAAGGTCAAGGACTGTTACTGTGATGTTGTGCTTGTTATTTGTGTAGGGTGACAGATGGCACATATCCACAACTTAAAAATCATACAAAAATCCAAAAAAGAAAGTGAGAAAACCCACCTCAAACGCCATTAATAAGAAGGAGCCTTTTGTGGTATTGGGTGATATTTTCCTAAACATCTCTTAAAGTGTGGTTGCAGGTATAAAGAGAGAGAAAATATAAAGACAGGAATAGTTTTAGAAAAAGAGAGTCATTTTACTTATGCTACTTTAAAATCTAACCTATTTTAAAATTATGTTTAATTTTATTTGAACTTGAAAGAAACTAAGTTAAATTGAGAAAACAACTGGAATGTATTTTCATCACAATTCTAAATGTTTATTTATTTGAGAGAGACAGAGAGAGAGAGCAAGCAGGGGAGGGGCAGAGAGAGAGGGAGTCACAGAATTTGAAGCAGGCTCCAGGCTCCGAGCTGTCAGCACAGAGCCTGATGCAGGGCTCGAACCCACAAGCTGTGAGATCATGACCTGAGCCGAAGTCGGAAGCTTAACCGACTGAGCCACCCAGGCACCCCTCATCACAATTCCAAAAACTCTGTTTACATTAAAAAAAAAAAGTCATACAAGGTCTATTAAGACCAAAGTAATTATTTGAGTTAACTAAATGTTTCAACATTAGGCTTCAGTTATTTATTCCGCCATAACCCCCAAGTTTTTCTTATTTGTATTATATAAATACATTAAAAAATGTCTCTTGAGATGATTGTAGATTCACATCTACAAATGTAAAAAAATAATATAAAGAGATCCTTCCTACCCTTCACCCAGGTTCCCTCAAAGATAACATCTTGCATATGTGCAACATTACAACCAAGAAATCAACATTAACATAATCCCTCATTCTTATTTAGATTTCACCAGTGTTACATGCATGTGTGTGTGTATGTAGTTCTGTGCAATTTTATCACATGTGTAGATTTGCGTGACACCCAATTTGGCAAGATACAAAATAGTTCCATCACAAGTATCCTTCAAACCTTTGCACCAAGAATCTGTTCTTCATCTCTATAATTTTGTCATTCCAAGAATATTACTGGATTCATGCATTTGACTTGATTTTTTTACACTTAGTGGCATCCCCTTGACATCCATCAAGTTGCTGCAGGCGTCCGTAGTGTGTTCTTATCACTGGGTCATAGTCCACAGAATGGATTATCCCGGTTGCTTACCTGGTAGCCCATGGAAGGATATTTGGGTTTCTAGTTTTAAGGTATCGCAAATAAAATTTCTATGCACATTTATGTACAGGTGTTTCAGTGAACATAATCTTTCACTTCTCTGGAATGAGAATGCATTTGCTGAGTTGTATGGTAAGTATGTACTGAAGTTTTGTAAGAAACTGCCAAACTCAGAGTGGTTCTACCATTTTACATTCCCACTCACGATGAATAAGTGATTCAATTTCTTTGTATCCTTGTAAACATTTCTTTGTATCCTTGTATCATGTATTATTTTTACTTATTTATTTTTTATAATATTTATTTATTTTTAAGAGAGTGCAAGTGGGGAAGGGGCAGAGAGATGGGGACAGAGGATCCAAAGCAGGCTCTGCACTGACAGGCCGACAGCAGTGAGCCCGATGTGGGGCTCAAACTCACGAACTGCAAGATCATCACCTGAGCCAAAACCAGATGCTCAACCGACTGAGCCACCCAGGTGTCCTTCATATGTTATTTTTAAATGTCCATGGCAATAATATATATTCTTTCTCACCACAATTGTTTCTCCCCACAGTTGTATACTTAAAAAGGTTGAAAAGTCAACACAAATGAATGCTATATTTGGATTGGTGGCTGGATTTTATTAAGCACTTTTGTTGTTGTGCCCTGTGTTTTAAGATGTTATTTAAAAAATCTTATTGGTGTGGTTGTTCCTACATTGTTACATGGTTGAGAATATTTTTGGCCTTTATTACTTGAAGGAAAACTTGAGTGTAAAACAATTTTAATGGCCATTGTTCCATTGTCTTCCGGCATTTCTGGTCATTAATAAAGAATGTAAATTCCACCCTCTTCCGCCCCCTGCCCCCCAAAAATGTTACTTGTTTTTTTTCTACTTGGATAGTTTAATGATTTTTATCCTTTAAATACAGTAGTTCTACTGGCTATATCTTACTGAATTTTCCTCAATGTAGTTATTTTGGGCTAATCTGCAGAGTCAAGCATTTCTTTATTTCATACAAGCTTTCTTGTGTACTTTGGAATGCTTTTGTTTACCTCTTCCTATTCTGTTCTTAAAAAACAACAGTTTACCTCTGATAGACTCTCTCTACTGGGAAGCAATGGAAATGGCCAGCTGATGCATGGTGTTGAAGTAGGTCTTTATGGGGAGAGTCTGCTGTCCCCACCGTCTGTCTGCATCTTACCGCTGTGATCTCAGTGACATGACTGATCCATCTCCTGATTGGAGGTTCTAGAAGGAATCCTCAGTCTTGCTGGACCACAGGTGAGTCCGGACTTGTGTAGCAGTTGACAGATATGCTTCACTGTTTGTCAGATGAGGTTTCTTGATTTCTTTGATTCATAAAAACTGTGTTTTTTTCCATCTACCTTTCATCTTGTTTTGATTGTTTTGAAGGATTTCAAGAAGGAGAAAAAAGCAAAATGCCCAGCCCATCTATCTTTAATAGGAAGTGTCCATGACCTCATCTTCACCTCGCTCTCCCCCTGCTCCAGGCAGTGTTGACACAGAGTTGGATAATACTCATTGAATGACTGAGCAAACGAGTAAATTAACAAATGGATTATGTTCTGTACTAAGCAGAGTCATAGACAATGATAGTGGCTGTAATCAGCTAAAAGAAATAACCAAGACTGGTTCTGACAACCATGACTGAGTGGCCCATTAAAGAACTCATTTGATATTTTTCATCATTTCCTGAATTGCCCATATACAAATCAAATAAGTGAATCACTAATAATCTGTTCCCACTGTGAAAATTGCTGAAATAAAAGGATCATTACAGTCCAGTAATTTTGGTTGTAAGAATATAGCCATCTTCATTAAGCTTCTAGGGTCTGCCAGATTTTAACTATTGTAATTACTATTGAAATTTCATGGGAAAGAAGAAATAAAAGAACTTCCAGGTTCAAGAATAGCCTGGCCACCATGGCGCCATGTTCTTCGGGTTTTCTGATTGACCCTGTTCTTTGTGTTCAACACAGGTCTGGGCACACAAGGTATGGTATCAGAGCTCTGGTTTTCTGAGGTGACTGTAAAATCATGGGAATAACTGCAAAGTTTTTAGAACTCTGAATCCTTGTGTCTTAGGTGCAAATATTTCAGTAAGTCTTTATTAAACTTAATAAAGATTAACTAAAAAAATAAGTAAACAAGGGGTGCCTGGGTGGCGTCTGACTTCGGCTCAGGTCATGATCTTGTGGTTTGTTGAGTTCGAGCCCCGCATTGGGCTCTGTGCTGACAGCTCAGAGCTTGGATCCTGCTTCGGATTCTGTGTCTCCCTCTCTCTCTTCTCCTCCCCCACTCACACTCTGACTCGCTCTCTCTCAAAAATAAATAAATAATAAAACAATTTTAAAAAAAAAGTAAACAAATGAACCAAGGAACTTTTGTACATTGTTGGGGGGACCAAAGAGGTACAACCATTGGAAATTGGAACTATTAAGGGCGAAAAGTGCATTCTCTGCCAAACAGCATTTTAACTTCTAGATATTAGACCTGACAAAAAAATTCATGTTCATGTGCACCAAAAGAAATGTACAAAGTATTTATAGCAGGGTTGTTTGTAATAACTCCAAGTTAGAAACAACCAAAATGTTTCTCAAGAGTAGAATGGACAATAAATTATGGTGATTCATATGAGGAAATACTATATATTAATTTAAATTAGTGAACTAGAGCTACATAGATTAATCTCACAAACATAATGTTGAGTGAAAGAGGCCAGGCTCTAAGGAATAAATATTGCACCATTCCTTTGATATAAACCCCAAACTAGGTAAAACCATGTTTTAGAAGTCAGCATGGTGGTTCCTTCTGGGTAGTGGGAGGAGGTAATGATTAGCAGGGGCATGGGTGAAGCTTCTGGTATGTGGGCAACATTTTATTTCCTGACATGGTGAAGGTTATGTGAGTTTTAACTTTGTGATTGGTCATCAAATTGTTCACTCTTGATTTATGTGTTTTGCTGTATGTGTATAATATCTCAATCAAAAACTAAAAATATGTACAAATCAACAGAACAGAGACTTTCTGATGGGAGATTGGAAAAAGAAGGAAAATAGTGGAAAAGAAACCTGGCAACAGTATGTGTGTGTGTGTGTGTGTGTGTGTGTGTGCATGCGCATGTGTGTAAAGGAGTAACACTAAACATCCTAGGAAAATAAGTATGACTTGACAACTCTTTAAACAAAGAGACAATTTCTAAAGGAAATCCTAATAAGTACTAATTTACATTAAAAAAACATTGGAGTTGTCTGGTGTGGGGTAGAGAAAGAGGCATATGACTGTTTTAAAAATGTCAATGAGATGAAAGACTTAAGGGGTGGAGAAGTAAATCTATTTTAAAGGATTGCTCTGTTGTATGATGAAATAATGATGAAATAGAGTTTCATGGAGGGAAATAGTTGGTCTCTTTTTTAAAAAAAATAGTAGCATCATAGGTCTCTGTCTCTGAGAGCAGAGAAAAAAAATATAATTAATGACATAAAAAAGTATAATGGAATTCAAAACAATCATGGAAAGTGGTATTAAAAACATCAAAAGACAATGACAAAAATCAAGGGAGGAAAGAACAATGTAAACAATGAACTGAATGCGTATTAAGTACATCAGTGACTAAACTATGTGTGGTGGGCAGTCTTAGGAGGACCCCAATATATACTTGTATCTTGGTGTTTGTATTTTGTATAATATCCTCCCTTGAATGTTGGCTGGACTAATGACTTGTTTCTAAGAATAGAACACAGCAAAAGTGGCAGGATGTCACTTCTGAGATTAGGTGACAAAAGATCTGTGGTTTTGGTCTTGGACTGCCCTCTCTTGTTCTCTTGGGCACTTGCTCTGAGGGAAGCCAGATTCCATTTGTGACTTTTTTTTTTTAACTGTGGAAATAAATGAAGACCAATCCAATGAAAAGAGGTGAAGGCTATTTTTTCAGAGTTTGCTATAGCAAGGGGTCTTCCATTATCAGAGACTCAAAGACAGAAGAGTGGGAAAACTTTTTAAAGAGTGGGAAAAGGGAAGGCTTCAGGTGCCATGACGGGAGGCTGTAGGCATGTGCAAGCTGTAGATAGCGGCTTGAAGTGGGGCATCTGATGAGATTTGTTAGGGGTACATATTTGGCTTTCCCTGATTGATCCTGAGTTGGAAAGGGAGGTCAAAAATTAAGGGAGCTGTCAATAATTAATCAAGTCCTGACCATTTGAGGCCAATTGTTACGATGGTTATTGTTTGGAATCTCGGATTTTTACCAAGACTTCCTCCAAGTCTGACTTTGAGCAAGCTGGTTGTGAGAGGGAAGAAAGACAGCTGGATAGAGGATGCAAATGAAGGACAAGAAGGGGAGCATTTACTAGGGAAATGAGTTTGTTTGTTCTTGCTTAACTTGTGAATTGGCCTACTAACTTTGGCCAAAGAATCTTATAGTGAGGCACTTTTATTTTTATTTTTTTTTTTTGAGAGAGAGAGAGAGAAAGAGAGGGAGAGGTAGAGAGAGGGGGAGAGAGAGAGAGAGAGAGAGAGAGAGAGAGAGAATCCCATGCAGGCTCTGCACTGATAGTGCAGAGCCCAATGTGAGCCTCGAACTCAGGAACCATGAGATCACGATCTGAGCCAAAATCAAGAGTCAGACACTTAACCAAGTGATCCACCCAGGCACCCCAATGAAGCACTTTTTTTTTTAATGTTTTTTTAATTTATTTTTGAGACAGAGAGAAAGACAGAGTGTGAGCAGGGGGCGGTCAGAGAGAGAGGGAGACCCAGAATCTGAAACAGCCTGAAACAGGTTCCATGCTCTGAGCTGTTAGCGCAGAGCCCGACGTGGGGCTCGAACTCACAAACCGTGAGATCATGACCTGAGCCGAAGTTGGACGCTTAACCGACTGAGCCACCCAGGTGCCCCAATGAAGCACTTTTTGATTCAGAATTTCATTTGAAGTCCTCACATACCAATCAAAAAATGCTGCTCACTGGACTTGTGGGAACCTATTCCCTTTCTTTCCAAAGGCACCTCTCAAATGACCAATTTTGTTCAAGTCAAACGTTCCCAAGAATAGCCAGCGATGGCCCAAATCATCCTTGGCAGAGTTGTGCTGCTTAGAAAAATAGACACAGAGTTAGGATTATGAGAGTTCACACAAGAAGCAAGAGTTTTTCCTCGAAGAGGAGCGGATTTAGACTTACTTACACAACCCAGGAAACCTGGTGATTGTTGGTACAAATGTAATGTTCTGGCACCTGGTCTCGGGCCTTTAGCCTGACAGCTGGCTACCCCCAACCATGGGTTGATAGTCTGTGCCCCCCACAGGTGGGGCTGTCTGCTGTCTCTGGATCAAAGCCAACCTCACAGAACACGACATTAAGATGGAAGGAGAATCTCATCCAGCTTTACTGGTGACACACAGCAAAGTTTGTCTAAGAGGATACCAGTCATTGAAAATTCACCAGTGTGTGAAACCAACTTAAGCAAGAGGATTTTAGGACCTATGCTTGTGTTTTGTACTGATTCTCCTTCTTATCACAGCCCAACATGAAAGAGTAACACAGAAGACAGCAAAAAGGGATGAAAGGAATGGCTTGATTCCACCAAGAATCCCAAACAAATGGGAACCAATAACAAAACCCAGGTACCAAACAAGGAACTCATTGAAAAGAAAGCAGATTCAGACCAGTGCTGACTTACCATGTCTTCATGGACTGAACAAGCCATGAGCAGTGGGGGCAAAGAGGCGTCTGTGGGTACCATACCTTGTTGAAGGTCAGAATCACAGCAATGGGCAGTGTAGACTGGGTTTCAGGGGGGCCTCCACAATTAATTGTGGGAATAAATGAGGACTAACTACATGAGAACAGAGGCTATTTATTCAAAGCTATAGCAAACAAGGAAGTCAGACACTGTCACTTTAGTTTTGTCAGGGATTCAAAGGCAGGTCAAGGAGTGAGAAAGGTATATTGCATGATAGAGAGAAGGCTTTAGTTTTGCCCTGATTAGGCTAGTGGCACGGGGAAGCTGGCAGTGGCTACTCACAGTGAGGGGGGAATCCTGGCTCATTGGCTAGGGGTGAATTGCCACGTTTAAAGTAGGAACAAAATCTGGGAATCTGTCAGATATTAATCAAATACTCACAATTTGGGGCTCATTGTTACAGAAGTTATTGTTTGGCTTCCTGGATTGTTATTAGAGATAGCAGTCTGACTTCCCTTAAGTCTGACTTATAGCAGGCTGCCTTCCTGGGCTGGTTGCTGTAGGTTGTGGATTAAAGCTCTATTTTTTTTTTCTTTTTTATATTTACTTATTTTTGAGAGACAGAGAGAGACAGAGCACAAGTGGGAGAGGGGCAGAGAGAAAATGAGACACAGAATCCAAAGCAGGCTCCAGGCTCTGAGCTGTCAGCACAAAGCCCAACGTGGGGCTTGAACTCATGGACCCGGAGATCATGATCTGAGCTGAAGTTGGAAGCGTAACTGACTGGGCCACCCAGGTGCCCCTAGAGCTCTATTTTTATATGTAGTCTGGCAATTGTTCATTTTTATATTCCATCACTCACCACCAAGAGCCACAAAAGACCCAAGGCCTGCCAAAAAACAGGGATCTTGATTAAGGGTCTTGGTTGTGGGTCTTTCCAACTTGGGTGTAGACATGGTGAAATCCCTGGTCAACAGCATGATTGGAACCTTGTCAAAGACCCTTAGTCAGAAGCATCTGGACAAACCGCTTCCGAATTCCTGCCTCAGAGAAACTTTGAGATAATAAGACACTATGTTTCGAGAAAATTTGTTGAACAGTGACAGATATGTAATACCTAAGTGTAAAAGAACTTGACACCCATAAAACTATCAGGTTGCATTAAGAAACATGAAATCTATTTATGTTCTCTTTGAAAGAAAGGTGGAAAAAAAGATGAATGTATTATATTCAGGAAATAAATGGGGAAGGGGAGAGTCTATTAATGAAAACATAAACATTAATAAACTTGACTTTTTTGGCTACAAGATAATGTATTAGAAAGTAGAAATTGTTATTCCTCATTTGTGATATTATGGATGAATTATATTTTCTTTTCATATTTTTTTTGTTTTCCAATTTTCCCATATGGAACATGATATTTCTAGTCAGAAAATCTAAGGAAATAAAGTCCTTCTTCCTTCCTCCCTCTCATATTCCCTCCCATCTTATAGAAAGGTTGAGATCTCTTTGAAGACTTTTCTCTTCCTTTATTTTGATGCTTATTATTTCTTGCTTTCAGCCTTTTGAATTCATTGTCTCTCCTTGTATTTCTGTCCTCCCTTTGCCTTTTAGATATTCATTTTGACTATCTCTTCCTGGCTCAGGTGAAAGTCTGTTTTTAACAATCATTTCTATTTCTAATGCACCAGTGGTTTGTAAGGGAGTCTAGAAGGCCCACCTGGCTGATTGGATGTCAGTTCTTCACTGTCATTACTTCCTTTTCAACACCACTAACACTGGGCTCCTGGAATCTCTGAACATAAACGTGTGGATGGATAGGCTAAAAAATTGATTCTCACAAGTGGATTAATAATAGATGTAAATCAAATGTAAGTCACAAAATAACTTTTGTCCAACACAGTTTAATGAGTATGACATTTATCCAATTATAAAACTATCAAAAACTGTTCTGAAAAAGATTAGTTTAGATAGATTTTAGCCCAGGGGCACCTGGGTGGCTCAGTTAGTTAAGTGCCTGACTCTTGATTTCCACTCGGGTCATGATCTGACAGTTTGTGAGTTCAAGCCCTGCTTCAGGCTCTGCACTGGTGACACGGAGTCTGCTTGGGATTCTCTCTCTCTCTCTCTCTCTCTCTCTGCCCCTCCCCTGCTCTCTCTCTCTCTCAAAATAAAAATAAACATTAAAAAGAGTTTTAAATAGATCTTAACCCAAACATATAAAAATATAATATATGGGCATAATATTAGAATGCAGTCATACTGGCATGTTCCTAGGCAATTAATTTAGTGGAACCAATAGGGATTATAATTATAATTATAGATTAATGACTTCAAAATTTAATAACTGAATTTTAGAAGGCAATTTAGAACACTTCAAAAAAAATAGAGAAATACAGGTTTGGAGAAACTCATTAGTAAATAAGTAATTCACTAAATCACTTACCTTATTTTTAACTTAACAAGTATATTTTAATTCTTTCTGCTGGTCTGCTCGAAGCACTCAGAGTAGGGATACAGCACTGAACAAAAGATACAAAACCCCTGCTTTCCCAGAGCTTATATTCTGAAGTGGAGGAAAAGGTAGAAAAATTATAATTTGTTCAAGATTTGAACAGAAAATACAATGATTGAAAACCTATAAGAAATTATGATTAAGAATTAATCGGTTTTTATCTTTTCTTACTCTAAAAGAAAAAAATCATAAAGAAAAATTAGATTCTATTAGATACAATATTATTTGCCTGTTTAAAATTTGTTACTTTTTCCAATCGAAAAAATAATGTATGTTTATTGTAAAACAATGATGATAAAGTCAGATGAAGAGATGATGTTAGAACCCACGGATCATTTATTAAAATGTTACATGTCATACATAAAATAAATTCTGTTGAAATAATATTCAAAATGTTAAATAAAAACAAAACAAAGAAGAATAAAAATCCATAAAAGTAGCACAAATTAAATCAGAATTTGCTCCTATGATTTGGGTGTAGAAGGACTTCCTAAATAGGCCAGTACATCTACTGAAGAAAAGAAAAAAAAAATGTCTGTTTTAGCTCCATAAAAACACATAAATATTATATTGTGAGAAACACTGTAAAGAAGTTAAAACTGAAGGTGTCGGTCTCATTGAAATCACTCAAGAGGAAATTTTAGGTGGAGAAGCGGAGGGCTGGTTGTTCATGCTGTTTGGTGACTAGCTAGGGGAGGAGGAGGAATTTGCAAAGATCCAAGAGAAAGCCAGTGAAGAGGTAGGAAGAACAGGATGGTGAGCTATTATGGAAGCTAAAGTGTCAAGAAGAAGGGAGAGGCTAGAGATGACGAGGGCTGGAGAACAAGGGACTTAGGGACTCAGCAGCCCCTGGTGGCCTCTGGCAGAACATTTGCTGTGAAGTCATTGGCCCGAAGCCAGTTTGGAGTAGGTTGAGGCAGAAGGGCAAGGTAAGAAAGTAGAGACAAGATAGACAACACTGGATAAGGTTTTAAGAGAAGAGGGTCTTTCACCGCAGGACAGGAATAGAGGTCCCTGATAGAGATTGATTTGTTGCTGTTTTTTAAAATGGATCCTATTTGAGCATGCTGTGTAGAAGAGGTGATGGGAAAATACCTATCTGCAAGGCTAACTTTGCAGATGTGAAAGCTGTGTAGTCTGCAGGGTCCTGCACTTAGGAAGACTCTGCACTTGGTTTAATAATGTGCTCTTACCATCTTGAAATTCTTAATTTTTGAACCAGGAGTCCCACATTTTCGTTTTGCACTGGGGCCAGCAAATTATACAGCCAGGTTGCTCTGTTGATAGGGAAAAGTTTAATGTACAAAACCAACAAGGGTTTCTTTAAAAAAATGTTTTTAATGTTTATTTATTTTTGGCAGAGAGAGACAGAGCATGAGTGGGGGAGGAGCAGAGAGAGAAAGAGACACAGAATCTGAAGCAGGCTCCAGGCTCCAAGCTGTCAGCACAGAGCCTGACACGGGGCTCGAACCCATGAGCTGTGAGATCATGACCTGAGCCGAAGTCGGATGCTCAACCGACTGCGCCATCCAGGCGCCTCCAAGGGTTTCTAATCATTTTGATGGAGAAGCTCCGAAGCCTGGGTGAATGCATTGGACAACAGGCAATTTCTTTTACACTAGAAAGGCAATAGGATGCATGAATCTACAGGTTAGTTTCTTGTCTGTATGATAAAGGAATCACATCTGATGTCTTTAATTTTTTCTCTAAAGTAAAAGGTGAAAAGATTTGTTGAAAGTGCTGGGAGTAAGAGCAGAGTTGGAAGTCTGGTTAGAGAGACACAGTTATGAGACAGTGGAGGAAAGTGAGACACGAGTAGTTGAGGGCCCCCTGTATATGGGAGCCTCTCTGTGTCTTTGTGCGTATTTATGCTCTGTTGCCTGAACAAAAACTCAAACAAAACAGGTTCATCCAACGTTGCTTTTTTCCAGGTGGGTGTAATAAAAAGTCAGCTTCAATTTTAAGGTACTCATGGATCCAGCTTTCTGCAGGAGCGAGTCTATTGTGCACTGTCCTCTTTGCCTTTATATTTATTTATTTATAACATTTATTTATTATTGAGAGACAGAGACAGAGCATGAGCAGCAGAGGGGCTGAGAGACGGAGAGACACAGAATCCGAAGCAGGCTCCAGGCTCTGAGCTGTCAGCACAGAGCCTGACGTGGGGCTTGAACCCACAAACCTGAGCTGAAGTCAGACGCTCAACAGACTGAGCCACCCAGGCGCCCCTACCTTCTTTGCCTTTTAAAGTTTGAGTCATTTTTAATTTGTATTCAACTTTCTACTTGTCTCATATTGTCTTATGGTCTATTTAAATTTATACTTACAATCTTCTAAAGTATAATCAGTATGTCTGCACTGTTTTTACTCACAAGACTTCTACACTAAGAACCGATTCTCCAACTTCCCCAAACCGCCTGGATATCCTACAATTCAATCCAATTCTGACACTATCTGGAGTTGCCATCAGACTCCAGGAGGTTTATCGGTTCAGTCCCACAGGACTGCCCTCGCTTCAGATGCCATTTGCAAGTATTGGGTACTCAGGGTACTTCTTCTTGACTTAGTTACAGAGTAAGAGATTCCCACCCTCTCCAAATTAATCTAGTGATAATTTGCTGGAATGGGTCACAGAACTCAGGAACACTTTTACTTACATTTGACAGTTGATTTTAAAGCATACAAATGGACAGCCAGATGAGGAAATATCTAGTGAGATCTGGGAGGGTCCCTAATGCTGGAGCTTCTGTTCTGTGGAGTGGGAGTGTGCAACGCTCCTAGCGTGTGGATGTGTTCACTCAGGAGCTCCTCTAACCCTGTCCTTTAGGGGATTTTTATGGAGGTTTACCTGCGCATAGTTGATAAAATCATTGACCAATGGTGATTAACTCCGCCTCCAGCTCCTCTCGCCTTCCTGGAAGTTGGGGGATAGGGCTAAAAGTTCCAGCCCCCTAATCACGCCTTGGTCTTTCTGGAGACCAGCCCTTATCCTGAAGCTGTCTAGAGGCCCACCAAGAATTGTCTTAGTGGAACAAAAGATTTTCCTATCACTTGAGAAATTCTAAAGGATTTAGGAGCTCTGTGTCAGGAACTGGGGGCAAAGACCAGATATATATATTTTTTTGATTCACACGATGATAAACAAAAACAATACGTGTAAAATTAATAGAAGGAAAGGCAGAGTAATAAAATAAATATAATTTTATCTTTCCCTATTTAGGTGCCAGAACATAGCCAGTTCTTTGCCAATACCTGTGATTCTTTCATATTATAGATGGCCACTTGACTCTGCTTCCCACATCCGCCCTTAGGTAAAGACTACTGAATTTTGCGTTGTTTTATTCCTTTTAATATATACAGGGAGTGATGTTCTATTTAGGGATAGATGATAGATAGATGACTGATAGATAAATGATACATAGACACATAGATACATGGCTATAGATGACATTTGAGAGTAAGAGTAATCTTTACGCCCAACATGGGGCTCGAGCTCACAACCCTGAGATCAAGAGTCACGTGCTTTTCCAGCTAAGTCAGTAAGGCGCCCCATACTATATACTTTACCTAGTCTTTTGCAAATTGCTTTTTTCCCCTTAACTCTAAGATTAATCAATGTTATTCCTTGTGTCTGTAGTTCATTCATTTTCGTTGCACATAATGTTCCTTAGTACAAATACACTGACATTTATTTAACCATTTTTCTGTCTAACAACATTTGTATTGTACTATATTAACATGTTTGTACATGTTTCCTGGGAAACATGTATGAGAATTTCTCTAGGCATGTAACTAGTAATTGAGTTGCTAAATTTTAGGGTTGTTGGATTATAAGGTATAGGTATAGGGGTTATTGGGTATGGATTACAGAGTATGTTCAAAACAATGCCAATTTTTTTTTTCCAAAAATGGCTACGCCTATTCTGAAGATGGAAATTCTCATTGATCAACATCTTTTCCAACACATGATATATTGAACTTTTTAATTTTTGCCAGTTTTGGGTAGCTCTAGAATGATAATCAGTTTCTTATTTGGATAAAGGTGTTTTATTGTGTCCTCAATTTGACAATAAAATAAATTTTCCATCATTACTAATGAGGCCGAGCAAATTTTCTTTTATTTTTTCTTTCCTTTCTTCCTTTCTTCTTTTCTTCCTTCCTTCCTTTCATTTTTTCCCCTTTTATCCCCCCCCCCCCCCCCCCCCCCACCCCCGTTATATACCGTGTATTGTGAAATACTTAGTTATGTTTCTTGCTCATTTTCTTTTTTGGTCTTTTTCCTATGGATTTATACAATTTTTTATATATTTAATATGTTAATCTTTTGTGCAATATATGTTATCATAAATCTCTTCTCCCAGATTGTGGCATATCTTTCAATTTCATAAGGAAATAAAATATAAAAATGCTTATATTCTAAAAGTGTAAAATTTGGCCTTTCACATATTAGTCCGTAATTTATCAAAACATTTTTTGAGTATGTCAGGGATAATTTTTTTTTTTTCCAAATTGATGACCGATTTCCCAGGCCTATTAATTCTATAGTCTTTTTTCTTAGTTGTCTGTAGCGCAACATCTTTTATACATAATGTTCCCTATATTCGTAGACCTGTTTCTGGGATCAGTATTCTGCTCTGCTGAGGAAGTTTTCTATTCCTGCACTGATATCTCCCTGTCTTAGTTGTCAGAGAATCACAGAAAACCTTGAAATCCAATGGAGCAAATAACTCATTTCTCACCTCTTCTTTTCCTCGTTCTCCTCGTCCTTTAGGGGTATGTGGCTAATTTTACTTTGCTTTTTTTTCTGATATAAAATTAATTTTTTTTATGTTTTTATTTTATTTTTTAGAGAGAGAGATACAGAGTGCGAATGGGAGAGGGGCAGAGAGAGAGGGAGACACAGAATTCGAAGCAGGCTCCAGGCTGCAGAGCTGTCAGCACAGAGCCGGATGCGGGGGCTGGAACTCAAGGACCCTGAGATCATGACTTAAATTGAAGTCAGTCGCTTAACTGACTGAGCCACCCAGGTGCCCCTGATATAAAATTTAAAAGCAACTTGTTAGTTTCCAGAATAAACCCTAAGGGGTAATCTTTTTGAGTCTGTATTTCAATTTGGGGAAGGATAAAATGTTTAAAATATTGAGTTTTTCTATTTGCAAATGTAATTACTTGTTTTCTTTAACATTTTAAACTATTTTGAAATGTGAGTTTGGTTATAAATTTTGAAATTTATGTATAATGTCATAGTAATGTATATTATATGTATCACAAATATATGGTAATATATATGTTATATAGCTATATATATTATTTTTAAGCATTGTATCTTTTAAGCAATATATTTTTAAATTGCTTATTAATGGCATATATAAGGCAATTACTGGCCAGCTACTTAGTAAATTCTCTTATTACTTATAAGTATTTTCCATGTATCCTTTTGGGTTTTATGTGTAGAAAATCATCTGCAAATAATGGCAGCCTTGTTTCTTTCCAATATTTATGCCTTTATTTCTATATCTTGCATTGCTCTTCTACATAAGATCTATAGTGCACTGTGGAATGGGACAGTGATAATGGATACTCTTACTCCTGATTTTAAAGACACTGTTTCAAACATATTACCAGCAAAAGCTGATGTTCTCTACATAATATTTTTGTAAATAATCCTTCAGTTTAAAGGATTAAATCAAACCTGTCTATTCTGGGGCGCCTGGGTGGCTCAGTTGGTTAAGCAACTGACTCTTGATTCTGGGTCAGGTCATGATCTCGTCATCGAGGGATCGAGCCCTGTGCTGGGCTCAGCACTGGGCATGGAGCCTGCTTGGAATTCTCTCTCTCCCTCTCCCTCTGCCCCTCCCACATGCGTACTTTCTCTCTCCCTCTCAAAAAAAAATAAAATCAAACTTTCTATTCTGAATTTTCTGAGGTTTTTTTTAAAATAGTGGATGGTGATGAATTATCAAAATTTTAATTGAGATATAATTGTTTAATGAGGTATAATTGGTAATTGGTGTAATTGACATATAATTCAGTAAAGAAGTTAAACTGTCACTCTTTGCAGATGTCATGTTTCAATATATAGAAAAGCCTAAAGACTCCACCAAAAAACCACTGGAAGTAATAGATGAATTCAGTAAATTTGCAGGATACGAAATTAACATCCAGAAATTGGTGGTGTTTTTATACACTAATAGTGAAGCAGCAGAAAGAGAAATTTTAAAAACTTCCATTTACAATTACACCCAAATGGATGAAATACCTAGGGATAAACTGAACCAAGAAGGTGAAAGATTTGTACTCGCAAAACTATAAAACGTTGATGAAAGAAACTGAAGAAGACACAAAGAAATGGAAAAAGATTCCATGTTCCTGGATAGGAAGAACCAATATTGTTAACATGTCCATACTACCCAAAACAATCTACATATTCAGTGCAATCCCTATCAAAGTACCAACGGTATTTTTCACAGAACTCAAACAAATAATCCTAAAATTTGTATGTGACCGCAAAAGACCTCAAATAGCCAAAGCAATCTTGAGGCAGAAAAACAAAGCTAGAGGCATCACAATTCCAGGTATCAAGATATACTACAAAGCTATAGTAACCAAAATAGTATGGTACTTTCACAAAAAGAGACACATAGATCAATGGAATAGAATAGAGAGCCCAGAAGTAAACCCACACTTATATGGCGAATATAAACTCAAAAGTATAATATAATATAAACAGCTAAAATACAGAAAGACGATGTTGTGGAGAAAAAGGAATCCCCTTACACTGTTGGTGGGAATGTAAATTTGTATAGCCCCTGTGGAAAACAGCATGGAGTTTGCTCAAAAAATTAAAAATAGAAACACCATATAATTTAATAATTCCACTACTGGGTATTTACCCAAAGAAAAGAAAAAAAACATTAATTTGAAAAGATATATGCATCCCAATGTTTATTGCAGCATTATTTACAACAGCCAAGATACGGAAGCAGCACAAGTGTCCACTGACAGACAAATGTCCAAGGAAGATGTGGTGTGCACCCACACATTTACACACACATCATGGAATATGTAGCCTTAAAAAAGGATGAGATTGTGCCATTTGCAATAACTTGGGTGGACCTAGAAGGCTTTACGCTAAGTGAAATAAGTCAGACTGAGAAAGATAAATACCATATAATTTCACTCATCTGTGAAATCTAAAACAACAATAACAACAACAACAACAACACCCAACCCAACAACAATGAATAAACAAACAAAAAGCAGAATCATACTTACAAATACAGAAAACAAACTGATGGTTGCCAGAGGGAGACGGGGGGAGAGGTTGACAAAATGAGAGAAGGGGAATGGGAGACACAGGCTTCCTGTTATGGAATGAATAAATCATGGTAACAAAAGGCACAACATAAAGGCACATAGTTAATGATACCGTAATAATGTTGTATGACGGCATATGGTAGCTACATTCGTGGTGAGCATAGCATATGGTATAGAGAGGTTGAATCACTATATTGTACACATGAAACTAATGTAAGGTAATGAAAAAAATTGAGGTATAATTGACATACGACATTGTATTAGTTTCAGGTGTACAACATAATGGTTTGATATTTGAATACATTGAGATAGATTCTGCATAAAAGTGAAATCATATGGTTTTTATTTTTGTCTGATTTATTTCACTTTAACCTAACTTCAGGGTTCACCCATGTATTGCAAATGACAAGATTTTATTCTTTTTATGCCTGAATAATACTCGATGTGTGTGTCTCTCTCTCTATATATATACCATGTTTTCTTTATCTATTCATCATCCATTGATGAACACTTAGATTTTTTCTATATCTTAGCTACCTTAGATAATGCCACAAGAAACATGGGCATGCATATACATTTTGAGTTAGGATTCTCGTTTTCTTTGGATAAAAACCCAGAAGTGGAACTGCTGAATCCTATGGCAGTTCTATTTTTAATTTTCTGAGGAACTTCCATACTGTTTCCTATAGTGGCTGTGACCGTTCACATTCCCACATGTGTAGAAGGGTTCCCTTTTCTCCCACATCCTCCCCAACACTTGTTATTTCTTATCTTTGGTAACAACATTCTGACAGGTGTGAAATGATATCTCATTTTGGTTTTGATTTGCAGTTCCCTAATGATGTGGGACATCTTTTTATGTACCTTTTGGATAAATTAGCAAATACTTGTTCTGCATCTGTTGGTAATTAGGTAATTTTTACCCTTTAAGCATTTAATGTGCTGAATGATATTTATACATTTTGAAAAAAAAGTTATTCACTCTGTATTTCTAGCTATTTCAACTTGGACATGATATATTCATTATCTTTGTTCTCCATTACTGGCTTTACTTGCTAATACTTTTGTTGTGATTTTACCGAAGATTTATAAGTTTTAGGTAAGATTTATTTTATCTCTGTTCATAAGAGAATATAAAAAAAATTAAGAAAAATAATTGATCAGATGTAAAATACTGCTCAAAGCAAAATACTGATCAGAAGTAAAAACAAATCAGTTGGAAAAGATTCTCAGCATGTGTGAGAAATGTGTCTACTATTCAAACTAATGAGCTTCAAATGAGATTTCCAATCTGAGTATAGACAATATACCTACTAGGAGATAGTTTAAATATGGAAACTTTAAACACTGGTCAACATTGCTATTTATGAATGAAATTATATTTAAAAGATATTTTCATACTTAGTGGGAAAGCAATAACTGGTATCTTAGAGATGAAGGGGGGACACTCATCCGTACTACATGTAATGTAAATTAATGCGATGCTTGTTGCAATTAATTTGGCGGCCTCTATCATGAGAAAAATAACTAGCAAACATATCTGCTCACAAGCAAAGATACCTTCTGATCAGAATTCTACTTCTTAGAATTTAAATTAAGGATTTTATTTAAGAGTAAAAGGATGATTACTGTAGTATTTATGTATAATAGCAAAATATTGGCATCAACTTCAATCTTCACAAAAAATTTAAAATTGAAGTAAATTATAGGATGCAGAACTTAAAACAGTAATTATAGAGTTTATGCAACATGAAAACGGTTGGCATAAAAACAATATGTATACTCATTTCCATGTCAAGAATATGACTGTGTGAACGTTATATTCTCTTTTTCTGCGACAAAAAATGGAAATACTTTGGCATATTGGGTAGCGGTGTCCATTTAATTAAAACAATTTTTTTTAATGTTTATTTACTTTTGAGATTCAGAGAGACAGAGTGCAAGTAGGAGAGGGACAGAGAGAGAGGGAGACACAGAGATCCAATGCAGGCTCTAGGCTCCGAGCTGTCAGCACAGAGCCCAACACAGGGCTCGAACTCACGAATGGCGAATTCATGACCTGAGCTGAAGTCAGACACTTAACAGACTGAGTCACCCAGGTGCCCCATTTAATTTTAATTTAACAACTGAGCAAACATTAAAAACATACTGCTATTCAGAGTTGCATATATAACATTAAAAATACTTTAATTCCTTGTAATTGGTATTGGTGATATTAAAGGATTTTGCAAATGCCAATCCCTGTCTCTTTCAACTCCAAATTGCCACCCGCAGCCTCAACCCTTCTGAACCTATGGTGTATACACCTGGGTATATTGGCAGCTTCTCCTCAAGCACAGAATGAGGTCTGCAAATGGTTTTCTGGCATATTCCTGGGAATTGTGTTGGGCAGTGCCCATAGACACACGGGGTCAGCCTCGTCTCCACTCACCACCGGGTGTTCGACTGATCTGCCATTACTAGGTCTTTGTTTACACTATAGGTCATGCTGGAACTATGTTTGTTTGCTTATTCAGCCCTCTTCCTGTATTAGTTCTGCTAGACTCTTCTTGTGTCTGGAATCAAGTATTATTCTTCAGAAAGTCCAGGTGAACCTCCCTTTTCTGGGCTGTGCATGCTACCCAGATATCAACAACTGCTACTGCTCCCTTCTTTTCTACTTGTAATAAAATTTCTTGGCTACCAGGACTATAGAGGTCTAGAGTTTGTTGTATCTGTTAGGTGTATTTCAGCCCCTGGAAATCATTGACCTAGTTATGAATAGACCCAATTACTGCTCTGTCCACAATCTCTTAAAAACTCTAAACTTGATACCGTGACTCTCCTGGGTCACTTATTTTTTATTTTTGTATGTTTTTTTAGGCTTCATCCTTATTTGCGATGTTTATCGCTTGATCTGAGAGCGTGAGTTTCCCGAACGTGTTCAAGCAATGGGACCAGGGGCTGTTTCGGTTCTTGTTTGCATAAAGGTATGCAGTGAACTATGGAGACATAGCTGGAATAGTTGGCATTTGTTTGTGGCTCGGCACATTCCACAGACACGTTCAGGTGTGTAATTGCCCAGGCTGTTGGAATACATCGAATGGGATGTTCTGCTGGAGTGAAAACAATCTCAAACAGTGCAAAGTACAAACTTCTCACAAATTGAAGTTTCTCTGGAATCCCCGTGTACCTACTGAGCGTCAAAATCCCATTCCCCCCAAAAAACAAATGGATTAAATCAAGCTAATAGACTACTAATCATGAAAGTGTCTCACACTGGGGCTATGTTAGAATCTCACTTGGAATTCAGGTGCTTGTCTGAAACTTGGCATCTTAGAACTGGAAGGGAAAGACGATGAAAAGAATATTTAATTTGCTCCATGCAGAAACTTGACATCTGAGTGCTATTTAAAGAAACAGTTTTGATCATCTGTAAACTTAACATTTTGAACAGTTTTGTTAATTAAAACCCTTATATCTTTTCAGTTATGCTTTTATATCTCAAAAATAGCACCTAAACACTTCACTTATGGAAAATTGTTTATTGATCTGTTTCATCTATACATTTAATACTATAATAACTGCTCTAAGTACGGGCCAGACAATGAGCAAATTTAGGTTTACTTAATTTAATCCTCATGACAGCCTTATGGCATAGTTATAATTTTTTGTGTATATTATACAGCTTGGAGAATTGAGACTTACAAAGGCTTGTTAACTTACCTTAATAAATAAAAGGCTTAGGAAGTACTAAGGTCTACTAATGTCCATAGCTTGAATTTGAACCCAGAGAGCTTAACTCCAGAGTCCACTTGTGTATTTAACCACTGTGTCTTGTGATGAATGACAAACACAAACAAACAATACTTTGAAACGTCAGAACAGATGTCCTGGCATCATAGCACTGAAGGTAATATCCTTTTCTCATGAGCATAATCCTGGTTTCTGCATTCTACTCTGTCTTCTGACCTACCTCCATCACTTTGGTAGTAAAGATATCAGTAAAGGGACAGGGTGTATGTGTGTGTCAGTTGCAGTGTGCATTGCTAAAATGACATAAGGTATTTTTCCTGGACACATCTCAATCTGTTTTGTATCTGTCCCAATGGCTGGGATCAGTCTAAGAAAACTGATCGCAAAATAGAGGATGAAGTTAATACCATGGTTCTGGAAGAGATCTAACCCTTCTAAAGATAACAAAGTTAGCTCCAGAACAGTTAAGATCACTAGACCAAGTGTAGAATGAATTGTCATTTCTCCTTTCCCAAGAGAGTTATCCTATAATGAAATTGTAAGTATAAGAAAAGGCTTTAACTTAGTAACTGCTGAATCCACCTTACCTTGAATCAGCAGTCCAGGAAATGAAAACTTTCTTCATTTAAAACTACCAATTATGGGGCGCCTGGGTGGCTTGGTCGGTTAAGCGTCTGACTTTGGCTCAGGTCATGATCTCACGGTCCGTGAGTTCGAGCCCCGCGTCGGGCTCTGTGCTGACAGCTCAGAGCCTGGAGCCTGTTTCAGATTCTGTGTCTCCCTCTCTCTCTGCCCCTCCCCTGTTCATGCTCTGTCTCTCTCTGTCTCAAAAATTAATAAACGTTAAAAAAAATTTAAAACTATCAATTAATAGTAAATTAATGAGTCTAGAATTCCTGTTCGGGGCAATGAAAGTTTTGGAATTAGGTAGTGATGATGGTTTCCCAACACTGAATGTAATCAATGTCATGGAATGATACGCATAGAAACAGTTGAAATGGTAAATTTTATGATATATGGGTTTTTACCACAATACAAAAAATCAGTTATAGTGACCTCCTCAGGTTCTCAGTTAAAACCAAAAAGAGAGAGATATTAGAATGTGCTTTGGCTCTGCTCAAGGACATCTCAAAAACTGAGTGACAGAGTAGTAAGGTACAAGTGTCCTCCCAAGAGAAGGACCCAACAGTCCAAATCATTCAAGGTCAGTTTACATTGTCTTTAAACCAGTGTAAAGGGAAAGGGTCTCTTCATTCAGGGGGAAGGCAGCAAGATCTTGGCTTTAGTGTCAATTGGGGTTGAGGCAAGATTCTAGTAGGCGCAGGTATATGTGGCAGGATTATTTAACTAATCAAGGCTCTGAACAGAGTGAGGCTCAGGACATAGCCAGCAGACACCAAAGGGCAAAACGGACACCAGCACAAAGTTTATTGGATGGATGAGACCCCTATGGGAGAATTGAGAGAAAAGCTTTAGTTTGGTGAATAGCATCAGTGGGTAGCACTAGGTAGCATCAGACTGCACTTAAAGGTCAACATTTATATGGAAGATACTTGGGAAGACGGAAGCCTAAACACACATGCATAACATCATATTCTTCTAGACTCTCTGCTTTCCTAAAGAACAGACCTGGAGGGCCACATGGAGGGCACATGGCCAAGAACTTCAGTGGATCTGTGGTCGCAGGATAGGAACTTGGGTCCAGGAATCAGGGAGAAGTCTTATCTCTCAATCGGAGACCCTGGGAAGGCACAGTATTTTAGGGTTACCCAAGAGATTCCAATGAGTGGACTGGCTGGGGAAAAGGGTTTGTGTGTGGAATTTTTTAAGAATGGTGGCCCCCTTATTCTGCCGACACCAGTGGGTTAAAAGGAACCACAGCTCTGAGCTGAATTCCTAGTTGATCAGGTGATTATCAGAGGACCGCCTCTCTTATTTGTCCCCAGAGAGCCTGAGAACAGAGAGATTCCTCCAACCCTCAACCCTCCCCTCACTTTATCTGAAGGATCCAAGTTTTCCAGCTGCTTTCTGGTTTATCAGCATCCAAGAGATGCCAAAAGCCTGATCTATACAGGCTAAGAGAAAACCCATACAAGTAGATGAGCAAGAAAATAAGTTACAACTTAATTGATGAATCTTTGAACAGAAGGGTTCCATTGAACAAAACTAATGGAAAAGAACCTTAATAATAATATCTGAGATAGATTCCTAGTAAAATTGCAAATAAGCTAGAAAAGTAAGTGGATATAAGAAACCCTGGAAAGGCTATACTTTCGGGGATCATTTCTACAGTTCTATATAGGAAGTTCCTCTGATAAATAAATATTAGGGATGTAATATACAACATGACAATAGTTCACACTGCTGTACGCTGTAGACAAGTGGTGAAGAGAGTAAATCCCGAGTTCTGATATCACAGGATAATTTTTTTATTTTTTTTCTATTTGTATGAATAAATGTAGTCCAATTTATTATCTTGCTTTTTTATATGGTTAGTGATTTTTGTGTTCTGATTAAGAAATATTTGCCTTCTGTAAGTTCTTGAAGATGTTGTCCCTTATTTTCTTCTAAAACATTAAGTGTTTTGCCTTACATTGATCTTTTTGTGTGTGTATGGTGTGAGGTAGGAGCCAAGATTAATTTTTTTCATAAGCGTATCTTCTGTTGACTCTTTCTCATGTACTGTTATAAACCTGGTGGCTATATGTGTTGCTGTGTCTGTTTCTGAATTCTCTCTTCAGTCCATTGGAAAATTTGTCTAATCTTTGCACTAGGTTTTTAATCTTAATAAAATGCACTAGGCATTTTATCTTAATTACTATAGTTTTATGATAGGTCTTGACAACTGTCAGTGTAAGTCTTCCAGCATTGTTTTTATTTTTTAAAATAGCTTTATCTATTCCTAACTTCTTGTAGTTCCAAGTAAGTTTTTATTTGATTTTCTTTCTTTATTTTTTAAATTTTTATTTAAATTTTAGTTAGTTAATATACAGAATAATATTGGTTTCAGGAGTAGAATTCATGATTCATCGTTTTCTGAGTAATTTTTAGAATCAGCTTGTCAACAAAAAAGTGCTGGGGTACTGAATGGGATTTTGCTGAATTTACAGAGAAATTGGAAGAATACTGACATATTTACAATATTGCACCTTCTAGACCATGAATATAATAAATTATTCTGTTTATGAATGTGTTATTTACTTTAGAACAATAATATTTTCTAGGTTTTTTCCTATATTTATTTTTCTGTACATAATTTGTTAGATTCATTCCCAGGCGTTTGATGTTTTTCAATGCTTTTGCAAAAGCTATCTTATTTTATTAAGCTATCTTATTTTAATAAGCTATCTTATTACGATTTTCATCTTTTTGTTGTTGCATAGAAGGACAATATTTCCTTATATTTTATTATGAAAATATATAGAGAATTTGAACAAATTTACAGTGAACACTTATATACTGTTAACTAGATTCTAGTTATCATGCTTTTCCACATATTTATCCATCTATGCAACCCTTTATTCATCCATCAATTTATCTTATTTTTTCCTGCATTCTGAAATAAGTGCAGGCATGAGTACTTTCTCCTTAATTGCTTTCAATATGCATTATCATCAGCTAGAGTTCAGTATATATTTGTGGTTTCCTCGTTTCTTTTGAGGTAAAATTTCATACAATAAAATGAATAAATCTGAAGTACATTATTCAAGGTTGATAAATGTATACACTCATGCAACCCAAGTCCCTATAATTATACAGGGCATTACCATCACCATGTTCCCTCATGCCTCATCCCAGCCAATTTCCGCGCCCACACTTCTAGAGTCAACCACTGCCCTAAATTTTTCAGCACAGTTCAGTTTTTACCTGTTAGACCTTTATATAAATGGAGTCAAACAATTGTTGTGTATATAAATAAGTTGTTCCTTTTTATTCCTGACTTGATCATATTTATAAATATGCCACAGTTTACTTTATCAATACTCCTGCAAAGTGACATATGATCTGTTTCTAGTTTGGGGCTGTTACACTGTTTTACAAGTTTTTGTGTGAACATTAATTTTCATTTGTTTTGGATAAATATTTGGAATTACTGACTCAAAGGTAGTTGTAGGCTTAGCTATATAAAAACTTCCAGTAGTTTTTCCAAAGTGGTTGTACCATTTTATATTCTTACCAACCACGAATGTGTTTTGGTTGCTCTGTATAAGTGATCTTTGCATATGGACATTGTATTCAGAGAGGTGGCTAATATGACTGATTAAATATAATATTCTGGGGTTTTGTGTACACGAGTAGCCTGTCTTTAAATAATGGATTTTATTTCTTTTTTATTATGTCTTTACCTTTTCTTTCTTTACCTTGTCTGGCTAGAATCTCCAACTCAGTGTTTAATGAATGATTATAGACGTCTCTGTCTATTTCAAAGAGAAAGATTTCAAAGAGAAAGCTTTCAATAATTGCTTATTAAGATGGATGAAGGTGGTCAAGGGTACAAACTTCCAGTTGTAAGATGAATAAGTTCTGGGGATCTAATGTACAGAATGGTGCTTATAGTTAACAATATTGTATTGTACACTTGAAAGTTACCAAGAGAGATCTTAAAAAAGTTCTCAACACACACACACATACACACACAAAAGGTAACTACGTGAAGTGATGGATGGGTTAAATAACCTTACTGTCGTAATCATTTCACAACATATACATGTATTAAATCATCATGTCGTACACCTTAAACTTCTGCGATGTTATATGCCAATTGTATCTCAGTACAGCTGAGAAAAAGTATTCATCCCAAGTTAAAAAAAAAGTATGTTTGTTCCCTTCTATTTCATGTCTGCTAAGATTTCTTAACTTTATTTAAAAAAAATTTAAGTTTATTTATTTATTTTTGAGAGAGAGTGAGAGCACAAGCAGGAAAGAGGCAGAGAGAGAAAGAGAGACACAGAATTCAAAGCAGGCTCCAGGCTCTGAGCTGTCAGTGCAGAGCCCAATACGGGGCTTGAACTTACCAACTGTGAGATCATGACCTTAAGTGAAGTCAAATGTTTAACCAACAAGCCGCCCAGGCGCCTCTAAGATTTTTAAAAAACCATTAATGGTATTGATTTTATTAAATGCTTTTTCTGTATTTATGGTGATATATATATATATATATATATACACATATATATGTATATATACACACATATATATACACGTGTGTATATATACATATATATGTGTATATATATTTTCTCCTTCATAAATTATTATGATATATAAGTTTTATCTATTCTGATGTAACAAGTTACCTCAAAACTTAGCAATGTAAAACAACACGTATTTATTTTCTCACACAATTTCTGAAAGTTAGAAACCCAGGAGCAGCTTAGCTTAGCAGCTGAGCTTAGCAGCTGAGCTTCTGGCTCAGGATCTCCAATGAGGCTGCAGAAAAGATGGCGGCCGGTGTTACAGTCATCTTTAGTCTTGACTGGGGCTGCAAGACCCACTTCCAAGATGGTTGACTCACATGACTGTTGGCAGGAGGCCTCATTTCCACTCCGGCTACAGGCAAAGGGCTACAGTTTCTCAAGGAGTGGGAATTTTCACAGGGCCGCTTCAGTATCATCACTACAAAGCTGTTGCCCAGTTCCTTTTATGATGTATTCTCCAAAGTTAGATGCCATTCCTTTGTTTTATTCATAACTTATTTTATAAGTTAAGAGGGAGTCATTAAGGCTAGCTCACACTAAGGAGGAGGGAAATTACACTCTACTATTGAGGGGAGAAGTATTAAACCATCTGTGGGCATGTTTTAAAACTACCACAGGTGATGAACTCTGTTGAATATCTTTCAAATTTTAAGCTACCCTTAATTTCCTGGAATAAATTTATTTGGTAATAATATATTATTCTTTTATTTATTACTATACTTGATCACTAACAGTTATTTCATATTTTTGCATGTATGTATTCATAATGTGGTTGTGAAAATTTTTTATTTTTTGTGTTACTTTTGGTAAGTAATATTTTTCAAGGAATTTGTCTGTTTTACAAAAAATGTCAAATTTAGAGTTGTGAAGTTATTTATATTTACTTTTTAAATCTTTCTCCTATCTATAGGATATGTAGTGATGTTTCCTTTTTCATTACCTATAGTGGTAATTTATGTTTTATCCTTTTCCTTGATAAGTCTTGCTAAAGTTTATTGACTTAATTACTCTTTTTAAGGATATAATGCTTGCTTTGTTTTTCTTTCCTTAAACAGCTTTATTGGGGTATAAATTACATATTAACAAAATTCACCCATAGTGAGTATATAACTTTATGAATTTAATAAATTTTAACCAACCTTACAATCCAGTGTTAGAATATTAATAAAGCATTCATTATCCTCCATTATTCTGATAGTTCTCACTGACTTTTTTTTCTGCAATCTCATGAATGACCTTGATCCCTGAAAGGTTAATTACTGATGTTCCTGTTGCCCCAAGAATACTGACAAAGTCCAAGATCTTTGGGAGAAATTTATTACCTCTTTGGACATACCAGATCCTGCCACTTTGAAAATTTCTTTGGCTTACTCTTCACCTACTTCCTGGTAAATACTGTGGAGATAATTTCCAAATTAGTGCATGGCTTCCAAAAACAATATGAACACTGGTCAAACTGCTGCCCAAAGTCTTTTAAGGTCACTCTCTAGTTTGAGGTTTCTAAAAGACCCTGTTGCTAATTAGGGAGTGGGTAGGCTACTGGGGGGAGGAGAATAAATTATTTTCCTTTGTTTCTCTTGATTCTTTTGTAATGTGACTTTCTTCTTAGAGCTCCAGTCTCTCGTAAGCACTATTTTTTGCAGCTCACTTTCAAGCTGGCAAAGATATTGCCATGGCCACAGGTATTTGCCAGGAGTTGGGCAGTTTGTCTGTGTGTTATTTTTGCCCTTAACACTGAGCCCAGAAAAAGGAGGCAGCATGATGGGGCAAAGAAACTCAGTGCCAGGGCCGGGACTGTGAAATCTGCTTACCACCCAGGCATTACCTGATTGTATGACTTGAGGGCTGGGTGTTTAAATTTTTAAAACTCTAGGATTCGAGTTTTTATTTTGGAAGTGGGTCTTTGATAGTTTTTAAAAAATATATCTATTTATTCCCAATACAAACTCAGAGATGGGAAATAACATCTCTATTTTACAGATCTTAAGCAAAACCCGATCAAATAAATAACAAAAAAACTAAGGGTCTTAATGTAACTTGTGGTAGTTATCCTTCTTGTCAAGAAGAATTGGGGCTGGAATCCGTCTTTGTCCAGTCATTGCTTTATGTGGGGAAAAGATTTACTGTTGCTTTGAATTTACTGGAATTGTTAAAGGGATATTTGTTATTACCTTTGATCCTTTCTACCAGAAAACTACTTTCCAACAGATAGTTTTTGAGCTGCTGGCATAGCCCCACAATCCATCTACTACCCCTGCGGCTTGTGCTGGAGCCCATGCCAAAGTGGCTGGTGTCTGGACACATACAGCTTGGCCCTCACCAGAACCCCTTCTCCATAGCCATCTTATCTCAACCTCAACTTTTTCCACCTCCCACTGGGCTACTTGCTGTTGCCTTCCTGGTTGGTATTTTCTTTATCTGGGATTTTATCACTCAACATCCAGGTCATTTTGGGTCATTCCGCTTCCTTCCCCATAGTGTTCTCTACTTGGTGATTTTCAGGTGGTTCACCTGTGTTCACACCTGAGACTGGTTACACATAGTCCTAGACATTGATTCATCACGGAAGAGCAAGAGTCCATTTTCCTGTGCACATTTATACTCAGCAAGGTCAGCACTCTCAGACTGAATTCATCTGCCTTATCCACTAGCCTGGTGAGTCAACTGTGAGACAGTCACATGGAAATCAGGTTTTTGAGGTGCCAAGTGTCATATCAGGTGCTAAGTAATGTAAATCTCCTTCCATTCTTCCAAATACAATAATGGAAATTGTGGTAGGGAGCATAATTTAATGCTGTTGTTTCTAAATGATTTTTTCCCTATTCTTTATCTTGATATCTTTGTGATATCTGACTCCTCTCTATTTCTTGAGAAGTTTCTTCTGTATATGTTTCTTTGATGCTATTCTCCCTCCTTTCAGGCCTTTTATTTTTTAGGTTTCTTTTTCTAATTTCTCCTGAAATGTTTGTATATATTCAGGGCTCTGTCTATGTCCTCTTCTTGGATGACCTCATCCAAACCTGGCACAACTATTTCTTGACTTATTACTATTTCTTCCAGTTAAAAGAAAACATGAGGAAGGATTGTTAGAGCTGAATATCAACATGTTTTTACCTCTAATGAAATAATAGATCCAGGAACTGGTGGATTTATTAATGGCTGCTAATATTAAAAAAGAGAGGCAAGTAGACATTATGTGCCTAGTGGTTAAAATATATAACATCACTATATATTTTTTGCTAAAATTTTTAACTCGGATCTGATCAAATATCTAAAATAATTATAGGAAATATAGGAAATATAGTTTATAGGAAATATAGGAAATATAGGAAATATAGAGGATAGTATACAATCAGCAAAATTTAGAATACATAAAATACTATAGGACAAATCGTTCACTTTCTTCAACAAATAAATTGGGAAAGAGGCAGGGAAGAAGAGAGAGAAGAAGATAGAGAGAGACAGAGGAAGGGAGGAGAGAGGACGAGAGGGCAAGACAGTGAGACAGAATAGATAAAAAAAAAAACCCCACAAAAAAACCTTAAGAGTTGTTTGAATCTTGATTCAAACAAACTTACAAGCATATATTGGTCATTGGGAGACATGTGTATACTTACAGGATATTGGATAACCTGAGGAAGTTGTTGTTAATTTTTTAGATGTGATAGAGATATTATAGTTTTCTTTAACAAAAATCTTTATTTTTGAAACATTTACAGGTGAAAAGATATGTCTGATATTTAGTTCAAAATAATCCAGGCTGGGGCATTGGTGGGGATATGCGTAAAACAAGATTGGCAATGAGATGAAAATGTTTTAAGCTGTCAAAGAAAGCCTCCTTGTGAAAGTGGTACGTGAGCACAAACTTGAACTAGTTGATGTGGTGCCCCACGTGCCTATTTGCAGTAAGAAAGTTCCAGGGGGGGTTGGCAAGTTCAGAGGCCCTGAGCCGGGAGCTTGCCTGGCAAAGAGCACGGTGAAGAGCAGGGAGGAAGCAGGGTGGCTGCAGGGGAGTGAGGTGACAGCAGTGGGGAATGAACTTAGAGAGGTGACAATAACTTCAGTCCCGTAAGGCCTGTGGGCCATTGAGGAAATTTGGCTTTAACCTCTCTTCTATTTGGGAGCCATCGAAGTGTTTTGGACAAGGGCATCTCATCACTGACTCACATATAGTAAGAATCACTCAGGGCTGCTGTGTGGAGCATAGACAGAGGTACAGGAGAAGCAAGGTGGTTGATTGGGGGAATTCTCTAATAATTCATGCAGGGGACACCAATGGCTTGAGGGATGGTAGTGACAGTCACCCGAGAAGCGCTGGATTTTGAGTATATATTGACGATAGAGCTGATAGGATTTAAAACAGGCAGGATGTGGGTGTGAGAGAAAAATAAAAGTCAAGGGCAAGAAGCCGTATCATAGGCCTGGCACATGGAGAGTGCACAATATACATTCGGTCAGTGAGCGAATATCACATTCTAATATATTCTTCTTCACTCGGTTAAAATACAGTGGAGGGCTGGGATCGCTTCTTACTTGACGTTACACCACCAATATCTTGCACCAACATCTTGACTCACATCAGGAGCTCACCAAATATTTCCTCCATAATCAAATGTTCACATTATCCAGATTGAGTGGAGAGGAACATCACCCGAGGAGTGATGGATGGATGTGGCCCAACGGCTGCTTGGAATTCCCGCTTCGGGTCCTGCCAGTGTCTGCATTCACTGCTTGGACACGTTATCACCAGTTCCCAAGCTCACTCAGCTGATGAGGGGCATGTGTTTCAGCTATGAAGCTCATAGTATTCGTTCGAGAGCTACGGATATATTTCAAATGTATTTGGAGACCCGATGTATGCAATAAGAACAAAGTGAGTTCAGTGGGAAATTAAGACCACAGAGACAGATGCCCTGCTTTTTGTGGGTTGCCAAGAGTTCAACTGAGAGGAAAAGGAGCACAGCCATTGTCTTTTGAGGAACAAAGATGAATCTTGCCCAAAATGAAGAATAGGCAGAGCTCTGGTTCTGAAGGTCTCATTCAAATGGCCCCTTGTGTGTGGTGGTTACAGATTAAGGGCTGAGTGGGAATGGCCAGGATTCTAACCTGACCTACTAAGACTCGTCTGGGATGCCAGCTGCTGGGGTTGACTGGAGTCCAAAGTGTTGGACCCAGAGAAAAAGAAATCACAGGGGCCAGGACTGGCCTTTTTAATTTTGTATTTCTGCATCCCAGAATGGCAGAACCCACAATTGGCAAGACTTGCTATTTCCCTGCTGTTTCTTGTTTCTCTGCACGATGGCGAATACAGCTTCCTTCGAACCCCAGAATTAGCTTTTGCAAGGTGAGCCTGGTGTGACTGCTTTCAAGTCTCAGGAAATAAAATAAAAAACGCATTTTCTTCTACCCACGCTGAAAGACATCAGCCGATATTACAAATATTACTCGCAAGGGGCTAAATTCAGTGGTGTAACTGGGAAGGCAGGAGTAAAACACTTTATATTATGTGCTAATGATGTAGTAGCACATGACTGTAGCAGGTACCAAACAAAACCCAAAATATATTCATGGAATCTCTCTCTCCTTGTCTGTCTGTCTGTCTGTCTGTCTGTGTGTGTCTCTCTCTTTGCCATTTCTATGTACTCAGTATAAACCAAGATTACACACACACATACACCTTATTATTATATTACACAGAATTTGGAGTTATTTTCAGTGCCTTTAGTCTAGCTAGATGAATAAAAACTAAGGCTATGAGTAATAAGTCACAGGTGAAGAAATTAAACGAATCCAATATGTCCAGGAAGATTTAACAACTCAGCTTAGATGTAGGAAGTACAAGATACTTACTGAGAACTTCATTCCCCTTTGCTAATATTAATTTGGTATTAAGGAAATAAATGAAAACAATATTGGTCCATGATAACCTTTGTTACATAGTACAACTAATAAATTCAGGGGCATTTGAATAAATTGTAAGTCAATTCTATGTCCTGTTTTATACAAGTATCTTCATCGTTCATTTCATTTGGCTCTTCTTTCATTTTGACACATTAAAGCTTTGAGATCTGTTAACCAATATGTAACAGTGGCCCCTAAAATGTGGACTAACAGTAAACTCAATCAAAGTCTCAAATAAAAGACTTCCTGGAATGAAATGAGCCAGGAAGTGTTCTCAGTGTTCTCTACCTGTGTGCTTCCTTCAGGCAAACTTACCATGTCTATGAGACCAGCTCTGAGGACACACTATCCCGAGTGTCCACTCAGATGTTAACATACTCAAGTATCTTCAGTTCCAGAATTATGCACCTTTATTCATTGGACTCGTTATGATTTGTGAGAGAGAAACTATGTTAAGATCACTCTGTCAATTGGTCCTCTGCTGCTTCAGGCATGGGGGGAGGGGTGCGGGGGGAGGGCGGAGAGCGGGGCACGCCCACTTCCAAGGAAAGAGAGGAAGGAGCTTTTCATTGTTGGGGATGGGACTGGAAATCTGAGAGTTGGACTGCTTTTTAGGTGGACCATTAATCAATCCCTTATTTTCAGCCACATTCTCAACCTGGTCTTAAGAGGGAGCTCTGTTGTCAGTTGCTAAACCTTTCAGGATTCTGTGGTCCAGACCTGCTTGTTCCTTTCTGGTGCCTTCCACCCACCACCATGCATTTCCATTCTCCTAAGCCAGTGGCCATGCCATGGTCCATATGCCTCCTCTTCCTAACAGATTTTGGTTCTCTCTCATCTACTTCTTCCCGTTCTCATTTTCTTTTTCCTTTTGGAGACATTTAAATAAAGATATACATTTTCCAATGTCTTTAAAAATTCCTTGAAACTTCGGAAAGTCCTGAAGATAAATGTATGGTTTCAATCTGCCACGTTTAACCAGAGTGTATGCGTTCAAGTTTATCGGCAGGTCAGATTCTTTGTCTCCTTCTGTAGGTTCAGTTACCCAAGTTCAAGGACTAGTCCACATGACTGTGCATTTGCACAAAGAGATCCTGGACCCCTTCCTCCTCTTGTAAGTTGCACCTGCTTCTGCTTGTGTATTACAAAGAAGTGACCCAAATAATAGGAGTTTCATGGAAAGGGAGGCAAATAATTTGAACCAGTGACATGGGGGGTGGGGTGCTCTATAAACTACATCAGGTAGATCATTGTCTGCTTCATTTATTTTAGTCTTTCTCTATGGAATTCAGTCCCTATAATATTATAAAACTAAACAAATTTAGCTTTATAATTATAAAAATAACACACAAATAACAAAGCTTTTGCAAATCTGTGTTAAGTACTTTATTTTCACCTAGAGGAGAAAATGTAAACTGTAGTTGCCTTATTCACTGCTGTTTGGTTTTACGTTCAGCTAATACTTTACCAGGGTCTTTGTAAACTGTGTATTTACTTGGAATTTTTTTCTCAGTGATTTTTATCAAACAACTGTTTCCCTGATTACCAAAAATATACATGCTAATAGTTGACATTTTGAGAAACACAGATAGTGTGACGATACCCACAAAAAAATCTTCATGATCTCATCACCAAGGACCAATTATCATTCATATTTTAATGTATTCCCTTCCATGTATAAAATGTCTCTGTGTTAATGTACACACTTTCCCCTTTACAATTTATATCAAGCCGTATCTGCAGCATCATATCCTATGATGGGTTAACATTATATATCACATTTATTTTTTTATGAAAATGAGATATTCTGTACATATTGTTTTGCAACAGGCATTTTTGCATTATAAAGTGTGGAGATCATCTTGTCTTCCCCAAGTGCTTTATTATTAAAAATTATTTTCTAATTTGATAAAAGCATGGTATTTGTTACTATTTTGAGAGAGAGAGAGTGCATGCATGGGCAAGGGAGGGGCAGAGAGAGAGAGGAGAGAATCCCAAGCATGCTCCTCTCTGTCAGAGCAAAGCCTGACATGGGACTAGAACTCATGAACTGTGAGGTCATAACCTGAGCCAAAATGGAGAGGCAGTCACTTAACTGACTGAGCCACCCAGGCGCCCCATATTCCTACTTGCATTTGTTTGTTTATTATTTAGTATAATCAAGTCAAATCTTATTGTTGGTTTTTTCTTTTCCTTTAATGTTATTAATCACCTGCCCCTGGTGTCTTTGGCCCGATTTTCTATTGATGTAGCTGTCTTTCTTTTACTGATTTTTGAGATGTCTTTACATATTAAAGTAAGTAATCTAAGTAATCCTCTGTTGTATGTGTTGTATGCAAATTTATTTTGCATTTTTGTTTCATATTTCCCTTTTTTTAACACAAAGAAGAATTACATTATTCAACAGGTATATTCTTAAATTTTCCTTTATGTGTTTTGTTTTTGTCCTATCCTTCATCTACATTCCTCTGTGTAGACTCACTCTCTGAGTGCTCTCATCTATTCATTTATTCATTCATTTAATCAGGTTCAGGGTTTTTGCCACATGTGTAGGTCACAGCTCCCTAATAGCTCACTTGATAGACCCCTTGGATGCAAAGCAGGCATTTTATACTTAGAACGCCTCATACTGCATACATAAAACTCCTGAACTACCTTCTTTTTTTTCCTTTTTTTAAAAAATATAATTTGGGTGGGTGGGTGATGGGTATTGAGGAGGGCACTTGTTGGGATGAGCACTGGGTGTTGTATGGAAACCAATTTGACAATAATTTCATATTAAAAATAATTAAAAAAATAAAATAAAAATAAAATGTATACATTTTAATTACATCCTGTGAGGCTACTGCCTAGACCCAATTGGGTGGCTATAAAAAATATATTTTTTTTACATAAATATATTTTATATGATAAATAAAATATATTTTATATTTTAATAAACATAAATATATTTTATATAAATAAAATATCTATCTATCTATATAGATATAATTTATTGATAAATTGGTTTCCATACAACACCCAGTGCCTGAGCTACTCTCTTAAGCCAGTTGCACCTGCTGCTCCCTGGCCCCCCCTCAACCCCCACCTCAGTCATTCAAGCCAGAAGAATTAAGTCATCATTTCCTCATCTTTTTCTCTTAGACTCCTGATCCAGTCTCTCAGGAGATCTGTTGGGTCTCTTCGGTTACACCTGAAGTTTGACCATGCCCCACATCTCCTGTTCTGAGCACCATCTTCTCTACCTGGGACGCTCTGCTTACCTGCTAACTGTGCTCCCTGCTTCTGCTTTTACCCCTCTTCCTCTCAAGGTCAATCCAACACAGTAGCCAGAGTGATCCTCTGCTTAGAGCAGACCCCATTTCATCAGAGGAAAAGCCAAAGTTCTCAGAGAGGCCTAGAGAGCCTCTGATCTGCATCTTCCTTTACCTCTGACTCCACTTCTGTGCTTCCTCTTACTTCCGTCTCTCAGCCACTTGGCCTCTTTTTTGCTTATCAACATACCAAAGACATTCTTGCTTCAGGAACTCTGCCCTGGTGGTTTCCACTGCAGGGAATGCTCTTTCCCCTGCATTTCCTCATCCCTGACCCTAACCTCCCTCAACTCTGCCTAAATATCACCTTCTTGTCCTGCTCCAGTTCTGGATTTCTATATCTCATCTCACCTTCTAACTCATTGCATAACTTACTTATTTTGTCTGTTCTTTTAATCATGTGTTTGCCCTGCTAGAATGTAAGCTCCTTTAGGGACATTTTTTTTTGCGTTTTTTTTACAGATGTATCCCAAATAACTAGACAAGTTCTGGTATGGAGAAGATATTCAATAAAGATGCACTTGCTTCATAAATTCTTAGAAAACCACCCATGCTGAGGCTACAATCTCATTTCTTTTTCATTATAATTTTGGTTTCATAAGGCATGTTTTGTTTAAGGAGTGAAGAAAAATTTCTAACTTTTAAAAAGTTTAGACAGGTGTACATTTGTACCAGGACCACTAATTTAACATTCTAGCTATTCCCCGTTTGTTAAGAATACTGGTTTTAGGGGCGCCTGGGTGGCTCAGTCTGTTAAGCGTCCAACTTCGGTTCAGGTCATGATCTCACAGCTCAGGAGTTTGAGCCCCGCGTCAGGCTCTGTGCTGACAGCTCAGAGCCTGGAGCCTGCTTTGGATTCTGTGTCTCCCTCTCTGCCCCTCTCCTGCTCATGCTCTGTGTCTCTCTGTCTCTCAAAAATAAATAAGCATTAAAAAATTATAAGAATACTGGTTTTAGGACATGGTTAATTCTTATATGCAACTGGTTTATTTCTAGAATCATATATTTCATTGACTGTCTATACTATACCCTAGGTGTCATGATCTATTTCACGGCTTTGTTAACTCCAGGTAGATATTTGCTTACATCTTATTCCTCTTTTTTTCCCCCCAATTCAGAACCCATATTACAATAGAGGAACCCATTCTGTGTATTTGGATAGGATTGACCTTTCTTCAACTTCCCCAACCCCAGATATTCACATAGCTATAAGCACAAACACTATATCCAATCCCTCGGCAATGGTGATTCAGGATTAGTCACTTAACTAAGGGTGTATCTCTTTGGGATCATCAGCTGTCAGGATGGTATAGCTTTGGAGCTGCCAGAAGCCCTCTTGTTGGCATGTGGAGAGAGCCTAAGAATGAAGACAAACAGAGAGGAGAAAGGAAAGACAGAAAGTAGAAGGCATTGTGGGAACCCTCAGACCCAACTATGCTTTGATTTCTCATTCACATCAGTAAAACATCTTCTGCCCCCACCTCTGCCTTTTTCTCTAAAACTGGTTTATGTTTGTCACTTTCAACTGAAGAAAACCACATGAGAAGCTGGAAACACATTACTTGAACATAGAAGCCATGACACATGTGGCTGCCTTACCTGCATTTCAAATTCCCATGAGTGAAATAAAAATTTAAATTAAATGAAGTATTCTGGAAAATATGAAAGATGACATCAACTCACCAGAAATATTGATATGTCTTAGAAAAAGTAAAGAAATGGTGTAGAAATGGTAAAGAAATCAGAGTAGAGTCACTGCTTAAGATACTAGAGGCTTTCCAGATCATTCCACGAGAGCCCTGTATAGACCCAGAGACAACTAATGCAGACAGCAGGGGTGATCAAGAGATCATCACAAAACTGCATTGGAAATAGATGGGCCAGTTCTTGTGTGCAGGCAAATCAGTCATAGCAGTCTTGGCCTTTAATAGTCATTAATCTAAAGCATGTTAATTATACCATAACGAGGTGGGGCTCTGCTTTGGGAGAGGGTCCGAGAGATGGAGTTAAGCCTGACCAGTGAAGAAAGCAGAGCCTAATGTTATCTCTGGATTTCCATAAAAGTCAGAGGCATTTTCCCAAAATGGAGAGAACAGCATTGTGAAAAGGTAGCTACACCTAAAGCAAAAGTATTAATCCAGTTTCTGAATGGATATTTTTAACACCTTCATATGAAAGAAAATGATCAATGTGTCTTCATCAAATTTAAAATTTTCTGTTCTTCAAAAAACACTGTTAAGAGAATAAAAAGACAAGTATATAACGAGAGAAATTATTTTCAAGTTAGATATCTGATAAAGGACTTGTATCTAAAATATTGACGAAATCTCAAAACAACCCACTTAATACCACTCAACTAAAAAAGATGGGCAAAATATTTGAACGCACACTTCACCAAAGAAAGCGTATGGTTGGCAAATAATTACATAATGCTTAACATCATTAATCATTAGGGCAATGCAAATTTAAAGCACAAAAAGATGGCACAACATACTCATTTGTTTGAGTGACTGAAGTTTAAATACTGGTCATATGACGTCGTGGTGAAGGTGTGAAGAAACTGGAAATTCTCATACACTGCTGGAGGGGAGCTAAAATGGCACAGTCACATTGGTAACGCTTTGGTAGTCGCTTACAATTTTCAACATAAGCCTGCCGTGTGATCGAGCTCTTCTACGTCTAGGAATAGCTCAAGAGAAAAGGAAATGTAGGTCCACACAAAGATTTGTAATGGCAGCTTTGTTTGTAGTGGTGCCAAATTCAAAAGCTACCCAAAGGTCCATCAATAGGCGAATAATTATGTCTGTATAATGGAATGTTACTCAGTAATAGAAAGAAATGAGAGATGGATGAATTGTTAAACCGTTTTTCTGAGTAAAAGAAGCCAGAAAAGTAGTTCATATATATAAAATTCTAGGAAACATAAACTAATGAATAGGAAGCATATCAAGCATATTACTTAAGGATGGGATACTGGGGAGAGAGAGAGAGAGAGAGAGAGAGAGAGAGAATTACAAAAGGCATGAGGAAACTTTTGAAAGTTAAAGAATTGGAAGAGATGAGCCAGAACACAGGAGGTAGGAAGAAGAGAGAGTAATGCTTGAGATTTTGCTGAAGTTGTGAATATTGGTAGTGATAGGTTCTGGGGGATTCTCAAGAGAATGAGAGGCTAATATAAGACAGAGAAGAACCTCACTGGAGAAGTAAAATTCAATGAACTGAGAAGCCAAGGTGTTAAATAGATCATTTTGGCAGATATTAATACACAGATAATTAAGAGTAAGGTAGTGTAATATAAATGTGTAAAATAAATATGATAAACCTAAATTGTATGAAAATAATAATTCAACAAAAAGTAAGAAGCAGATAGAGAAATGTAAGAGAAAGGAAGTGTAAGTAGGTTAATTTCCTAATGTTTCAAAGGGGGAAATGATTAGATACTCTTAAAAGTTGATAACCAAAACATAGGAGTTATAATCACGTCATCAAAAGGAGAAAAATATGTAAATAATAATTATAGGGAGACCAAAAGCGAAGGAACATGGGAGGTTGTGTTAAGTGTTTTAATCTCATTTTTTCTTTGAGAAGGATCATTTGATCTTGTTAAAAATTAATAAATCTTGGATGAGATCTCGATGCAGAAAATATTAGTGAAAAATCAAGTAAATCTGAATAATTTCTGTAGTTTAGTTAGTAATATTGCACTGATGTTAATTTCTTGGTTTTGAAAATTGTTCTATTTGATAATGTTCTATGTAAGACAGTAACATAAATGAAAGCTGAGTAAAGGAAATATAAGGGCTCTCCTTTTTCGATATTTTGTTTTGCAATTCTTCTGAAAAGTATAGATGATCTCAATATTAAAAGTTTTTAAAAATTGATGAATCAAGAAACAATGTTATAAGGTTATTATTAAAACTCATAGTGTCACTTACCACAAGAAATTAAAGCAAAATCTTAAGAGGGGTAATGCTAGGAAACAGAATTTTTTTTTTTTTTTAACATATCCAGCTGGTAAGTTTGTATTTTAGTATTAAAATAGAGTCAGAGACCCCAAGAGTGGTGAAAGGAAGTTACCTGTTGAGGAATAAAGATTTTTCTAGGAATTGGTTTTGGCAAAAGGTGATTATAATTTAAAGAGCAAAAGAGCACTGTTTTGGACATATTTTTCACATAATTTGATACACTTTTCAGAATCTGAACTCCTTTTTAAATTGAGAGATAAGTCACATACAATAAAATTCAACCCTTTGCAATGCATAATTCAGGGCTTCTTAGTATGTTAACAAAGGTGAGCACCATCACCACCATCTAATTCCAGAATATTTTCATCATTCCTCAAAGAAACCCATTATCTGTTAGCAGGCGCATTCCAGGGTGGCTGGGTAGCTCAGTTGGTTAAGCTTAACTCATGATTTCAGCTCAAGTCATGATCTCACCATTCCTGAGATCTTTCCTTGTGTTGGGCTCTGCGCTGACAGCATGGAGCCTGCTTGGGAATCTCTCTCTCCCTTCTCTCTTTGCTTCTCTCCTGCCAGCAATATCTCTCAACAAACAAACAAACAAACAAACAAACAAACATTTATTAGCAGCCACATTCCACAAAGTCACATTGTTAGCCTATAGCAACCATTAATCTTATTCTTTCTGCATGGATTCTATCTTGTGGTTATTTCATACAAATGAAAGTACACAAAATGTATTATTTTGTGTTTGTTTATTTCATTTAACAAAGTGTTTTTTAAATTTATCATACAAATGAAATTACACAAAATGTATTATGTATGTATTAAAGTGTTTTCTAAGTTATTTCATACAAATGAAATTACACAAAATGTATTATTTTGTGTTTGCTTCTTTCATGTAGCAAAGTGCTTTTTGAGTTTAGCCATATTGTTGCATGCGTTGGGGCTTTATTCCTTTTAATGGCTTAATCATAATCCATTGCATGGATATACCCATTCATCCACTGGTGGAGAAGTAAGTTTGTTTCCAATTTGAGGCTATTACAAACAATGCTGCTATGCACGTTCATGGAGACATTTTTGTGCAGACATGTGTTTTCAATTCTTTTGGGTACATACTTACAAGTGGAGTTGCTGAGTCATATGATTTGTGTGACCTTTTGAGCGCTTGCCAAACTGTTTTTCAGAGAGATTGCACCACTTTACACTCCAATCGGCAATGTGCGAGGGTCTAATTTCTCCATATCCTTGCCAGCACTTATTATTTTCCATTATTCTTTTTATTATAGTCATCCTAGTGGGTGAGAAGCGGTATGTTACTGTGGTTTTGGTTTACATTTCCTTACTGACTAATCATGGTGATCATTTTTTTTTTTTTTAATGTGTGCTCATTGGCCATTTGTATACTGTCTTTGGAGAATTGTCTATTTAAGTCTTTGGTCTAGTTTTTAATGAGTTCTCTATCTTTTGTTGTTGAATTTTAGGAATTCTTTCTATGTTCTGGATACTGGATTCTTATCTGACTAATTTGCAAATATTTTTTGCCTAGTCTGTGGGTTTCTTTTCATTTTCTTTTTTAAAAAAAATTTTTTTTAACGTTTATTTATTTTTGAGACAGGAAGAGACAGAGCGTGAACGGGGGAGGGTCTGAGAGAGAGGGAGACACAGAATCCGAAACAGGCTCCGGGCTCTGAGAGGTCAGCACAGAGCCCGCCGCGGGGCTCGAACTCGCGGACCGAGAGATCATGACCTGAGCCCAAGTCGGCTGCTCAACCGACTGAGCCACCCAGGCGCCCCTCTTTTCACTTTCTTGATCATAAATTTGAGGCACAGAAGTTCTAAATTTTAATCCTAGAATTTATTTTTCTTTTGTTTCTTGTGCTTTTTGTATTGCGTCTAAGAAAACATTGCCAAATATGAGGCAGTGGCAGTTTACCACTATGTTCTCTTCCAAGGTTTTATGGCTTAGGTCTTACATTTAGACCTTTATAAATTTTGCATTAATTTTTGTGGATAGTATGAGATATGAGTCCAATATCTCCTTCTCCTCCTTTTTCTTCATTTGCATGTGCATATCTATTTGTTGAAGAGACATATAATTTATATGTGGATTCTCAGTTCTATCATAGTGATCTATATGTCAATTCTTGTGCCAGCATCACTCTATCTTGATTACTATTGCTTTATAGTAAGTTCAGAAATCATACGAGTCCTCTTTGTTTTGCTTTTTCAAGATCGTTCTGACTATTCTGGATCACTTGAAATTTCATATGAATTTTAGAATCTGTTTGTCAATTAATGCAAAGAAGACAACTGGGATTTGGAAAGAGATTGCACTGAGTCTGTAGATTAATTTGTGGAGTGTTTCTCTCTTAACGATATTAAGTCTTCAGATCCCTGAATGTGTGATGTTTTTCCATATATTCTTTAATTTTTTTAAAATAATGCTTTGTAGTTTTCAGTTTTATGTTTGGGACTTCTTTTGTTAAATTTATTCCTAAATATTTTACTCTTTTTGATGTTATTATAAATAGAATTGCTTCCTTAATTTTATTTTGATTTTTCATTGCAAGTATAAAGAAATTCAATTGATTTTTGTATATTTTGTATCCTGAAACTTTGTTGAACTCATTTATTAGTTCTAATTGTTTTTAGTGGATCCCTTAGGATTTTCTATATACAAGAGTTTGCCATCTGTGAATAGAGATAGTTTTACTTCCTCCTTTCCAGTATGGATGCCTTGTATTTCTTTTTCTTTCCTACTTGTAGTAACTATAATTCCTCTAGGATAAAACTGAGTAGGAATGGCCAGAATGAGCATCTTTGTCTTGTTCCTGATATTAACAAAAAAAAATCCAATCCTTTACCATGAAGTATGATATTAGCTGTAGGTTTTTGCAGATGCCCTTCATGAGGATGAGAATGTTCTCTTCTTAATTTGTTGAGTGTTTTTATTTGCTGATTCACAAACTGGTCCCATACACAGATGGCAGGGGAAAACCTAACAAAGAGGGTGACCACTCCAGATTGGCCCATGGAAGTTTTAGTGAGCAAGGGAACTTAGTTATGAAGCTTGTCTTAGGCAGCTGCAAGACTAGTACCTCTCTGCACCAGCCTGCCAGAATCTCAAAGTTTCTAGAGAGGCTTTGAGTGGGTTTAGTCACATATACCATCCAGATGGTCTTAAAACAACACCTTACTTTCTCAAGACTATGTCCTTAAAACAGCTCCCACCATGGAAATGGTTGGCATAGCATACGTTTCTTCACGGACAGTGAAAATGGTGAGGAGCATCTGATTGCCGGGTCCAACTCAGGAGTCACCCAGCAGCCACATATTCTGGATTACCTTCTACAACATTATTATGAAAGGATGTTGGATTTTTGTCAACTATTACCTCTGCATCGGTTCAGATGATCTTGCCATTAAAAAAATATATTGATATGCTGCATTGCATTAGGTGATTTCCAGATATTAAACCAGCTTTGCATACCTGAGATAAATCACACTTGGGTATGGAGTATAATGTTTATTGCTGCATTTGGTTTGCTACTATTTTGTTGAAAACTGTTGTGTCCATATTCATAAGTGATCTTGTTCTGGAGTTTTTATCTGTGAAGCCTTTCCCTGGTTTTGGTATAAGGATAATCCTGGTTCTTCTGTTTGTTGGAAGAGATTTTGGAGAATTGGTATTAACTCTTACTTATTCAAATGTTTGGCAGAATTAAGCAGTGAAGTGATCTGGGCCTCGGCTTCTCTGTGGGTATTTCTTTTTTCTCATTCAATCTCTTTATTTGCTATAGGTCTATTTAGATTGTCTATTTCCTTTAGAGGCAGTTTTTTTAAAGTATATTTATTTATTTTGAGAGAGAAAAGGAGCATGAGTTGGGGAGGGGAAGAGAGAGAAGGAGAGAGAGAATCCCAAGCAGTTTTTGCACTGTCGGTGCTGAGCCTGATGCAGGGCTCAATCTCATGAGCCGTGAGATCATGACCTCAGCCAAAATGAAGAGTTGGACACTTAATCGACTGAGACACCCAAGTGCCCCTCCTTTCGAGTCAGTTTGATAGTTTGTGTTTTTCTGTGAATCTGTCCATTTCCTCTAAGTTATTTCATTTATTGGCATATAATTATTTATAATATTCGTTTATAATCTATTTCCCCCTGTAGATTAGATAGTAATGTTCTCTCTCATTTCTCTTTCTAGTTACTTGAGTCTTTTCTCTCCTTCTCTTCCTCTCTCTTTCTCTTCACCTCACCCCCCTTTTTTGGTTAATCTATCTAAACACTTGTTAATTTTTATCTTTTTTAATGAAACATTTTGGTTTTGTTGATTTTCTCCATTGGTTTTCTATTCTATATCTCATTAATCTCCATTCTAACATTTGTTGCTTCTTTACTTATTTTTGCTTTTGGTTTAGTTTGCTTCTGTTTTTTTTTTTTTTTTCCCCAGCGTCTTAGGTAGAAGGTTTGGCTATTAATTTGAGATCCTTCTCCCTTCAATATAGATGTTTAAGGCTATAAACTTCTGTCTGAACACTTCTTTAGATGCATCCCATAAGTTTTTGTGTTATATGTTTTTGAGATGTGTTCATCTCAAAGTATTTTCTAATTTACCTTTTTATTTTTATTTTTAGCTTTTGACAGTTTAAATATGATGTGTGTGGGTGTCAATTTCTTTGAATTTATTCTAGATGAATATCAGATTTTTAGATGTATAAAGTTTTTAAAAATCAAATTTGGGAAATTTTGGCCATTTTTTCAAACATTCTTTCTATCCTTTTCTGTTTTTCTAGAATTTCCTCTATGTGTATGTTGCTATGCTTGATGATGTCCCATTGTTCTTTGAAAGTTTGTCAATTATTATTATTATTTTTTACTTTGGTAAAACTTTCTCTTTCTGTTTTTTATTATTTTTTCATCATGATAACTGTGCTCCCTAATCCTCATCACCTATTTCACCGACCCCCTTCACTTATTTCCCCTCTGGTAACCATCAGTTTGTTCTCTATACTTAAGAATCTGTCTCTTGGTGGGGCGCCTGGGTAGTTCAGTCGGTTAAACGTCCAATTCTTGATCTCAGCTCGGGTCATGATCTCAAGGTTCGTGGGTTCAAGCCCCACATCAGGCTCTGTGCTGATGGCCCAGAGCCTGCTTGGGATTCTGTCTCTCCTTCTCTCTGCCCCTCCCTTACTGTGCTCCGTCTCTCTCTCTCAGAATAAATGAATAAACTAAAAATAAAAAAGGAATCTGTTTCTTGGTTGTCTCTCTCTCTCTGTCTTTTTCCTTAGATCATCTGTTTTGTTTCTTAAATTCCACATATGACTGAGATGTATATTTGTCTTTTTCTGATGGACTTTTTACTTAGCATTATACTCTCTAGTTCTAGCTATGTAGTTGCAAATGGCAAGAATTCATTCTCTTATATGGTTGAAGGTGCCTTCATCTATCGACGGGCACTTGAGCTGCTTCCATAATTTGGTTTTTGTAAATAATACTGTAATAAACATGGGGGTGCACATATCCCTTAAAATTAATGATTTTTGTATTTTTTTGGGTAAATATTCAGTAGTATGATCGCTGGATCATAGGGTAGTTCTATTTTTAAGGTTTTTTGAGGTATCTCTACACTCTTTTCCACAGTGGCTGCACCAGTTTGCATTCCTACCAACAATGCACAAATATTCCTTTCTCTCCACATCCTCACCAACCTTTGTTTCTTGTGTTTTTGATTTTACCCATTCTAACATGTGTGAGATGATATTTCACTGTGGTTTTGATTTGCATTTCATGATGATGCGTGATGTTGAGCATCTTTTCATATGTTTGCTGGCCCACTGAATGTTTTCATTGGAGTAATGTCTGTTCGTTTCTCCTGCCCATTTTTATTTACTTATTAAAATTTTTTTAAAAATTTTTATTTATTTTTGAGAGACAGAGAGACAGAGCACAAGTGGGGGAAGGTCAGAAAGAGGGAGACACAGAGTCTGAAGCAGGCTTCAGGCGCTGAGCTGTCAGCACAGAGCCCGATGTGGGGCTCGAACTCACAGACTGTGAGATCATGACCTGAGCCGAAGTCGGATGCCCAACTGACTGAGCCACCCAGGCACCCCTCTCCTGCCCATTTTTAAATTAGATTATTTGTTTCTTTGAGTGTTAAGTTTTATCAGTTTTTTAAAATATATTTTGGATACTAATCCTTATTGGATATGTCATTTGCAAATATCTTCACCCATTCTGTAGGTTGCCCTTTAGTTTTGTTGATTGTTTCCTTTGCTATCCAAAACCTTTTTATTTTGATGGAGTCTCAATGGTTTATTTTTGCTTTTATTTCCCTTGACTCAGAAGACATATCTAGAAAAGTGTTGCTATGGCTGTAGTCATAGAAATTACTGCCTGTGTTCTCTTTTGGGATTTTTATGATTTCAGGTCTCACATTTAGGTCTTTAATCCATTTTGAGTTTATTTTTGTGTAAGGTGTAAGAAAGTGGTATATAGCTGTCCAGTTTACTCAATACCATTTGTTGAAGAGAATGTCTTTTTCCCCGTGTATATTCATTCCTCCTTGGTCAAAAATTAATTGAACATATAATTGTGGGTTTATTTTGGGGGTTTCTATTCTGGTCTGTTGATCAATGTGTCTATTTTTATGCCAGTACCATACTGTTTCGATTACTACCGTTTTGTAGCATAACTTGAAATCTGGAATTGTGGTAACTCCAGTTTTGTTTTCTTTTTCAAGGTTGCTTTGGCTGTTGGAGGTCTTTTGTGGTTCCGGGGACATTTTAGGATTTTTGGTTCCAGTTCTGTGAAAAATGCTGTTGTTATTTTGATGAGGATTACATTAAATGTGTAGGTTGCTTTGGGGAGTATAGACATTTTACCAGAATTTCTCTTGCTCTTCATGATAATGGCCTTATGAAGAAGAGATCCTGTAGTGCCCTTCGGTGCATTGTCCCCTCTCAGGGCCTGGCGCTTCAGGTAATACCTCTAATGTGTATTGTATGTACTCTGCTGTTAAGTCTTCGCCTCTGTTTCCTTCATTCCAGTTGTCTACAGAGGTTATATTTGCCTATTATGGGCAGCGTTTGATCCCTAGCAGGAGCCAGCATGTTTTAACCAAGTGTGCAGCGGTCTGTTGCAAAATGAGACATGCCCCAACTTCCACGTAAACTAAGGTCCTGCAAAACACATGGGATAGGAGATGTGTTGGCAGGGTTTGCAGGGGTCTTCGGAAGGAGGGGGCCTGCAGCCCCAGGACTAAGTGTTGCATGACTGGGAAGGATGGATCTGCTGAAGGGCAGGGGTGGGAGAGTGGGACTTGGTGTAAGCAAGTTAGGCATGGAGTGGGGACACAGGGCTGGGGGTGGGGGTGGGGGAGGGAAAATGATGCCTGACAGCTCCTTTGTTCCTGGAGGGGTCTCCCTGTGATCTCTGTCTCTCTGAGCCACACTCTGAAGTGAGCAAATAATTCTTTTCCTGTCTGCTCTGACCCAGTGTTTTTCAAACTGCTCGTTCTATGCTGCATCCGCTGGACTGTTTGTTGTGCTGTCTCTTTAAGGGTGGGGACCCTGCTTCCTAAAGCTCTCTAGGCTCTCCCAGAGCCAAGCCCACCAATTTTTTAAATCTCAGGCTTTATGTCCTGCTGGTTGTAAGAACTCACAAAATTTGGCCCCTCTCGCTTTCAAAGGCAAATGTTATGGGGATTTGTCCTCCATGTTTGTGAGCTTCTAGGTGTGAAAATCTGTTTTTCACCCTTCTCTCTAACTTCTAACCCCACTCCCCTCCCAGCACAGGTGGCTGACGTCCATTTCTTTTCCAGACCACATCTTTGCCCTTCCTACCTTCTTCGATGTGGCCCTTTCTCTACCTTTAGTTGTGAAATCTGTCCTACCAGTGTTTGGATTATTTTCTGTGTTATGCTGATGTGAATATTCTGTAGTTGTATCCACAGAACAAGGCAGGCTTAGAGTCCTCCCACTCCACCATCTTCCCAGCTGACCTGGCTCTGTTAATTTTTATTCATCATTTTTTTTCTTTCTATTCTTCAGACTGAGCAATTTCATTAGATAACTCTTCAAGTTTGCTGGTTATATCCTCTGCCTGATTAAATCTGCTCCTGAGCCCATCTAATGAATTTTTCATTTCAGTTATTGTATTTTTCTGCTCTAGCATTTCTGTTTGGTTTGCTTTTTTTAATGAAGATTTTATTTTTAAGTAATCTCTACACCCACTATGGGGCTTGAACTCACAACCCTGAGATCAAGAGTTGTATACTCTACCAAGCCAGCCAGGCACCCCACTATTTGGTTGTTTTTAAAATTCTACAATGTTATTCTCTGTTTTGGGAGACATTTTCATGCTTTCCTTTAGTTCTTTAGAAGTAGTTGCTTTTAGTTTTTTTGAACATATTTAAAAAGCTGATTTAATGCTTTTCTAGTCAGTAAAATGTATGGAACTCTTCGGGGAAGTTTTTATTAATTACTTTCTTCTTTGTGTGTGGGCCATACGTTCTCATTTCTTTGCATGTCTTACATTTTTATTGAAAGTTGGACATTTTAAATATTATAATGTGAGAATTTTAGGGATCAGTTTCTCTCGTAGGGATTATTATTATTGTTATTTGTTGCTATAGTTTGGTTAGTACTTTTATGATCTGATTGTATAAAGTCTGTATTCTGCTCAGAAGGATTAGTGCTCAGCTAATTATCAGACAGAGATTTCCCTAAACATCTCCCAGTCTTTTCCAAAAGGCTATGTGTGCGTGTTGGACCACACCTTCCATGCTCAGCCAGATACCTTATAACTCTGCTTTAGTTTTTACTTCCTGCTTGGCAAAGCCTCAACATAGCCCAAGGTGAGAGCTTAGGGGATTCTTAAATCTTCCCTGGGCACAGTCTTGGGTGGATACGCGGCTATCTATCTTCTCTGGAATTTGTTGGAACTTTTCAAAACCACTACAGACACCTCCTTCTGTAGGTTTACCTTTTAAGCTTTTTGATTATCCTATTGTTCACTTCAACTGTAACCTACTGCTTCAGTATCCACAGTATCAAAGGATTAACTGTTTTTGACAACCTGATTGTTTTTGACAAATACCCTGGAGAAAAACTTCTTTGCTTTGGGCAGTCAGGTGAAATAAAGACAGCCTTGTGAGTAGGGTCTTCCATGGAACCACTATGCAGATCAAATAATAGGGATAATCTGGAAACGGGGCTTTGAAAGAGATCCAGCTGTGTTCCTCATCCTCCATTGGTCGCCAGAGTGTTTCCACCGTGATTGCAAACCATTAGTTTTCCAGGTTACTGCAGAATTGGGAGTGTGGGATGGTGATAGGGCACGTTAAAACATCATATGTCCTATTGTTATTATTGAGATTTAACTATTTGTCTTGAATAAATATTTCCTAGGTTTTCCTAGGTTCTGAAAGATGTTGGTTAATTTCCAGCATTCTTAAAATGTTACTTCTGGCCATTTTTTCCCAGTGTTCTCCTTGTTTTCATAGAGAAGATGGTTTTTTGATTTTCTTATTCTGCCATTTGCACTAACTTGACTCACTAAATTAATTTTTGATCATAAAAAATATATATTTAATTACAAATATTTAATGATACAGATAACTATATCATTAAGCTGTTATTTGTATTAATGCACATAGTTTTAGAGACTGTTTTCAAGAAGTCTTGGTGCTTGAAGCATTACAACAGCATACGGGCGCCTGGGTGGCTCAAACTTCCGACTTCCGCTAAGGTCATGATCTCACAGTTCATCCGTTCAAGCCCCGCGTGGGGCTCTGTGCTGACAGCTCGGAGCCTGGAGCTTGCTTTGGTTCTGTGTCTCCCTCTCTCTTTGCCCCTCCCCTGCTCACGCTTTCTGTCTCTCTCTCTCTCTCAAAAATAAACATTAAAACATTTTACAATAGCGTAATACATTTTGAACACAACTAATGTGAATAATTGAAGTGTCTTGTTAAAGTCAGTGAGCTAGAAGCTGCATATCACATACTTCCAACACCTAGTCTCATCTTTGTGTGCTCCTCCTCTAACCTCTCCAGAGTTCATTGCAAAGACACAGGTTTAGGATGCAATGAGGAGGCTCTTATCCTGGCCCTACAAGTTCAGAGTGAGCTTCAGAATCCGGAGCAAGCATTGAAGGTCAAGATTCTTATGTGACCTGGTTACTGACTCCCGTTGTTATGTGATGAGATGGAGAGTCTAAACAATTTTGCTTCATTTGTAAATGAAAACACACACACACACACACACACACACACACACAGAAATTAAAATAAAAGATAAATAGTAGATACCTATATATTCAAGCAGGAAAATGTACTTTTTTTCTCATTTTCAGTTCTAAGACGTAACCTATTTTTTTGTATTACAACTGTCAAATCATTTTGATTTGTTCAAAGAAAGAGATTAACTCCCTGGATACCAACAACCAAATAATCTGTGTCCTTCCTCTTTGACTTCCTACTCTGCCTCCAGCGTCCTTCCCAGGCACACCCAGAAATTATATACAGTATATATATTATTTCATTCAGCCTCCTTGTGAATGGCTAAGAAAGTGGGGAAACTGAGTTTACCACATGGTGAGTCAAACTTTTCTTTTAGGGAATTTGGCTTAAACCCAAGTGTTTTGAGCTGTAAATTTGACAGGCGTTCAGAAAGAGTCTTTGCCTGGACTCATCCTGGAACACTCGGTGCCACACCTACTTCAGAGTTGTACAGCCCAGGTTCGTACAAGGTGTGGCATGCAGGATTGAGCTCAGTTGAAATCATAAATGACATGTTCCCAGCCTCCTCTTTGCTGCATTACTGAGCAGTCTTCCTATTACTTAACATTTCACTCCTCTCGTTGTACTAAAACTGCTTCCAGGAAAAAGATTTGAGAAATTGATCAGCTCCACAAAAGATGAAGGATCAGACTGAATAAACACTCCTTTCAAGAGCATCTGTTCTTTCTTTCTTTCTTTCTTTCTTTCTTTCTTTCATCCTTCCTCCTTCCTTCCTCCCTCCCTCCCTTCCTTCCTTCCTTCCTTCCTTCCTTCCTTCCTTCCTTCCCTCCTTCCAAAATTCATTCCCCATGCTATACTTTTCATCCCCATGACTTGTTTATTCTATAACTGGAAGTTTGTACATCTTCGTTCCCTTCACCTGTTTTACTGACCCGCTACCCTCTCCTTTCTGGCAATCACCAGTTTGTTCTCTGTGTTTATGACTCTTTCTTTTGTTTGGTTTTTACTTTGTTTTGTTTGTCAGATTCGACATGTAAGTAAAATCATATGGTATTTGTCTTTCTCTGTCTCACTTATTTTACTTAGCTTGATAACCTCTAGGTCCATCCATGTTGTCATGAATGGCAAGATCTCATTTTTCATAGGCTAAGTAATGTTCCATTGTGTATGCAAATGACATTTTCCTTATCCATTCATCTATTGATAGACATTTAGATTGCTCCCATATCTTTGCTATTATAAATAATGCTTCAATAAACATAGGGCTGCATATATCTTTTTGAATTAGTGTTTTTGTTTTCTTCAGGTAAGTATAGAAAAGTGGTATTACTGGATTTTAAGGTATTTCTACTTGTAATTTTTGGAGAAAACTTTACAGTGTTTTCTAGAGTGGCTGTACCAATTTACATTCCCTCCAACAGTGCATGAGAGTTCCCTTTTCTCCACATCCTCACCAACATTTATTATTTCTTATCTTTTTGTTACAAGTCATTTACATTGCCCTGAGGATTAGTGATGTTGAGCATCTTTGTATATGTCTGTTGGCCATCTCTATGTCTTCTTTCAGACTCTCTGCTCATTTTTTAATTGGATTATTTGTTTGTTGTTGATGGTGTTGGTGTTGAGTTGTATGAGTTCTTTATAGTTTTTTGGATATTAACCCTTTATAGTCAGATATGTCATTTGTGACTATCTTCTCCCACTCACTAGATTGCCTTTTTGTTTTGTTGATAGTTTCTTTCATTGTGCAAAAAAGCTTTTGAGTTTGATGTAGTTTTATTGTTATTATTATTATTATTACTTTTTTGCCTTTGTTTCCCTTCCCCAGGGAAACATATCCAGCAAGATATTGCTAAGGCCGATGTCCAAGAATTTACTATGTTTTATTTTAGAAGTTTCAGGGTTTCAGTTCTTACATTTAAGTCTTTAATCCATTTTGACTTTATTTTTGTGTATGGTGTTAGAAAGTGGTCCAGTTTCATTCCTTTGAATACAGCTGTCTGTTTTCTCATGCCATTTATTGGAGAGACTGTCTTTTTCCCCATTGTATATTCTTGCTTTCTTTGTCATAGATTCATTGACCACATAAGCATGCCTTTATTTTGGGCAGTTTATTCTATTCTATTCATCTGTGCTTTTTTTTTTTTTTTTTTTTTACCATTATTATACTGTTTTGATGTCTATAGTTTTGTACTATTAACTTCTCAAGATTGCTTTGGCTATTTTGGGTGTTTTGTTGTTCTATACAAACTTCAGGACTATTTGTTCTGTTCTGTAGGAAATACTATTGGTATTTTTTTTTCCAGAGAACAAACACGACTGGTATTTTGATAGGGATTGCGTTGATTCTGAAGATTGCTTAGGGTAGTATGGATATTTCAACCATATTAATTCTTCTAATCCAGGAGCATGGTATAAATTTCCTTTTACTTGTGTAGTTTTCCATTTTTTATCGTCTGACAGTTTTCAGAGTGCAAGGTTTTCTCCTTTTTATTTAAGTTTATTCCTAGGCATTTCATTATTTTTGATGCAGTGGTAAATGAGATTGTTTCCTTAATTTCTCTTTTTGTTAGTTTGTTATTAGTATATAAAAGTGCAACAGATTTCTATTAAGTTTGTATCCTGCAACTCTACTGAATTCATTTATTAGTACTAATAGTTTTTTGATAAGGTCCTTAGGGTTTTCTATATATAATATCATGTCACCTGCAAATAGTGACTCTTTTACTTCTTTCTTATTTTGATGCATTTTATGTCTTTTTCTTGTCCAGTTGCTGTGGCTAGGACTTCTAACACTATGTTGAATAAAAGTGGCTAGAGTATATATACTTGGTGTTTTTGTGTTTTTTTTGATCCTAGAGGAAAAGTTTTCAATATTTCACCATCAAGTATTATAATCACTGGATTTGTCATATATAACCTTTATTATGTTGAGGTATGTTGTATGTTTGTGTATTTCCAGCTACATTTATTTCTGGGTCTTTTTTTGTGATTATCATATATTGTTTATTTATTTTTTTAATATTTTTAAACTTACATAAAATTTCAAAATTACAGAAAAGTTGTAAGAATAGTGAAAATAACTCCTATACAATCCAGATTTGATAATGTTAAACATTTTGCCACATTTAAAAATTATCTTTATATATAGATATATAGTATAGCTCAAAACTTCTCTGAGCCATTTGACAGTAAATTGCATACATTATGTACCTTTATTTCGTAAAAACTTAATGTGTATTTCCTAAGAACAATAATATTGTTTGTTTGTTTGTTTATTGAGAGACAGAGAGCATGAGTAGGAGAGGGGCAAAGGGAAAGGAAAAGAGAGAATTTTAAGCAGCCTCCATGACCAGCATGAACCTTGACCTCATAACTGTGAGATCATGACCTGAGCCAAAATCAAGAGTTTTAACCAAATGAGCCACCCAAGCACATCAGAACAATAATATTCTTTTAAATATTTATAGTTATAAAATTCAGGAAACTTAAATTTATACGATACTTCTGCTCAAACTATATTCTATACTCCAGTTTTGTCTCTTGTATTACTAATTTGTTTTTTAAGGCAATGATTTTTCCAGTATAAAATCTACTATACAATCATGCATTGTACCTAGCCATATCTCATTGGTTTGTACTAATTTTAACTGGGAACAGTTTGGTGTTGATGTCACTGATATTTTTGCATAATTCAGGGTATTTTATAAACTATAACTTAATTTGTGTTTGTCTCACTTTATGATTGGATTTAGATTATGGAGATAATACTGTTTATGATGTATCCTTCTCAAAGATACACATGATGATCTTTTGCCCCTTAAAGGTGATGTTAACTTTGATTACTTGTGTTAAATCTTGTCTGGTTTCTCACTACTTAGTTATTTTTCTTCTTGTAATTAATAAGTAATTGATTATTATTAATTTAATAATGAATACATTGAATTATTTCTTATTTCCAATCTTTCCACTTTATGTTTATATCTCGTGTTCCTTTCCTTATTTTATGCCAATGGACAGATAAGTAGGAATACTGATAATAAGTTTTTTGTCCTGTTCTAGTTTTTAAAGACTCCCTTCTTCCTTCCTTATTCTCCTTGAATTTCTTTTTTATTTTAATACCTTTATTTTTTGGTGAGCATATTTTATTAAATATATATACATATATATGGAAATTGTGCATTCACCTAAGTTTTGAAAAATTTTGGCATAATGTTGAACATAGTATTTCCTTCCATTTTAATTCTGTGTGCATGTCTAGTTATGTCCCCAACCTACTATTATTTCTTTGCTTTTTGTCTTTTTTTCTTTTTGTTGATCATGCAACAGATTTGAAAATGTTATTAGCAGTCTACAAGAATCACCTTTTAGTTTCATTGATCTCTATTGTATTCATTTCCCCCTTCTCTTTCTATATCATCTTATGTTTTTTTCTCCTCCCTCCACTTTCTTTAAGAATGTGTTGCTTCTCTTTGTCTCCTCTTTGTCTCTTTGTGTTGCTCCTCTTATTAAGTTGGCTCTTGAGCTTTTGTTAATAAGCATTTATGAACATAAGTTCCCCTCACAGTACTGCTTTGACAATACCCCATAAATTTTGGTATGCAGTGTTTATGTTTTGGTTGTATCTACATATGTAAAAATTATTCTTATTTGTGTTCTTTGATCCATGAGTTACTGAGAAGTGTTTTTAAATGCCCAAATGTATGGGTTTTAAAGGTTATCCTTCTATCATTGATTTCTAAGTTAACGTCTTTGCCCTAAAGTATGATCAGTGTGTGACACTTCTTAATTGTTGACTTTCATTTTACCCCCTTTGCATGTCCTTGCCATTAACAATTCTTGTCATCTTCCTCTTCAGAATATACCCAAGATATGAACACTGTTTGGCACCTTTCTTACTACCATGCTACTCCATGTCACTATCATCTGTCACCAAGACTACTAACACAGACTCCCACAGAGTCATTCTGTTTCTCTTTTCCTCCTACAGGTTATTATTCTTCTGAATAAAAGTCAAAGTCTGTTCAGTAGTCTGTAAGACGCTACATGATCTTTGCTCACTCATCTTTACCCTTTGGTCTTATTTTCCTACCATTTGATCACCTTCTTAATCAACACATTCTAAAAATACCAGCTCATTAATCATGTCCTGATCATGCCAGCAATGTGTCCCTTTCAAGGCCTTAGAAGTTTTTATTTTCTTCTTGTAAAATGCACTTTCCTTTAAAATCCTAATGTTTCTATTTGCTTTCTCACCTCCTTTAACTTATTGCTCAAATATTACATTCTCAGTGAGGTCTCTAAACACTCTTTTATAAAGGCCAAGCCCCTTTACCAGGCACTCCCTATGAGCCTTCCTAATATTTTTGTTTTTCTATAGCTTTCATCACCACTGACATACCAAATATGTCACTAGAATATAAGTGCCATGAGGGCAATAATTTTTGTAATATTTTATAAGTCTCATTATAACATTTCTCGCAACTAGAAGTCTACCTGACAGTGAGCAATCTATAAATATTAAGTGCCATAATGTACAAAAAACAATAGTCCCAAATAATGGATGATTCAAACATAAATGATTAAATCAGAAATAGACACTTGATTAAAAACAATATATTTAATAATTACAAAAGTTGGCTTCTAAAACATGTATAATAGATCATTATCTAAAAAACACATTTAGAAGGACAAGTATGTAAATTAGAAAGTATAATTCAGAATAAGAACACATAAAAATGACAAAACAGGAAGTGAATAGTCTATATTATGTGGAAAACAGTTATGAGATATGATGTATAAATATATGTTAAAAAGTTTGAAAATTTTTTTTTCAAATTTTTATTTAAATTCAAGTATACTATTGTTGATAATGCTTCTATAAACATTATAAACATTGGGGTGCATATACCCTTTTGAATATGTATTTTTGTGTCATTTGGGAAAATACCTAATAGTGTAATCGCTGGATCATAGGGTAGTTCTATTTTTAGTTTTTTGAGGAACCTCCGTACTGTTCTTTAGAGTGGCTGCACTACTCTAAAGTTTACATTCCCAACAAAAGCACAAGAGCGTTCTCCTTTCTCTGCATCCTCACCACCACCTGTTTCCTGAGTTGTTCATTTTAGACATTCTGACAGGTGTGAGGTGGTATCTCATTGTGGTTTTGATTTGTATTTCCCTGATGATGAGTGATGTTGAGCATCTTTCCATGTGTCTCTTAGCCATCTGGATGTCTTCTTTGAAAAGTGTCTATTCATGTGTTGTGCCCATTACTTAACTGGATTATTTGTTTTTGGGTGTTGAGTTTGACAAGTTCTTTATAGATTTTGGATACTAACCCTTTATCAGAATTGTCATTTGCAAATGTCTCCTCCCATTCCATAGGCTACCTTTTAGTTTTGTTGATAGTTTCCTTTGCTATGCAGAAGCTTTTTATCTTGATCAGGCCCCAATAGTTTATGTTTGCTTTTGTTTCCCTTGCTTTTGATGACGCGTCTAGTAAGAAGTTTGCTGCAGTCAAAGGCATAGAGATTACAGCTTGTGTTCTCCTTTAGTAGGTTGATGGTTTCCTGTCTCACATTAAGTCTTTCACCCATTTTGAATTTATTTTTGTGCATAGTGTAAGAAAGTCATCCAGTTTCATTTGTCCACATGTCAACATCCAGTTTTCCCAACACTATTTGTTGAAGAGACTCTATTTTCCATTGGATATTCTTTCTTCCTTTTCAAAGATTATTTGAGCATATAGTAGTGGGTCAATTTCTGGGTGTCCTATTCTGTTCCATTGATCTGGGTTTGTGCCAGTAGCATACTGTCTTGATGACCACAGCTTTGTCATATAGCTTGAAATCTACAATCATGATGCCTCCAGTTTTGCTTTTTTTTTTTTTTTTTCTTCAGGGTTGCTTTGGCTATTTGGGATCTTTTGTGGTTCCATATAAATTTTAGGATTATTGAAAGCTGGTGTTTTTTTTTTTAAGTTTATTTATTTATTTTGAGAGAGAAACAGAGAAAGAGAGAGAGTGTGGGAGGGGCAAAGAGAGGGAGAGAGAGAGAGAATCTAAAACAGCTCTGCCCTATCAGCACAGAGCCCAAGGTGGGGCTCAAACCCGCAAATGGTGAGTTCAGGACTTGTGGCAAAATCAAGAGTTGGATGCTTGACCGACTGACTCACCTGGGCATCCCGCTGGTAGGTTTTTGATAGAGATTGCATTAAATGTGTAGATTCCTTTGGGTGGTATAGACATCTTAACAATGTTTGTTCTTCCAATCCATGAGCATGGAATGTTTTTTCCATTTCTTGTATCCTTTTAATTTCTTTCATAAGTGTTTTATAGTTTTTAGAGTACAGACCCTTTACCTCTTTAGTTAGACTTATTCCTATGTATCTTATTACTTTGGGTGTAATTGTAAATTTAATTAATTTCTCAATTTCTTTTTCTGCTGCTTTATCGGTGTGCAGAAATTTCTGTACATTGGTTTTATATCATGCAACTTTGCTGAATTCATCTATTAGTCTAACAATTTTTTGGTGGAATCTTTCAAGTTTTCTACATAGAATATCATATCCTCTGCAAATAGTGAAAATCTTACTTCTTCCTTTCCAATTTCTATTACTTTTATTTATCTTTGTTGTCTGCTGAGGCTATGCAAAATAGTACTATGTAAAATAGTAATGGTGAGAGTGGACATCCTTGTTTTGTTCCTGACCATAGAGAAAAATCTCTCAGTTTTTCCCATTGAGGATGATATTAGCTGTGGGTCTTTTGTATATGGCCTTTATGATGTTGAGGTATGTTCCATCTATCCCTACTTTGTTGAGGATTTTTTTTTAATCAAGAATGGATGCAGTATTTTGTCAAATGCCTTTTCTGCATCTATTGAGAGGCTCATATGACTCTTATCCTTTTTTTTATTAATGTGGTGTATCATGTTGTTTGATTTGTGAATGTTGAATAAGCCCTTCAGCCCAAGAATAAATCCCATTTGATTGTGGTAATTCTTTTAATGTACTCCTGGATTCAATTTGCTAGTATCTTTTTGAGAAATTTTACATCCATATTCTTCGGGAATTTTGGCTTGTGATTCTCCTTTTTAGTGGGGTCTTTGGTTTTGGAATCAAGGTAATGCTGGCCTCATAGAATGAGTTTGGAGGTTTTCTTTCCATTTCTCTTAATTGGAACAGTCTGAGAAGAATAGGTATTAACTCTTCTTTATATGTCTGGTAGAATTCCACTGGGAAGCCACCTGGTCTTAGACTTTTTTTTGTTGGAAGATTTTTAATGACTGATTGGATTTCTTTGCTGGTTATGTATCTGTTCAATTTTTCCATTTCTTCCTGCTTCAGTTTTAGTACTTGTATGTTTCTAGGAATTTATCCATTTCTTCTAGGTTGCCCAGTATGTTGGCATATCATTTTTTGTAATATTCTCTTATAATTTTTTTGTATTTCTGTGGTGTTGGCTGTGATCTCTCCTCTTTCATTCATGATTTTATCTATTTGGGTCCTTTCTCTTTTCTTTCTGAATAGTCTGGTAATAGGGGCTATTACTTCTTTCGAAGAACCAGCTCTTACTTTCATTGGGCTATTCTACTGTTTTTTGTTTGTTTGTTCCTATATCACTTATTTCTTGTCTAATCTTTATTATTTCTCTTCTTCTGCTGGCTTTACACTTTATTTGGTGTTCCTTTTGTAGCTCCTTTAGGTGTAAAGTTAGGTTGTGTATTTGAGACTTTTCTTGCTTTCTTGAGGTGGGCCTGTATTGTTATATACTTCCCTCTTAGGACAGCCTTTTCTGCATCCCAAAGGTTTTGGATTGTTGTGTTTTATTTTTTATTTGCTTTCATGTAATTTTTTATTTCTTCTTTAATTTCCTGGTTAATCAATTCATTCTTTAGTAGGATGTTCTTTACCTTCATGTATTGGAGGTATTTCTGAATTGTTTCTTGTGGTTGACTTCAAGTTTCATAGCGTTGTGATCTGACAATATGCATGGTATGATCTCAATCTACTTGTTGAGGGCTGATTTGTGACCCAGTATGTGATCTATTCCAGGATGAAATGTTCTGAATATGTTCATTAAGTTCATCCAATACAGGGTTTCAGCCAAAGCCATTGTGTCCTTGCTGACTTTCTGCTTAGATGATCTAATGTTGTAAGTGGGGTGTTAAAGTCTCCTACTATTATTTTATTATTATCAAGAAGTTTCTTCATGTTTGTGATTACCTGATTTACCTATTTGGGTTATCCACGTTGGGGGTATAAATATTTACATTGTTAGTTCTTCTTGATGGATAGACTCTTTTATTATGATATATTATATTATTATGATACAGTGCCCTTCTTAATCTCTTGTTACAGTCCTTGATTTTAAATCTAGTTTGTCTGATACAAGTATGGCTACTCCAGCTTTCTTTTGATGTCCATTAGTATCATAGATAGCTCTGTATCTTCTCTCTTTCAATGTGCAGGTATATTTAGGTCAAAAATGAGTTTCTTGTAGGCAACATATAGATATGTCCTGTTTTTTTCCCCATTGTGATATCCTACATCTTTTTTTTTTTTTTTTTTTTTGGTTGGAGCCTTTAGTCCATTTACATTCAGAGTGATTATTGATAGATATGAATTTAGTACCATTGTGTTACCTGTAAGTTGGTGTTTCTGCTGATATTCTCTGGTCCTTTCTAGTCTTTGTTGCTTTTGGTATTTCTTTCCCACTCAATGAGTCCCCTTTCATATGACCTGCAGGGTAGGTTTATTGGTTACAAATTCCTTTAGTTTTTGTTTGTCTGGGAAACTCTATCTCTCCTTCTATTCTGAATGACAGCCTTGCTGGATAAAGTGTTTTTGGCTGCGTATTTTCCCCATTCAGCATGTTGAATATTTCATGCCACTCCCTTCTGACCTTCCAAGTTTCTCTTGACTAATCTGCTGCAAACCTGATCTGTCTTTCCTTGTAGGTTAAGGAATTTTTCCCCTTGCTACTTTCTGGATTCTTTCCTTTTCTGTGTATTTTGTGAATTTGACTATCATATGTCTTGGTGCAAGCTGGCTTTTGTTGAATTTGATGGGAGTTCTCTGTGCTACTGGATTTTGATTTCTGTTTCCTTTCCCATATTAGGGAAGTTTTCAGCTATAATTTGCTCAAATAAATCTTCTGCCACCTCCCCTTGTTTTTTCTCTTTTCTTTTTTCTGGGATTCCTATGATACGAATTTTAATATGCTTTATAAAGTCCCTGAGTTCTCTAAGTGTACATTGTGATCCAATACTTTTCTTTCCCTCTTCTTTTCAGCACATTTTATCTTCTATATCACTGACTTGTCCCTCTGCTTCACCCATCCTCATTGTCATTGCATCCAGTTTGTTTTGCATCTTGGTTATAACCTTTTTTATTTTGACCTAATTTTTTGTTCTTTTATCTCTGCAGTAAGGGACTCTCTAGTTCTATGCTTTCCTCAAGTCCAACTAGTATCTTTATGACTGTTATTTTAATTTTTTCAATGTTTATTTATTTTTGAAGGAGAGAAACACAGAGCATGAGTGGGGGAAGGGCAGAGAGAGAGGAAGACACAAATTCTGAAGCAGCCTCCAGGCTCTGAGCTGTCAGCACAAATCCTGATGCAGGACCGAACTCACAAACTGTGAGATCATGATCTGAGCCAAAGTCAGAAACTTAACTGAATGAACCACCCAGGCATCCCATGATTATAGTTTTAAATTGTGAATTAGACATTTTATATATCTGCATTGCTTAAATTCCTGGCTGTAACTTCCTCCAGTCCTTTCTTTTGGGATAAATTCTTCCTTCTTGTCATTTTGTCTAGGTCACTGTTTTTTTTTGTGTGATTCTTGGGAAAGCCTGTTATATTCTTGTTCCTGAGAGTAATGGCTATATTAAGAAGTCCTATATTGTCTTGGGTCTGGTGCTTCAGAAAGTGTTTCAGAGCACTCTGCTGTTGTGCTTTGGCTGCTCCTTTCCTCAGATCAATCCTCTGCAGAGTTTCTCCTTGCCTGCACAGGGTAGGTCCACGTGTGGATCTTGTCGACTGTGTGGCAAGTTTTAACTAGGTGTGTTTTGGTCTGCTTGTTAAAAGAATCTAGATCCTATTTCCCTTAGAGCTGAAGCTTTGCAGCATTCTATAATCAGTAGGCTTGGTGCATGTGAGGGGTTTATGTTGGTCTTCTGGGGGAAGCCTTGCTGTGCTGATTCTCAGGTGGACTTACCGTAGTGGAGATGCACCTGTAGGGCACAGGGGGGTGGGGCTTGGTGTAAGCACCTCTAGCTTCCACTCAGTGGCTCTTAGTTGCTCACTGAAATAGGTCAGTGCTGATGGGTGGAGGGAAAATGGAGTTGCCCTGCTCTCATACCCAGAGTGGGGAGTTCATGCCTGCCACTCTTCAGGAAGTCCTCACAGAAGAGTGAACAATCTCCCTTCTTGTGCCCCAGCTTGCATTGGATCTTTGCCTTCACCCTGTCTGTGTCCTAGCTGCCTGCCTGCGAGTTCTCCTGTGTTTATCTCATGCCCATGGCTGGGCTTCAAAACTCAAAATTTTAGAGACCTGGCACAGCGCAAGTCCTCACTGATCCTCTGGGGGAGGGCCTGTTCACACTGTGGCCAGTGCTGGTTTGTTCCAGAAATGCAGATGCATGAGTGCACAGTGGCTGGAGGTGATGGTAAAGTGCAGCAAAAAGCCATCACCAAGGTTTGCTGTTCTCAGCAGGTGTCTCTGTTCCTATGTTAGTGAACAGAGCAGCACGTTGGCACCCACCAGCTATTTTGTCCCTGGAGAGGCTGTGTCACCACTCCCAAATATGCTACAGGAAGGGGAATTGTTTCTCCCTGTCTCCCTCAGGTCTCCCTCAGACCATGTTGCCTGCTTCTGGGCCTCTGCCTTCCTCCACTACAGGAACACTGCTACACCTGCCAGGCATGCGCCCCATACCCCCACCCTCCCCGCAATGGTGCAGACCTCCAAAACTTCAGGCTTTGCATTCTGTTGCTCATAGAAACCGTGGTAATTATCCCCTCTTCTTTTCCTGGTCAGTGGTTTTGGAGAGGAGTTTTTCTTGTGCAATTTCCTGTGTGCTGTTTTCACTTTTTCTCTCCCTCTCTCTTTCCCTCTTGCTCCCCTCCATGATCAGGGCTCCCTCCCCTCCACAGCACCTGCAATTCTTTTCTCCCCCAAATAAACTCTCTGGAGCTCCTAGCTTCCACAATGTGGCTGTTTTTCTATCTCTGGATGTGCAGCTTGTTCTCTCAGTCCTCAGATTGATTTCTTGGGTGTTCAGAATGATTTGATATTTATCTGGCTGTGTTGGAGGGATGAAGCATACTTAAGGTTCCCTTTCTCCTTTATCATCTTAACTCTTCTCCCCGAAATTTAAAAATCAAAAAAAATTTTCTGATAAATTAAAATTATTGAAATTAACACTTCAAAAACTAGAAAAGTGTACTTGCCTACAAACAGAAGGACATTTCCAACTTTATCTGGCAAGCATAGGACCTTTCCTGCCATCACAACATATCTGCTTCAAATGTCTTTGCAACTTGTTTGTCTCTTGACTCAATGAATCACTCTTATTTCATCATCCTTTGTTAAACTTTAACCCTTTCCATTTCAATTAACCTAGAATTAACCCAATGGAATTTTTTTCTCTGTACATTTTGATTTGATAACCTGTATCGAACAACTCATTTTTGTTAATTTTGCACCAACAGCTACAAGGGCTTCACTTAGCATTATTGCAGGTTTTTGGTCTCAGTCCTGAAGGGCTTGCAGGATGCCGGGCAGTCCACTATTCAAAGGCTTCTTAGGCCTTCTGGTTGTAGTTGGCAACAATGATCGGTCCCTTCCAGCTGATATCATTGAAAGGTTTGCAGGAGAGTACAAATTGCTAGGTCAAGAAGTTCCAGATTCATGACTAATACTCGTGTTTTCAGGTTTAGTGTTAGGAAGGCCATGATGTCATCACATATTAAAATGACATGAACTCTCTTCATTTGTCTGATTGTAAAGAAACTTCCCTGAAATGGAAACACATCAGAGGTTTCTCCCCCAAATTCCTGCAACTATTACAAACTTCTCCTGCCAAGACCAGATGGAGAAGCCTGTGCTACTGGCAATCCATACTCACCATGGGCTCATGCCCACAGAGCAGGTGCACTGTCAGGCTCAGGAGCTACAATCCTTCTGCATCAGATGAAGCTATTGTATCCACATGTCTGACATCCAGAGGGGCTGTCGTACAATTGCAGGTATGCTCAGGTCTCTGTCAAGAGGATGTGATGAAACTGATCTGAGGAAGGGGTGTTTTGCAAAACTCAGAACAAGTGTTCTTGGTCCAGAATGATATACTTTTAGAGTAAGAAGTGATGGACTGTCCGATGAACCAAGCCCTTTTCTGGCAGTTATCACATCTATCACACACCCAGAGCCTCCTGCTTTGAAGTAAACTAATGCTCACTGGAGTAGCCAGTGGCTGGGAAAACTATCCCATAGGTAGACGCATGACAAAATGGCCATTGGGGGGGGGGGGTGGCGCTAGGAGTGAGGCCATTTACAATGCTTTCTGAACATTGTTCTGAAGGGCTGGCTTTGTGTTTTACCCATCCCTGAGAAAACCCCACCTTCACCAAATATCTATTAAGTTGAACAAAGTCCATAATAATATGAAAAAACATTACTAGAACTGGAAACATTTCAGGAAATATATGGAACCTTTTTCATATAGGACACCTCAAACCAATGGAGTCAAGGACCTAATAACTATAAAGAAAAATGCTGCTTGATAAGTAAATGGAAAATATCCCCAGTAGAACCTCCTTAGCAATTTTAGCACCAAACTTCAGAAGAACACACGGCAGCCACAGATCAATTTTTGTATTATCTTGATTATGTCAAAATTTATGAGAACTGCTTCAGGTGCTGGAGACCATACAAAACAGATTAAGAAACAACAACAACAAAAAACAAACAATGTTAAGCCATGATTTGAGGGTTGAGACTACATTCTGTGTTCCAAGATTTCCACTTTTGGGCATGACATGGATTTGTATGTCAGTTAACTAGAGACATGTGCAGGAGCATTAAAAACTAAAAATGAGGGGCGCCTGGGTGGCTCAGTCGGTTAAGCGTCCGACTTCAGCTCAGGTCACGATCTCACGGTCCGTGAGTTCGAGCCCCGCGTCGGGCTCTGGGCTGATGGCCCAGAGCCTGGAGCCTGCTTCCGATTCTGTGTCTCCCTCTCTCTCTGCTCCTCCCCTGTTTATGCTCTGTCTCTCTCTGTCTCAAAAATAAATAAACGTTAAAAAAAAAAACCCCAAAAATGATAATGCCCACGGTATTAGTTTCCTACAGGTGCCGTAAATGGGGTATAAGTACCCTGGGGTATAAGTACCACATAATGGGGTGGCTCAAAACAATAGAAATTTATCAACTCACAATTTTGGAGGCTACACGTTCAAACTCAAGGTATCATCAGGTCCGTGCTTCCTCTGACACTCACAGTAAAACTGTTCTTTTCTCCTTTCCAGCTTCTTAGGGTTTGTTGGTAATGCTTGGTGTACCTTGGCTTGTAGCCCTAACACTTCAATCTCTGCCCCTGTTATGACATGGCATCTGTCCCTCACATGTCTGTGTGCTTGTGTCTCTCACTTTTTATATGAATATTAGTCATAAGGGAACGCATTCCCATTCTACTCCAGTATGAATTCATCTTAACTGGTTATATCTTTAGCCCCTATTTCAAATTAAGATCACATACTGAGGTTTTGAAGTTTAGGACTTTCAGCATAACTTTTGGTGGGAAAGGTGGAGAGATGCAATTCAATCCACAACACCCATATGTCCTTGGGGGGAAAAAATCCTGAAAATTTTGTCTTACAAAGAAAGAAATTAGTTACGGTAATTAATTACAAGGAAAGAAAGGAGTTTTAAAAATTTTTTTAAATGTTGATTTTATTTTTAAAATTTTTTTTACTGTTTTTAAATTTATTTTTGAGACAGAGAGAGACTGAGCATGAGCAGGGGAGGGGCAGAGAGAGGGGAAGACACAGAATCCGAAGCAGGCTCCAGGCTCCGAGCTGTTGGCACAGAGCCCCACGCGGGGCTCGCACTCACAGACCATGACTTGAGCTGAAGTCCGACGCTTAACTGACTGAGCCACCCAGGCGCCCTGGGAAAGAAAAGATTTAAAGGAGATGGTTTAAACAATTAAACCTGGCACAGCTAAATGATGTCAATGTTATAAAGCAACGTACATAGTAAAGTGAAAGTAAAGATGCTTAATATAAAAAATTAAAAGTCTATACACGAAATTAGAGAAAATGCCTGTAAAATATTAGAAGATGTGTTAGAAAACAGAAAGCATAAAAGGATCTTAAAGTTTTCATCTTTCACAGCTAAGGATATGGAATGTTACATTGTTTACATTACCATTATTTTTCAAATTTATTTTTTTATACTTAAAGTTAACTACAACCAGAATCAAGATAAAATTTTTTAACTTCAAATTACAAAAATAGCATATAAGAGTATGAAGAACACATGATCAGTATAAACACAGATAAAGAAAATGTCAGAAAAAGCATAAACGAGAGTAAGTGTAAATCAGAAGACTAAACATACCCATCTACATATAAATCCATATTAATACGCACAATTAAAATCATATTAAAAGCCACATATTGAAATATAAGATAAAATGTGGCTATACATAAGGAAGCACCTGAGCAAAATAATAGAGAAACAGTTTTACAAAAAGAAATACACAAGAATGTACTGAAAAATGCAATGTAGCAGAGAGCATGGTGGGAAGTTTTGGTGGTGATGGAGATAATTCTGAAATCAGACATAGTAGACCATAATGGACAAAGTACAGAGAATTCACTAAGACCAGCGCAGTGGTTTAGGTTATATTAATAAAATTGTATTATGTATATATGTAATGGGTACCAGGACAGGTATATATTTTATTTAGAAGTGTTTCACTTTTGAGGCTCCTGAGTGGCTCAGTCGATTAGGTGTCTGACTCTTGGTTTCAGCTCAGGTTTCATAGGTTTGAGCCTGCATCGGGCTCTGTCCTGAGAGTGCAGAGCCTGCTTGAAATTCTGTCTCCCTCTCTCTCTACCCCTGCCCATTCTCACTGTCTCTGTCTCTTTCTAACTAAATAAATTAAGGGGCGCCTGGGTGGCTCGGTCGGTTAAGCGTCCGACTTCGGCTCAGGTCATGATCTCATGGACCGGGAGTTCGAGCCCTGCGTCGGGCTCTGTGCTGACAGCTCAGAGCCTGGAGCCTGTTTCAGATTCTGTGTCTCCCTCTCTCTGACCCTCCCCTGTTCATGCTCTGTCTCTCTCGGTCTCAAAAATAAATAAACGTTAAAAAAAATTTTTTTTAATTTAAAAAAAAATTTAATTAATTAATTAAAAAAAGAGAAATGTTTCACTTTTCCAAGTCTTCTTTAAAAAATTTTTTTAATGTTTATTTGTTTTTGAGAGAGAGAAAGAGAGAGAGACACAGTGCAAGCTGGGAAGCATCAGAGAGAGAGGGAGACACAGAATCCGAAGCAGGCTCCAAGCTCTGAGCTGTCAGCACAGAGCCTGATGCGGGGCTCGAACTCACAAACTGTGAGCTCATGACCTGAGCCAAAGTCAGATGCTTAACCGACTGAGCCACCCAGGCACCCCCCAAGTTTTCTAGTTTTCTAGTTTTCTTTATAGTGTTATGTTTATTTTCAGTCCCCCCCCCCCATTCTGTCTGGTTAGAATGGTAATGTCTTCCTTGTTAATTAAAGAGAACTATTTAAATCTAAATAAATTTTTAAAAAAAGGTGGTGGATTTTACAAGGAATTATGTATGACATTTGCAAACTTTCATGTGAAATGATGCCACATCAAAATAAAACTAAAACTGGGGCGCCTGGGTGGCTCAGTTGGTTAAGCATCCGACTTTGGCTCAGGTCATGATCTCACGGTTCCCGAGTTCAAGCCTCTGGTCGACCTCTATGCTGACAGCTCAGAGCCTAGAGCCTGCTTTGGATTCTGTGTCTCATTCTCTCTCTGCCCCTCTCTCATTTGTGTTCTGTCTCTCTCTGCCTCTCAAAAATAAATGTTAAAAAAAAATGTTTTAAATAAAACTAAAACTGTTAAAAATATAAGAAGGAATTGAAAACCTCTCTTTAAAAAATTTTTTTTAATGTTTATTTTTGAGAGAGAGAGAGAGAGAACGAGCAGGGGAGGGACAGAGACAGAGAGAGAGAGAGGGAGACACAGAATCCTAAGAAGGCTCCAGGATCTGAGCTGTCAGCACAGAGCACAATGCGGGGCTCAAACCCATAGACCGTGAGATCATGACCTGAGCCGAAGTTGGTCGCTCAACTGACTCAGCCACCCAGGCGCCCTGGAATTGAAAAACTCTTAATTGCTACTTGCTACTCTACCTTTCCCTCTTATTTCTTTAATAGATAAATAGGCAATGGTAAATAAGGGTAGAAGGATTTGAAAAATCTAATCAATAAGTTTGCCTTAATAGGTTTATTTAGGATTTTGTATCTGATGAGCAGAAAGTATATGTATTTTGCAAATATATAAGAAATAATTATAAAAACAAATCAAAGTTTTTAATCAATTACAAAATATAAAAGTATCACCGGTAACATTCAATGACAATGAGACTATCTAGATGTTAGTAACAAAAGTGTAGCCAATCCAAGACAAAATCCAAGCCATTGGAAATTTTAAACTGAAAACAACACCAACAATAGCAACCATCACATGTACATACATTAGGGTGAAGACAAATTAAAACTTTGATTCCAGATTATTTAAAAAATACCCACTGTAAAAATATTAAACATTGAAAAGGCATGTTATAATCTTCTTACTGTTTTTTTTAAAGGAATGAATATGAAATCAATTATTTATGCCAAGAAGTGAGAAAAGAATAAAATAAATGTAAGGAAAATAGGTAAAGGGAATTCAAATGATAAGACAGAAATTAATTAATTTAAAATAATTATTTTAATTAATTTAGAATGAATAAAAATAAACTGAACAAAGCTTTGTCCCAGTGTGAGGGGGGAAGTATCATTGTATATTTAGATCACAGACTCACTCACAATGCTTTAAAAGACACGTCCCCAGGTTCCTACAAGAGATCCTGGTTTATGTGATCAGTGCTACAATTTTTATTATTTTTAACAAAGCTCCAGAGTTGATGTTGATGTGTTTCTCAAAGGACAATAAATGTGGGCTTCCTTTAAAAGGAGCAACAAAAAACCCTCCATGTATCCTATGATGATTTTTTCGTTATTTTTTCGTAATAATCCTATGATTATTTTTGTTATGTGTTTTGTATATGTATAAATTCTTTATGCTAATAGTTCTTACACATCTGTAAAACCACATGCTGCTAAGTACTTACCATAACCAAAGCCACATTAATTCAGTGACTGGTGATGTTGGGCACAGCTAAAATGTTGTTGGAATTCATAGATGGAAGATGACATTTTGCGTTTTATATTTTCCTCTCCTACCTCTTAATCTTGAGCGTCAAGACATCATACGAAGGAGTCATCGCCGTTACCATGTAAACCACTGTCACATTATTTAGATGTGATCGTCACCTTAGTTGAGCACTTCAGAAAAAATTCCATTTACGAAAATCACTATGTATTGACCAGTATCCCTACTGCTGAAAGCATGTTCCAAATTGGCACAACGATAACTGAATTCTGCATCAGCACATTGAGGTCCAACTGCTCAGTTTCTCTGTCCTGATTACGCTGACCCGTTCTGCATGCTAACTCAGTTCTCCCGATGCATGTTTCTATTGTAGCAACTTCGAGACCTTCATTAGTCCCATGCGCTGTCATACCGCTTAGCCTGTGCTTGGCTCGGGGCATTGTTCTGCATTAAGTCCGCCTCTCTTCTCCTATCATTAGCACACAATAATTAAAGTAACACATTCACCACTGCTGTGAGGAGTCTCATAATGTCAAGGCAGGATCTCAACGGAGGCAGCTCAAGCCTTACATTACAAGAAGGCTTTTCAAGGGCAGAAGTTTGTCTTTACAACTGGTAACCCAAGTACATCAGGGATGGGCTTAATGGTTGGCATTTTCACATCTGGCCTTTGCCCATTTAATGGGATCCACACAAATTTATTTATCACAATATCAATCTTATGTCATGCATCGTTACATTATCCATTGGTAACACAGCGGTTGTAAATACAAATGTACACTCAGATATTGGATTATAACGCAGTTCTTGGTTATAAGATGATCCAAGATGTACCAACATTATTAGTTTTTGGCATTAACAACATAATCAATATATAAAATTCAAAAGTCCACGAAAAACTCCCACACCCTTGAGAGTATGTCTACTAACATCGCATAGTCCGGGGAACAATCTGAGAAATGCTGCTTATCTGGATGTCTAGATTTGCATAGACAGCAACAGTACACATTTCTAGGCCTACAACCCTTGCTGGACTCAACCACAGCCCAATATTCAAGGGTCAGATATTTCCTCTTGGGTCTTGGTTTTGACAGCACATCTGCCCCTTCAGACTCAGATGTCTACCTCAGCTCGCCAAAATGAAAGCCCTACTTGCTGCTTTGCCTGGTTCCCTTGTTGTGGTTTCTTGTTCCGACTTTTGTCTTCCTGATCCTGTCATATTGAGCTGGCCAGATAGTCAACAAAAAATTGAGTTTCTGTTATACTCTAGGCCTAGTTCTAGACGCCAAGGTGGATAAGAGGAGGACTCTGACCAAATAAGAATCAGAGAAGTCAGGTAAGAGGGGATAGCACTTAAATAAATACTAGAGCAAGACAAACAGCACGCCTATGGAAAAGCATGGAATGGGAAACGTATTTTAAAACATCTTTAAAATGCTATCTATGTCATAATCTTTATAATTTCCCATTCTCAGTGAGAATAATCTATAATTTTCATAATTATAGAGAAATAATGAAGAGAAATGAGAAATAATCTATAATTTTGCACTTTTGGCATTCTCTATCTGATCAATTTTTCAAGTGCTAAAGTGAATCCCAAATGGTTTCTAAAAGAATATTCTGGCTCTACCATTCACCCACTCTTAATCATACATGAACTGGCTTCATCCAGGTAGGATTTCTTCTCAAGTGTCATGGTAAAATCATGCTATGTTTTTAGGGTATGCATCCTGAATTTCAGGTTGGGTTGCTGCTTTCTTAGACTGACTCTTAGATTTGGATGTGCGTATAAATTTTATAATGTCATTTGAATTTGAGCATAAAATATTGCTACTATTTGATTTTAATTTTTTTCAAGAGAGATTGTAGAAAACTAGCACCTCTAGAAGCAACATACTTCATTTTTTAAAAAATTTAAATCCCTCTATTGTATCAGTTATTATATATTTAACGAAAATAGATCTCACTATGAAATGCTCTGTCAGCCAAGTCAGTCGGATTGCAAGTAAGTTTGTACCACCAACCCAACTCAAACTCATTACGCACACTTCAAAAACATTTCATTTCCATCATAAAATATCACAGAGTGAGAAGAGGAAGAGACCTTGTTTAGCAGCGCATGTGTGAGGATTGGTTCTTCTCGAGAACAATCCACATTCTCACACCACTCTGTAGATTTCTTTGTGTCTAGTCATAACAAAATAAGAAGGAGAACATACTTTAATTTTTCTAGTTCTTGTCAAAACACCGTCAGAAGTGACATTTGGGCATCATCTCAAAAGTTTATGAAAAGAACAGCAAGTTAAATCTCCTCTCAAAAAAGAAGGAAATATGAAGATAAAAACAAATTAATTAAAAAGGAGATTAATGTGTGATAAAGAAAATTAACAAAAAAATGTTTTTTAAGGTAATAAAATTCCTTTTGTTAGGAATTTATCATGTTTTAAAAGTGAAGATTGACAATCTTTGTAGTTTAATTGAAATAATCTTGTGTGTTAATATTTAATGAAATTATAGATCTACTTAGGTTGAAATCCATTTTCTTATGGATTGAAAGAGTTGAAAACCATTGGTCTTCTGTTTGTTCTCCTGTTCTGTTTCCTTTTCTTTCCTTTCTTGTTTCTTTGGAGTGACAAGGAACTTTTTATTATTTCATCTCTATTAATTGTTGTAATACCTTTTTTGGGGGTTCTTTTAGTGGCTTCCCTAGAGTTTATAACATATGCCTTTGTCTTGTAAGAGTCTATCAGAAGGTAATACTTTTATCATCCTAGAGGATGTAAACACTTCAGAATACATTTACTGTATATTTACCTTTCCATCTTTTGTGTTCTTTTCATATATTTTAATTTATAATTATTTTACACCACACAACATATTATTATTGTTGTTTGATAAACTAACATTCATTTAGGTTTATGTATTTATTCTTCCCTTTGCTTTCATTTCTTTATACATTTCTGTTCTGATTAGAATCATATTTCTTCTGGGGGCCTCTGGGTGGCTCAGTAGATTAAGTATCCGACTCTTGACTTTGACTCTTTGATTTTGACTCTTGATTTTGATCTCATGGTTTGTGAGTTCGAGTCCTGCATCAGGCTCTGTGCTGACAGCATGGAGTCTGCTTCAGATTCTCTTCCTTCTCTCTCTCTGCCCCTCCCCTTCTCACTCTCTCTCTGTCTCTGTCTCTCTCAAGATAAATAAATAAACATTAAAAAAAAAAGAATCATACTTCTTCTGTATCAAGAACTCCTTTTAGTGGATCGTTCTTTTGGTGAAGTCTGCTGATATATTGGTACCTTAGTATTAATCAAATTCCAAACTTCTGATTTTATCAGTTTTTTAGATTAATGTCATTTTTCTTTTCTAGGACTCACTTGAGGATTCCACATTGCATTTAGTGTCATGTTTCCTTACTCTCTAGTCTGTGACAGTTCCTCAGTTATTTTATGTTTCATGACCTTGTCACTTTTGAAAAATATTTGGTATTGTCAGTTTTGTTTTTGTTTCTAAGCAATTCTCCTAGTTGTATAATGGTATTTATTGTGGTTTTAGTTTCCCTATCTTTTTTTTTTCAGTTGATTTATTCATTTGTGAGAGAGAGAGTGCACGTGCATGTGAGCTGGGGAGGGGCAGAGAGAGAGGAAGAGAGAGAGAATCCCAAGCAGGCTCTGTGCTATCAGCTCGAACTCATGAACCATGAGATCATGGCCTGAGCTGAAATCAAGAGTCAGAAGCTTAACCAAAAGAGCCACCCAGGTGCCCCTAGTTTCCATTTCTTAATGAGAAATTATGTTGAGCCTTCCTTCATGTATTTATTTGCCACGTATATATCTTTTTTATTAAGTCTATTTATAAATCTTTTGCTCATTAAAAAAAATTAAGTTGTTTATTTTTAAATGTTAAGTTAAAAAAATTTTAAGTTCATATATTTATTTATTTATGTGAAGAGAGAGAGAAACTGCAAGCAGGTGAGGGGGAGAGAGAAGGAGAGGAAGTTTCTGGAAGACAGGTTCCACCAGAACAAGCGAAACATCCAATAACCTGAAGACACAGGAAATAGGAACGAGAAGAGGCAACAGATGAGAGAAGCTCTGAGGATTCCAAAATAATTTTGAGGGCAATATTGAACTCTAAACAGACTCAGCGAACAAAGAATCCCACGTTGTTCCTCCTCTACCTTCTGCACCCCGCGGCCTGAATTGGATGAGATCACTAGGTTGGTCACCCCGTAAAAGTGTTTTCCTCAGAATTAAGCCCAAGAGTTGGAGTTTGGCTATGCTAATTAAGCTTAGAAGAAAACATACCCTGTTTGTACTTCATCCCCAACCGTATCACTGGGACCGCATTACTACCTTTCTACAGACTCCAGCTTTTCCACAGGATTTACTTCTGACTTGACCACTGCTTTTCCCAAATGGGGCTTTGTGATGTCTCAGGGAAACTGAAGCCACATGGTAATCCGGGAGAGATGCTGATCATCCTGTCTTATCCCGAAGCCTTGATTAACAGTGGCAGAATTGGCTTTTCCTGAGATAGCACCTCTGAAACTTCTAAATGGCATGCTTATGTATAGACATGTACATAGGAAAATCAAAAATAAAGCTAAGGAAGGGATTAATGAAGGATCCAACATGGTGATCACCTCTGGAAGGGACAGAGAAGTGGTATAAAAAATCAGGAAGGCATCTCCAAGGCACTGGTAATGTTCTATTTCTTAAACTGGGTGATGTGTATATGGCATTTGTTTTATTGCAGTTCAAACTGCCACAGGCAAACACACACATACAAACATATACAAACACACATCATTATACTCTTTTCTGTATATATTATATGATTAAGAACACAATTTAAAAATTTAAGTCTTGTGGTGTCTGGGTGGCTCAGCTGGTAAAGCATCCGACTTCAGCTCAAGTCATGGTTTGTGAATTTGAGCTGCATCGGGCTCTGAACTGACCTGACCAGAGCCTGCTTGGAATTCTCTCTCTGTCCCTTTCTCTCTGCCCCTCACTTGCACACTCTCTGTCCCTCTCAAAATGAATAAACTTTAAAAAAACTGAAAAAATTAAAGTCTTTTAAAAATCCTTACATAGGGGGCGCCTGGGTGGCTCAGTCGGTTAAGCGTCCGACTTTGGCTCAGGTCACGATCTCGTGGTCCGCGAGTTCGAGCCCCGCGTCGGGCTCTGGGCTGATGGCTCAGAGCCTGGAGCCTGCTTCCGATTCTGTGTTTCCCTCTCTCTCTGCCCCTCCCCCATTCATGCTGTGTCTCTCTCTGTCTCAAAAATAAATAAATGTTAAAAAAAAATTAAAAAAAAATCCTTACATAGAAAATTTAAAAAATAGAAGCTCTGGCAGATGTCTTTGGACTCCCCAAAGGCCTGCTATAGTTCACATTTTTTTTTGCTCCACTAATGAAATTTGTATTCAAATGTTATGTAGTACTTTCATTGACTTTGATCTCCTATTTTTAAACACAAAATCTTTCTATGCAAAAATAAATATGTTGATATAAAGTGGAGAGGAAACCAGGTCAGAATTTGAAGAGGGGCATTTAATTTCATAATACCTCAGATCATTGGTCTCATGCCAAGAACACTTACAAATATCTCTTTCCACCAAGAATCTGTTCTTTATTTTCTTTCATTTTCTTTGCTGGTTTTATGACTGGTCACTATAACAGCTTCCTCCACATAAAGGTTTATTTAAATTTGATCAAAATCTATTTTTTTCTTTGTAGATGGAGGCAAAGAAGAAATTTCTTTCAACGAAAAAAATAGTACAGATCACAAAACCAATGTGTTAACTAGCTGCCGAGTATAGGAAACTTGACCTAATTGGTGGACACGTCTGTATGGAGAAACGCACCAAAAGCGATGATGGAACACATTGAATTAATTATTTAGAAAGTTCCAATTTATACATGGTAGGACAAAATGGCCATTAACTAAAGTTGTGAAATGCTCTACATGCTCATCATTCTGTTCTCTGACAGTTTTCCCTGATCTCGATTCTTGTGAGATGTTTTTGTTTTCTTTTTTGCATGTGGAATTCATTTTAATTTTGTACAAAGAGGAAGCCAAGACTGTGTCATGCAAATCTTTTATTCCCCAACTTACCACACATGTGTAACTTCTGTTCTAGTGTGCTATTCTATGTGAATGAGTAAGGAAATGATACTCCATTATTCGGAAATAACATAAATTCAGGAGTATCTTCCTACTACTGAAATTCATTCCCTTGGGGGCTAGATCAGTAGGATGTGTTTACTGATAAATCAGGTGAATTAAAGTTTGGAGTCATCTCATTTGCAAAGGAGACCGTTGAGTGGATTTGCACTAGACTCACTGCTGTTTTATGATCTTCCCAATCAAGAGAATACCTTATTTAACAGCTTCATTATTGTCATGTTTTTATATTGAGAAGGCTTAGCTTAGATGGTGAATTGAGGGATCATGAAATCTCAAAAGTTCTAAGAGAAAGATAAATATTTGAATACTACTTCTGAAAAAAAAAAGATTCATTAGAACTTTCCCTTGGCTTTTTCTGCGAACACCTCCCTTTATTATGGGTTAGATGAGTGCACGATGATGTAGAAGTTGTCTGAGGAAATTTTTACTGGCATCAAAAGGATAAACAAAATCTTCCAAATTCTAGAAGCCAAATTGGTCTTTTTTCTTGCTTCATTACCTTGGGACCTTAAGTAGAATAGTTTTCGAGAAATAGGGTGTTTGTATGATATAAGTGCATATGTTTTTTAAACTCTATAGAATATATGTTATTTTCAATAAATGTCTTGATAATTTCCTAGTTATCTTGGCATTAGCACTAACTTCCATTCATTGGACATCTTCTCATAGGATGTCATACACCCTCATTATTACACTTCTGTTTGTTGTTAACTGCTGTAACTTCTGTGAGGTCATAACCTGGTTCTTATATCCCCAATGTCCAGCCATTATTGAATGCCTCAAATATATTTATTGAGTATATAAGTGAACTATTGAATAAGACTTACTAAATTCATTATGGTAATGTTAGGTATGCTTTATAAATCAAAAAAATAAATAAAAATAAAAATATTTTCCATTCAGAACCGAGCTTGACTCATTGGAGTCTGGCACTTCTGAAAATATGTTCTACATAAAACTAGTTCTGTGAGATTCTAACAGCAAAACAAAACAAAAAAACTGTCCTTCTATTTCATAATTAAAGCAATTTGGAGAATTGGAAGTTGCTAGATTAAGCGAAACTAAACAGATGACTTTAGTATGGGACACAGAAATACATTCAGTAGGTGCAAATCTGTTAAGTACAGCGCAAAGCTCTGAGTGGATAAAGGAGGGAGCCAAAAACTGACTGAGAATCCATCATGAATTACCATCTACTGGCACATTAGCACTTTCCGCCAGCCTACCCAACGAGGGAGGCTTACCTATGATGAAGGCAGGCCTACCTCACAGATGAAGCAACTGAGACCTTGGAGGGATGACAAGTCAACATGGCTAATCCATGCGGTAAGACAGGCGTCTGGTGCACATTCACCTGATTCCAGTGTCTAAGTTTGTTCCACTGATTTCCTAAAATTTACAACTTGGGCCTTTCTGTGACATCTGTCTTCAAGACTGTGACGTATGTACCTTCCTAGCACCAGCAGCATCCTTCAAAGAAGTACTGGGAAGTGTCCTGCCTCCATGGCCCCTTGTTAGAGAACCTGTCCCTTTGGTGCTTCTTAGAGAGAGTACTCAGCTCCAATCACCTGTGAGACTGCTTATATTTTCTGCCCTTAAACTCTTTGCAGACTTCCTTGTGATGATTCCTCATTCATCTAGCTCTTGTGGATTTCTCCTTTCTGAAACACTTTTCTCTAAGGCAAAGCTTTCAAAGAAGGAATACATTTGTGTTGAGCTTTTGGGGCACCTGATTGGCACAGTCGGTTAAGCAGCTGACTCGTGATCTCAGCTCAGGCAATAATAATCTCACAGTTTGTGAGTTTGAGTCCCGTGCCAGGCTCTGCATTGGTGGCATGGAGCCTGTTTGGGATTCTGTCTCTCCTCGTCTCTGCCCCTCACCCACTCTCTCCAAATAAATATGTAAACGTAAAAAATTAAGAACATGTATTTTGAGCTTTTAATGTATGCCGCATACCGTGCTGATAGATTTATAGTGTGCACACACATACATGTGTACACATGTGCCTGTGTATTTGTGTGCACACGTGTGTGCATGTGTGTGAGCCACCTTGTAAGATGACATGATGATGGCCGGTGAATGACTCACAGTCTGAAAGAGATGGCCTGGGACGTGAATGGAGGTTCCTCACTCTATAAATACATAACCGCAAATCAGTCATCAGTATTAGATGATTATATAAGACTAGCCTGGCAGGCAAGCAGAAATGAGGGCAGAAAATTATGCTAAAGCTGACACCAGGGTTTGAGGCTACCCCAAAGGCTATTTTTTGGTGGTTCCTTTCATACCTTTTCTTCAGTTTTCTCTTATGTTCTTCAGCACTGTTTGCATGGGAGTGTTTAACCTTTCTCTTACTATTTATCAGTCTTTTATCTACAAGGAATGTTAACCGTTTGTATTTTATACGGATTGCATATGGTTTCCCCTGTTGATGTCTTTTAATTTTGTGGATGGATTTTTATCATATACATAAGATATAAATGATATACAGCTACATATAACTATTAATCAATAAGTAAGTAAATAAACAGATAAATTCCCTACAGTTTCTCCTAACATGCTTATTTTTTCTCTCAAAGTTTTCAGTCTACTTAGATGTTAGTTTAGAGTTGTATATTCCTCACTTACTTTGGAATGTGTTTCATCATGTATATCAAATGCCTCATGTACATTTTGAAACAAGTCTGAAAACCATGTATGTATAATTAAATAAATGAATAATAATCAAGCAGAAAACAAAATAAACAGTATGTTATCCTAGATGTTATATTCATTTTTGTGCACTTGGCACCTGCAGGGAGAGCCGAGCTTTCCCCGGAAGCTTGTTGGATGCTGGTTGAGTCAATGCCTGGTGAATCATAATGTGCTACAAGGCTTATAGAGGATATCCTTCCTGCTCATATAGCTTTGGGAAGAAACATCTATTGAGCTGGTACCTAATGCCAGAGAGGAAGTAAAAATTACCTTCATTCTTCCCATTTAGCCAAGGAACACTTACTTTTTCACATAGGAAACGAGACAGTTTCTTTTTCTATCACTGTTTGTGTGCAAATGCCTAACTAGAATAGGATTTTGTTGGCTTTTCCTGGGACTTCTGTTTCTACCTGGATGAGTCATACAGAAATAAATATTTCAGTCCTTTTGATATATCCGAAAGACAAAGTGGCCATATTTAGCAAATAAAAATACAAGATGCCCAATTAAGTTTGAAAAGTAGCTCCAACTGCTTACTTTTCTGTAATTTACTGACAAAACCTGTATACGGGACATTAGAGCATCCCGACAAAGTCAATACAGGACCTCCACCCCCTTCCCCACCTCTCAAAAAAGCCCCATGCACAGAATACCACCAGATGGTTTCTCACAAGCTATGCTTCTTTTGTGCACTAGGGTATGTCCTACTAATCCACTCTAGATGCTCTAAAATAGATCTTTTTGAGACACTAAATTCAGTCATATTTATTGAAGACTCACTGTATGGGAAGCACCTGCTGAGCTCTGAGAGATATGAAAATAATTGACGAACAGTATCGCTATGGACTGATTGTATCCCCTCCACCACCAAATTTGTACTTTGAAGACATACCCCCTCCGCATACCTGCAGTGAGATAGTGTTTGGAGGTGAGGTCTTTGGGAAGTAATTAGATTTAAATGAGGTCATTAGAATTGGGCCCCATGATGGGATTAGTGTCCTTATAGGAAAAGGGAGACCAGAAATTTCTTTCTTCTGGACAACACAAAGGAGAGATCACATGAGCAGAGAGATGGCAGCCGCCTACAAGGCAGGAGAAGAAGCCTCAGAAGGAAACTTATCTTGCCAGCATCCCGAACTTGGACTTCAGCCTCCAGGACTGTGAGAAATAAACTTCTATTGTTTAAGCCCCCCAGCTTATGGTATTTTGTTATAGGCACCCAAGCAGATTAATGCAGCATTATCCTCAACAAGTATAAGAGGAGACAAATGTTTAAACTCCCGTAAGCTATCATAAAAACACCATGGAAGAGATACAATGTTGTATTACAGGTGCATTTAATTTTTAAAATGTTCTCTTTCTTCACCTCTACAACACAAGAATGTAAGCTCCGTGGGGCAGTGAGTTTTGTTTTGTTTTGCTCAGTTATATTCCCAGCACCTAGTATCTGGCACATAGTAGGCACTTCCCAAATGTTTGTCAAATAAAAGAAAGGATTACTAAAAGATAAAAAAAGGAACATAAATGAATTCTAACAGAAAGGATTAGAAAAACATTCCAGAAAGAAGTGTTGTGAAGTTCTGCATAACAGAGGTGTCAGCATGGTTACTCCAGTCTAAGAGAATAGTGTAAACAAATATGTGAAATAGTGAATTTTACGGGAAGTCTGAAAACAGAGTAAGGTGATAACTGGAGTATATATATATTAAAATAGGTTGGATTCAGGGGCATCTGGGTGGCTTGGTTGCTTAAACGTCCAACTCTTGATTTCATCCCAGGTCATGATCTTATGTTGGTGAGAGCGAGTCCCACACTGGGCTCTGAGCTGAGTGTGGAGCCTGTTTGGGATTCTCTCTCTCCCTCTCTCATTGCCTCTCTCTCAAAATAAAAAAGGAAACTTAAAAAAATTTAAATAGCTTGGATTCATATCGTGGAGAAAGTTAAAAGTTATGATGAAGCATTTTGAACTTTATTTTGTGAATTAATTTTTCTTATGCTTATCTCCGTGGAACTAAGATGATAATGGGTCTTACATGAAAATGATGCTCTGTGGCACATATATTTAGGATAGGTTGTTTTTTAATGCCCTTCTTAAAGATCAATGAAGATAGAAAGACACTAAGGAAGGACTTCAGTAAAACCAACTAACCCACTTAACAACCAATCACACACACAAATCTCTGTTTACCTCCAGCTAATTCATCAATTTTCAAATTTATTTGGCTGTGATATCCTCAAGCACCATCTTTTAACTTGTGGACTGAATGCTCTATTGAGCTCAGTTTACCTCAGGTCAGTGGAATCTGTGGAGAATTGAGTCGTGGAGTGGCATCGTCGCATTGTCTATTCTGTCCGATGACAAATTCATAAAGCAGAGATGCATGCAGAGACATGCATCTTAGTCTAGATTTGCCACTGATTCGAGCTATTCGTTCAACCTCCATGAGTATTTTTTTTTTCTTTTGCAGCTGTAAGATGAAGACACTGAATGAGACCATCTTAATATCCATGGTTTAGTGCTCTGCTATTCCCTTGAGAAGCTTAGACTTCAGCTGGGAGAGAATAATGTCCTTGAGATCTGAGGACAAGATGACCTCAGATATGGGATGATGTTGCAACTTCCTCAGAGACCTGTTTCCAAGCTTTTACACTTCTTCTTCCTCTCTGGACGCATCATTTATATCCTGACGTGAAAGAGTTGAATTGGCCTTCCATCCTGGCCTTATAGCCCTGGGGGAGCAGGTGGGGCTCTCTGGTCTTGGCTTGGCCCTAAAATTTTGCCAATTTGTTTAGAATAGAGGTGTTAAGGTCAAAATTCGTCTCCAGATTTTGAGACGCTTTTTCCATACCACCATCCAGTTTTCAGAATCTGAGTTTGTTCAAGCTTGATTATTATGATTAACATATAAGTAGGAGTATGACAAATAAATATTATAAGAAATAGCTGTAGACAGTTGGTCAATTGTTTAAAAAGTGACTGATTTAAATTGCTTCATTATATATAGTCAGAGAAAATAAAACAGTACAAAAGCCCTTGTTTTTAATATCATTAAATCATTATTCTTTGCTCCTTTTAATCCACCAACCTGGCAAAGTGTGAATTTTGTACTTATATATGTGAGTAAGTAATATTTCCTACCAGTCTCACTTCAAAACGGATGACAAGTGTCATTTCTACATCCTCCTTCCAGCTATTTTTTCCTCTTTCCAAATAAAACCAATGTTTAGGTTTGCCTTGAATAAAAAATGCCTTAGCTATTTGTACCTATTTATTTCTACAACTCCTTGAGCTCTTGGCAATGTGCATACTGGTACTTTTGAAACAGTAGATGTTATGACACTCAAGATTATTATGCATCTCAGAGTCGTCTTGAGCTCTGACCCATGTATCTATCAACTTGCAAGCAGCTTCATGTCCTAGGGTGCCATTATTAATACCTTCAGTCGTTTTATAAATGCCATGACATAGAGGAAGTTGGGAAGGTCTAAAAAGCACAACTAAGCATTTTCTAAATCTACTTGATTTTCAGTTGCCTTTATTTTGCTCTATGCACGTGGCTGTCTGTGTCACATGTGTCTTATGTGACTCTTATCCATTAAAACATAACTCCTGCTTTGTCTCCTCTAGGAAGCCTTTGTCTCCTCTAGATCTGAGCTCCCCCTATCTGGTCTAGTTTAAATGTTCTCCCTCTGCACTCCACTGTAGCTACCTTGTCACACTGCATTGTCCTTGTTTTCTCCCTATCTCTGATCTCCACTAGCCTGATAAACTTGAGGGCATGAATTAAGTTTTTCAAAATTGAATTTTTATCTAATGCAAAGCCTGATAAATACAAGGTTACTCAGTAAATAGTTGATGGTTAAATAAATGGAAATAGAAAATACTAAATTATCAGTAGAGGAAATGAATTCCACGATTTATTTGTACCTAAACCCAAGGCTTGCAAGAAAAACACATATACATACACGCAACTGAACAGTACAGCCTAGTGGTTATCAGGGCAGTCTACAGGGTCAAATTCTTCACATCCTTGCACCAATTCTTAGCGGTGGGTCTTTGGACAGTTTACTTAACCAGTTTGTGCTTCTGCTTTTTAAATATAAAGGAGGAGTAATAACAGTCCCTCATTCATAACGTTGTTGTGAGGAAAAACTGAGTGTGTGTGTATGTATATATGTATATATACATGAATATATATATATATATATATATATATATATGAGTATGAGGGTATGATAAACGCTAATTATTATTTCTTAAGTAATGATAGAGATTTGGAATCCAGAGTAATTTGGTTCAGATAATTTGATGTAATTAGCAGGCTCCTGTATAAATAGGAAAACCTATAACTTCCATATTTCAGTGAAAAAGTCATAACTTACTCATTCGCTCAAGGCAAGAATCTGAGGATTGTCCTTGACTCATCCCAGAGTCTCACTTGCTCCACCCCCCCTCCATCCAATCGGTTACTAGGTGTGGTGATTCCATTTTCTCAACGTCTCTCAAACCTGTTCACGTTTCTCCAACCCCTTTACCTGCTGCTCTGTTCAAGGTTATGTGATGTCTTCCCCGGTCTACTTCAAGATGCCCCAATTTAATCTTGCTGCCTCCAGGCTTGTTCCTTTTTTTTTATTCCATTTCCAGATGACAGCCAGAATAGACTTCCCAAAGGCTACTTTTTATCATATCATTTTGTGGATGGAAACCCTTGCATGGTTCCTCCTGAGATCTTGGTTCCTTCACCTGCATTGCAATATCTAGCAATACGTGGTCCATGCCAATCTCTCCAATTTTCTGACATTCCCTATCTTATACTGTACTTTCAGCTCTTACACTAGGCTGGGTTCCTCTTGAGTTTAGTCTTTTGCTGAAACAATTTATTTTTTCTCCTTCACTCCCTATTCTTTTTAAAATATCTGATAATTATTTTTGTAAAGGTAAAGAGATTCTTGTACCAAAACATTGGAGAACTGCTGTCCATAGGCAGTGGCCTGGCCAAGACAGCCTAAAGTGAACCCACAGACAATGCACAACCCACAGGGATTCTAGTCAGAAGGAAGGAAACCTCAAAGGCAATTATCATTAGTATTATTTTGAGACATAAGAAGATTGCTGGATGCATGAAACAGACAAACAGATACTATTTAAATATAAAGATGAAAAAGATAGAGGAAATTCAAAGTACAAAAAGACCTCTTAGAAGTTAAACATGGGACAACAATAATGAAAAGATACAAAGACTGAAAGATAGAAAGGGGAACTCCCCAAAAGAGTGGACTATAAAGAGGAAATGTAAGAGACCAGAAATTTGGAAGTCTTTTCTGAGATACTTAACAGATGAATAAGAGAAATTTCAAAAAGGAAAAAATACAGTGAACAAAAAAGAGGAAATAATGAAGGTAATGATTCAAGAGATTTCTTGAAACCGAGGGACATGAGTTTCCAGGCTAATGGCACACCTGGGCACCAGTCCAGCACCAACCTGCATGTTGCAAAACTTGAGAATGCTAAGAACAATGTGAAAGATGTTAATTGGTGTCAAGGAAAGGAAGAAACAGGTTCCAAACAAAGAATGAAGAATCAAAATAGCATTGAAGTTGTCAATAACAACACCTGAGGACAGAAGATAATGGAGAAATATCTAGAGCAAATCTGAGGGCAGTGTTTTCCAAGATGAATTTTGTAAAGCCAGAATCTCAATTAGTTCACACTGACATGTGTGGACACAGACTAAAGACATATTTAGACAGACAAGGTCTTTAAAAAAAATTGGTTCCATGCACCCTTTTGAGGAAGTGAGCAGAGGATGTGCTCTGCCAAAACAAGGAGATAACCAAGGAAGATGAAGTCCTAGGACCCAGGAAATAGACAAACGAACATTAAAGTAAAAGAAGTTCCCATGATGATGATGGAGAGGCTTAGATGATTGCTGAACAACCAGACGAGAGCCAACTCAACTACGGCCGAATGGACTGGGGCGGAGGCTCAAAAAAAGACTGCAAGGAGGTGGAATTGATAAAGTATGTAACGAGGAGTCATGTAAGATGGGAGGTAGGAGCGCAGACTCTGTGGTCAGATCATACAGGTTTGAATAGGCTCTTTCATTTACCAGCTGTGAACTTGCTTTCTTTATGCCTCCCATTGAATATGGGGGTAATGAAAAACCTGTCAGCGCTCTTGTGAACTTTAAGTGAATCTATAAATGCATAGAGTAGTGCCTGGCACATAGTAAGTACAATACTTACGTCTGCTTAAAAATAGGTAGATATAGGGACACCTGGATGGCTCAGTCAGTTAAGCGTCCAACTTTGGCTCAGGTCATGATATCACTGCTCATGGGTTCAAGCCCCGCGTGGGGCTCTGTGCTGACAACTCATAGCCTGGAGCCTGCTTTGGATTCTGTGTCTTCCTCTCTCTCTGCCCCTCCTCCATGCTCTGTCTTTCTCTGGCTCTCTCTCAAAAATAATAAACATTAAAAATTAAAAATAAAAGAATAGGTAGATATAGATAATAGATGATGAATAGACAAATGATAGATGATAAATAGATAGATAAATAGAGATAGAACACTGTATATCAGGGGCTAGATTGAGAAATAAATTGATGAGAATTATATAGAAAACTAAGAAAATTTAAGAAAGACATTAACTCCCAGGAAAATAAAAGTTTCATACCAAAGCAAAAGCAACCAAATTATAAGACAGCTGTTGATATCATTTACATAATAATAGCAATATAAACACTAAATATTGACCTAACCCAAACTATCTTATATAACTATATTGGGGAGAACAGAGGACAGGAAGTGAGTAAACTGGTTGCACAGGTGTATGCATGAAAGAGCTATATCTTACTCTTCCACAATGGGATGTCAGTAAAAATGCCTAAAACTAAAAACATTAAAAAAAATAAAAACCACAATATGTATTTGGCCATATGAAAGTAAAAACCAAAATGAACCATTAGAGAATTTAAAGTAATTGTATCTAGGGAATAAGGTATTGGAGTGCACTGTTTTTCCTAACAAGCATTATATAACTATTTGATTCCTTAAAATACATGCATATATATTTTGTTTAACAATTAAGGGAGCAAGAGAAAGAATAAGCAAGATGAGTCAGAAAAGGAAGAAGATTAGTGTAGAGGAAACAGACATAATGGGAAAAAGGGACAAGAACTTAAAAACAAGTTCCAGTAAGGTCCGTAGAAATAATCTCAGGCTTAATAAAGTAATTTGTAACACAAAAACAAGTTTCACTGAAAATGGAGCAAAGAGAATTCTTGGTAATTAAAAAAAATAAGCATGATTGCCAAAATAAAATATTCTGTGGTACGGGTGGGTAATTGACAGTCACATTAGTAAACTGAAGTTAAAGTACATGAAGTCTCCTTAAATGTGGATTAAAGAGTCAACCTCAAAAGATTAGAGAAATAGTAAGGGAGCAGGACAGCTTTAGGAGAACTAATATCTGCTAATAGTTTGAAATAAAATAGGGAGAAAGAACTAATCCAGGAAGTAATAAAATAAAAATTCCTGGACCCAAAACAGATATGTCATCAACTGGCACTGGTTCTGAAATACTGAGGAACAATCCAGGCAAATCCTGATGGTATTTCTGATCTTCAGTGATAAAGAGAAAATGTAATAGTTTTCAGAGAGAAAAAATTCTTCATCCTATTGAAGAATAGGATGAGATTGCTGTCAGAGACCTCAGAGGATGACAGCACACAGTGTTTTCAAAGTTCTTTAGAACGGAGATTTTTACTCATCTGAAACCCTACGCAATGCTTGTGATCACATTTATGTCAAACACGAAGCACTCACCTACTCCTCTCAGAGAAAGAAACAAAAAATCACTCAGGGTTATATCTTAGCAAAATAATAAAATAATCTCGACAGAGAAGTCAGATACATGAGAAAGACCTGAGAGAAGAAACCAGTAAAATGTAAAGTACAAGTGACTATTGATAATTAGGTTGGAACGTTTTATACAATCACGGAGAACAGATTGTTACAAATGGAAAAAGATGCAATGTAAAAAATGAAACTAAAATTTCACATGATTTTGACAAGTTGTGATTAGTTTTAGAGGAGAGCCAGAAAGTAAAACTGCAAAAATTCTCACCTTAGATATTGGTTAATTTCCAACGTTGACAGAAAGAGACATATTTACTTAGAGGTTGAGGTTACCTATTAGGAGAGGAGAAAGAGCATTAAAACTACAAAAGTCATTGGAGGAAACAAAGTCACAGAGAAAAGGCTCAATTCAGCAAAAAGAAAAAAGTAAAAGAAAAAAAAGGAACCTTCTTTTTTTGCTCTTAAGAGGATTAAAGCTCTGGGGCTCTTGGGTGGCTCAGTCGGTTGAGCATCTGCCTTCAGTTCAGGTCATGATCTCACGGTTCATGAGTTCGAGCCCCACGTTAAGCTCTGTGCTGACAGCTCAGAACTAGAAGCCTGCTTTGGATTCTGAGTCTCTCTCTCTTTCTGCCCCTCCCCCACTCATTCTCTCTCTCCCTCAAAAATAAAGAATTGAAAAAAAAACATTAAAAAAAGAGGATTAATGTTCAGTCACAAAAACATAAGAAGTTATTTTGGTTTCAACAGCAGTACTTGAGTCTATAATTCCCATTTGTCTTTATGTAATGCTTGATATTCCTTGTTGTTCCCCAATTGCAACCATTCTACCTCATTACTGTATCTTTACACAATTTCTAAGACTGTCTTGCATTCGCTGTAAGGCTGAGTTCCATAAACGCCACCCAGGAAGGGACAGTGGCTATCGCCCTTCCCTATTCCCTCCTCTATCTTCATCAACTGGTCTTCTGTCTTCTGTCCTCATGAGCGTCAGTATTTTAACCACTGTATCCAGTTACCTTCAGATGATAATGGCTCTTCCTCTTTGTTCAGCAGTGAATCTCAGTCTAACTCTTTATTCTAGAAGGGGTGGGTCATGCATTATTAATTCTTTCTCGTACAATAGTTGATAAGAACAAAAATGCATGCAGAATAAAGTAAGTAATGCATCACAACAAGATGAAAAGCTGGGAGCCCAGCCACTCACTTAGAAACTACTTACACTTTTTCATTCTCTTCCGCCATTCCATTCCCCTAACGCCATGTGGAGGTGACCACTGCCTTGCATTTTGTTTTTATTATCCCCAGCCTTAAAAAAATCTAATTAAAGACTATTTAAATATCCATATAATCCAAATTATTTTTTTTCTATCCCATTTGTAAAATCAAAGGAAATTACAAAGAATGAAAATACAGGGGAAAAACCGTAATTTTTTTAAAACAAATAAGTAGCTACCTCAAACACAAATTATGATGCTAAATAATATGAAATCAGAGAACACAAAGAGCTGTAAGCTGGCACCAACTCACTCAGCCATGAGGCAGGGAGCAGTTTCTTTTAAGAGTACCATCTAGAAAGGCTTAGCCCATGGTCTTTTGCTTAGACAGAGATTGGCGGACATGAGCAGGCCATGGAAGGTGAAGAACCATCCTACAGAAATAGCACTGGTCCCGATGCTGAGAGTAGAACCAAACTGACATCTTATTTTTATTGTTTGTCACCAGTTGTCATAGCCCAGGGCTGGCGTGGGCAGGGAGGGGATTCGGGATTCGAGAGAAAAAGGAAACAATTATTCTGTTATGACCTGCCAGCGGTGTAAACACCCAACTTGAAGGAGATGTACTCAAAGGGAAAGGAGATAACAGACTTGATGAGAATCAGTTCCAGACTCAAGCTGGACTCAAAGCTCCAGATTTATCCCAGCTCCCCCCTCCACCCCCCTCCGCTTCCAGCCATAGCTAAGGATACACAGCCCCATCAGGGAGGGAGCCACATAAAAAGGAAGTGACAGTGACCGTGTCACTTGCTGATCTGGTTCCCTGCGTCTCACTGTTGGAAGCAGGGGATTATTTTAGGAGGGCTCTTGGTCTTGTGTATTTCTGAGAAAGACTTTTCACACTCAAAATGTCTGTGTTAATACCAAGGCTATTGGCTTTGCACATTTGAAAATCACCCCAAAATTAATTTACTAAGCCACAAAGCAATTACTGCTATCACCCATTTTTAATAGGGAAACCAAGAAATAATATCCTAAAGTTGGTTGCCGGTGTCATGGCCCAAACCCAGATCTGGAAGGAATGGTCCGTCCTCGTGGCTTTCGTGTTGGTAAAGGCCTCCATGCTGACCTTTTGGTTGGGATGTTTCTAGAAGAAAAGTGACAAAGTTTGGCTTGCGCTAGGATATTCAGCATCTTTCTACTATAAGCTCTGAGGGAATAATTCCGAATCAGTGAAAGATGTGCCAAAAGAGTCAAGATGAGTAAGTCATCGATTCCCAGAACGTAAGACCGAGGGACCAGTGAGCTCTGCTCTTAGAATCCTGCCTTTTGCGGGGGGGGGGGGGGGGGGGGGGGGGGGGGGGCGCCCCCCCTATGAAAAACCCCAGGGGAAATGTCGCAAAAAAGGGGGGGAGTGCGGGGGCGGGGGGCCTGTAAGAGAACCTCCCCC
>NC_064816.1:66162026-66294529 GCF_023721935.1 Panthera uncia | reverse complement strand
TGTGTGTGGGGGGGGGGGGGGGGGGGGGGGGGGGGCGGGGGGGGGGGAGTGCGTATGGGCCCTGCACCTTATAGTAACCCAAGGGAAAGTTGAGCCAAGAAGGATGGGCTGTCAGGGCATGGATGCTAGGCGAGAATCTGCCCCCTGCTGTCCGTGCGACCATGACCACCTTCAGAGCCACTTCTTCAGGGCCCTTGGAACTGACTTGCAGGGTTTGATGTGCTGCCCAATGTGTTTGCTGTGTTTCTGTAAGGGGAGAGACCGACAAGCGAGCACCTGTGCAGAGACGCTGCAAAGAAGAGGAGGCAAGGGGCATAGACAGAAGGCATGCGAAGATCATACATCACATGAAAAATTATCTTATGGAAGAGGAAACATTCTCCTGAGTGAAAAAACTCATATGTGATCCCGAAAAACTACAGGAAGAGAGAAGGAAGAAAGGAGATGTACATATTCAAAGTAGAGCCTATGCAACAGCTAAGAGGGGATACAAGCGAGCTGGCCGGGAAAATGTGAAAACACAGAGGAGGCACATGTCACAAACAGATCTGGCAAGAATTAAACCTCTGGCAGTGTTGAATGTTCTCCCCGGGAGCAGAGAAACCTTATGTTGCACTCTTAATGGGAGAGGAAACTGGCACAGTCACTTCAGGGAGGAGCCCGGTCAAGGTGAAAAGGCAAAATTTAAGATCCCGAAATTCCATTCCCAGGCATATACTCTGCAGAAACTCTCACTGAGGTGTGCAGAGAATACATGCTCATATATAAGTGTGTATGTGGAAGTTAATGACAACACTGTGATAGTGGAAAACTATAAATAACCCAGGGCTCATGATTAGGAGAAAGGAAAAATAAATTGTGGTGTATCTTAAAACGAAATTACATAGAGCGGTGAAAGTGAAAGAAACTGGAAGTGTTTGTATCAATGTAAATATCACAGACACAACATTGCATTAAAAAGGTGCACATGGGGGCGCCTGGGTGGCGCAGTCGGTTAAGCGTCCGACTTCAGCCAGGTCACGATCTCGCGGTCCCTGAGTTCGAGCCCCGCGTCAGGCTCTGGGCTGATGGCTCGGAGCCTGGAGCCTGTTTCCGATTCTGTGTCTCCCTCTCTCTCTGCCCCTCCCCCGTTCATGCTCTGTCTCTCTCTGTCCCAAAAATAAATAAAAAACGTTGAAAAAAAAAAGGTGCACATGGGGCACCTGGGTGGCTCAGTCAGTTAAAATTTCTGACTCTCCATCTTGGCTCAGATCATGATCTCATGGTGGCTCAGATCATGATCTCATGGTGTGTGAGTTTGAGCCCTGAGTCAGGTTTTGTACTGGCAGCCTGGAGCCTGCTTTGGATTCTCTCTCTCTCTCTCTCTCTCTCTCTCTCTCTGACCCTCCCCCCACCCCCACATGTGTGCTCTCTCACTCTCTCTCAAAATAAACATTTTTTTAAGTGCACATAGATTTGTACACTTGCAAAAAAATGGTATATTCATTTAGCAAGTAAACAGAGTGTTTGTTTGCGGCACTGGGGATATAACAATAAACATGACACAAAACAATATCATCCCGCACAGACCTTCCATTTTAGGAGAGGACAACAGACAATAACCAAAATATGTAAGTGAATGATACAGCCTGCGTGAAGAAAATGAGTAATATTGAGAAAAAACAAACAAACAAGCAGAACAGGAGGATACAGAGAGCTGGGAGTGTGGCCATTTTCAATAGGTGGCCAGGGTAGGCCTCCCTGAGAAGTGACATTTGAGCAAAGACCTCAAGTAAGTGAGCAAGCTGGCTAGGCAGATACCTGTGGGGAGAGTGTTCCCCACAAAAGATATAAAAAGTATAGATCTTTAGCAGAAGGAAGCCAGCAGGCTGGTCAGGAAATAGAGGCACTCAATGCAGCAGGAGGGGCACAAATGGTGTGGAGTGTCCTGGGATCATGTGGGACAGGTGCTGGGGAGGGTGGACCCAGTGGGCAGGCTTTGCAGACCATGGGAGGCCTTGTAGGGATCTTAGTTTGGCCTTGTAGGGACCTGAGAGTCAAGCATTAGAAGATTGTGTGCAAAGGGATAACACAATCTGATTTATACAAGTTTTGTTTGCAAAGAATTTCAAACATATAGAATCTATAGAATATCTTCAAACATCTGTAGAATAGATGCAAGAATAAGACCAGTATAAAAAAACATCAGTTATCTGAAGACCAGCCGTCTTTATCTACTGTTGGTATTTTACCTCATTAGCTTTATCATTTGCACAATCTTTCTGCACACACACACTTCCTAAAAAATAAAGGAAAAGGAGATGTGTATTTAAAATGCTGCTTTTATTTTTACTTTAAAGTTTATCCATTTATTTTGAGAGAGAGAGAGAGAGAGAGAGAGAGCATGAGAAGGGAAGGGGCAGGGAGAGAGAATCTCAAGCAGGCTCTGCACTGTTAGGGAAGAGCCCAACTCGGGGCTTGACTCACAAACGGCGAGATCATGACCGAGTCGGAGGCTGGTCTTAAAAAACAAGAGAGCGTAAACATGGGCTGGAATGCCCAGCTTCTCTCATAATAAAGAAAATATAAATTAAATAAAGATATGGTTCAATTTAACTACTGTCAGTATGGAAAAAAATAGATCTGATGATAGCAAGTGTTGATGTCGAGTAAAGAAAATTCATATATGGATTTTTTTTCCTGGATACTGAGAATATGTTATATACATCAGGACTCTATATCCCTAAATCACTAGTGTCTATTTCCTAAGATTACATTTGTTAATTTCAGTAACTATAACATTGATACAACATCTTAAACTTTTCGATTGACCCAATAATGTTCTCTATAGCATTTATTTTCTGTCAGTACAGGATTCACTGTAAGGTCAGCTACTGCATTTAATTGTCCTGTATCTTTAGTCTCATTTAATGTAGAACATTTCCACAGCTTCTCTTTGTCTTTTACAACATAAACATATTCAAATGGCTTGTGTTTTAACAGGATCCCTCTGGACTGATGAGCTAAGAACAGAATGTAAGTGACAAAAATGGAAAAGTGAAACATTAGGAGCTATTGAATGAATCAAGTGGAGAAATTTTGAATATAATTTCGAAAGTTTGGATATACGATGTTTTAAAAAGAGAGGAGTCAAGAGTAACTTGAGAGAGGGGCACCTGGGTGGCTCAGTTGGTTAAGCGTCCGACTTCGGCTCAGGTCATGATCTCCCGGTTTGTGGGTTCGAGCCCCGCGTCAGGCTCTGTGCTGACAGCTCAGAGCACAGAGACTGTTTCAGATTCTGTATCTCCCCCTCTCTCTGCCCCTCCCCCGCTCATGCTCTGTCTCTCTCTCTCTCTGTCAAAAATAAATAAACATAAAAAAAATTTAAAAAAAAAAGAGTAACTTGCTAGAGTGACTGGAGAACTAGAGCTGCTGTTACCTATGCTGGACAAGACAGTGCATGAATCAGGTTTGAGGTCAAAGACAGAAGTTGGCAATGAGGTCATCAGTGGTATTAGAAGCAAGAGATAAAATAGAATGCAGGTAAAGAACAAACAGGTTTAAAGGTTGAGCCCAATATTGAAAGTTTGGTGGCATAAAAAGGGACAAATAAAAGAGGCAGTGACTATGGACTGAACTGTGTCCCCCCTCAAATTTATGTATTGAAGTCTAACCCCCAACATGACTCTATTCACATAAGTAACCACGGTTCAATGAGATCATAAGGGTGAGAACCTAATCCGATAGGATTGTTGGTACTATAAGAACAGGAAGATCTCTCTCTGCTTCCCTCTCTTTTTCTCTCCCTTTCTCTCCCTTCACATGCACACTAAAGAAAGGCCACGTGAGGAGGACACAGTAAGAAGGTGCCACCTGCAAGCCAGGAAGGGAACTCTTACCAGCACCCGACCATACTGGCACCTTGATCTTGAACTTTCAGCCTCCAAAACTATGGAGAAATAAATTTCTGCTCTTTTAAGCCACCCAGCCTATGCTATTTTTGGTATGCCCAAGGCAGCTGCCAGAGCTGACTGAGACAGGAGGACCCTAAGAAAGTGTAGTGTCTTGGGAGCAATGGATCAAAGCCTTTCAAAAAGATAGGGGTAAACACCAAATTCAAGGTAATGGTTCCTTGTAGAACAAAGCCTTGAGATTGAGCAGGGAACAGGGGTGTTAGTTCTTATTCTTCAGATTCCTCATTTCTCGTTAGGTGGTAGGTATATAGCTCTGATTCATCTTATTTATTTTTTTATTTTTTATTTTTTTAACATTTACTTATTTCTGAGAGACAGAGAGACAGAGTGCTAGCAGGGGATGACCAGAGAGAGAGAGGGAGACACAGAATCCCAAGCAGGCTTCAGGCTCTGAGCTGTCAGCACAGAGCTTGATGCAGGGCTTGAACCCACGAACTGTGAGATCATGACCTGACCTGAAGTCGGACACTCAACCGACTGAGCCACCCAGGCACCCCTATAGTATTTTCAATATATTTTTGTTTATCTGAGATCTTTCATAAAATTTGAAAAATGAACTTACAGAGCTCAGAAGAGAATGCAAGAGGAAACTTTTAAAAAGGACACTAGGTTGAAAGCTGAGATAGAATCAAGACATCAGTTCAAAAGAATGACTGAAAACAGGGACACGAGAGAGGTCAGAAGGGAAGAGAAACAACGGAATACAAATTGGTCAGGAACAATTTCAAATACACAAATGAACACAACGTATGTTAATGGGTTTCGTATGTAAAATGCAGAGACTATCAGACTGAGTTTAAAAAAATTGAAAAAGCTAATGTCAGAGAAACACTCTTTACAGAAAGTTAATCTTGAAAAAAATAAAAAGAACCAGAAAGGATGGTGGTATATGAGGTAAAGTGTAACAAAAATAAAACGAGTGCCAATATTAGTAGGATGATTCAAGACAAAAAGCATAAAATATAAAAAATAAAAAAGTGAGATACCATTTAATAAGAGGCAATTTATCAAAAAGATGATAGTAATCAACCTTTATTCCCTCAAAATAAGATTAATATTTACAGAGAAAAACTATTAGCAACACAAGGAATTTTTAAAAATCCACGGAGTGGAGAGAAAGACTCAGAAACTGACAGTTGGAGTATAAAAATAGAAATACAAAGGGATCGGAGCAACATCATTAACAAATTTAATTTTTATAGATTTATAACAAACTTTATATAAAAAACTATTTTGTAAAAAATGCCAATGGATCACTTCATAATATGGATCCTGTATTAGGCTATGTATAATTTCCATATACATAAAAAAGATATATAAATAATAGAGACTGTATTACCTAAACTGAACTGTATATATAATATGAACAGTAACAAAAATCTGCCCAACTGGAGATTAAAATATGGTATATTGACTCAGTTTAAAGAGGAAATCAAACAGAAGTTGGAAACTAAGAATAAACAAACATGGAAACTTCATAGCCAAAACCTATAAAATATATTTTAAGCTATACTCAGAGAAAAATTTATTGCCATATATGTATTTTTAAGAAAACAATAATTTAGAAAATAAGTATCAAAAGAAAAACAAAAATAAACCGAGAGGAAGTAAAATGACAAAATTGATTCAACTAAAACGTGAATCAAAATTAATCAAATGAAATCAAACTCTCCCCAGCTGTCTTTCGTGACACCATGTTGGTAGCATGAAAACAGCTGTGGTGAGTATAGTTACATTACAGAAATTAAACAAATGTTACAAATTAGGAATTCCCCTTCAGTATTTCCCCCATGGCACCTCTGCCCCTGTGAAATAGTTAATTATTTATGAGCACACTGCCCTTTAAAAAACACAACTCTATTTGAGGCACCTGGGTGGCTCAGTTGGTTAAGCGTCCGACTTTGGTTCAGGCCATGATCTCATGGTTTGTGAGTTCAAGCCCCGTGTCAGGCACAGAACTGGCTTCAAATTCTCTGTCCCCTCCTCCACTCATGTTTTTTCTCTCTCAAAAATATATAAACATTTTAAATAAATAAATAAATAAATAACTCTATTCATATTAATGCATCCTATAGAACTTCTCAGCCATCCGTTGAAAGTAACAGAATTCCCAAATCAAATCGACTTACATTGTAAGGACATTTATTATTTCACATAATAGGAGTTCAGAAGCAGGCATGAATTGATTGACTCCGTGGCTCACGATGGTGTCATTAATGACCCAAGTTCCTTTCATTGTTCTATTGTTTATAGAATTTACTTCATCTTAAGGCTGGTTTCCCTTTTGATTATGCGACGGACCGTCCACTGTGAGGAAGGCATAAACCTCCCCCCTTGACCACGGCATCTAAGTTTTTCCTTTCAGTATGCCTGGGCCAACTCAGGTCATGTGTGCACGTCAGAACCAGGACAGGGCATGCTCAGTCTCAACAGGGCGCACTCAGATCTGGGGACTGGGTAACTGCTTGGATAGTCAGCATTCTTCTAGGCTCAGATAAATCTCTTAAGTAAAAAAATAAAAGAGAATGAAAGATAAAAAAGAAAATCTGCAAAACAATAAAAATGGTAAGTATTGCAGAAGCACATTTATATAGAAAAAACGTGTGTGTGTGTGTGTGTGTGTGTATGTAGAAGGATGAAAGAGGATGAAGAGAAGGGAGCCAGAGTCCTGTCAAGGACATGAATCCACCCCGCAGAGGCTGTGTGACTTTGGGCAAGCTATTTCACCTCTCTGGTCTTGTGTTGAACTGTAAAATAAGGATAATAGTATCTACCTCATGAGGATTGCTGTGAGGATTAGATGAGAGAATATGTATTAAAGTTTGTTGAATGGTAGTCAATAGTTGTGAAAGGCTATTTCCCTTTTCTTTCTATGTAATGATATATATAAATTTTAGTTGGAAGATTTATAAGATATGATTTAAAAAATATCTTCTGTAAGATAGATGCAAAGAAGGGTTCCTATGACAAGAGAAAACAATGGTACGGACCTTTGTTACGGACCTGGTTTGTGCAGTGACCAGCTTGGGCTCCAGTATACATCATCTGTGGACTGAGGCTGCCTGGGAGTGAGGGGGAGGATGAGGTGCCTAGTGAGGAACGTTCACTCTTAAAGGAAATGAAACATGCTTTTCTTGTACAAACAATAATGCAAAGGTATTTTGTTTTGAAATACGATCGTATGCTTCATAATGCAACAGAGTGAACATTTTTACCATCTCCTTTATTTATTGCCTTAAAAGAAAGATTTCTTTTCTTTCTGAAGACAGCCTACTGCAATTTTATAAAAATTGTAATATATGTTTTTAAAAATATCGTACGCAGCTTAAGTGCAATACTAAATAACCTGCCCCTCTCTACCACCTAACATACAGCCCCCATTAATCCTGTTGGTGAACATTTTTAACTCTTATTTGCATTTAGGGGTATTCGGTGTGTGCGTATAATTTTATACCTTAGTTTCCGAATTTGCACATCATAAGCACCTATTTACATGTTCCTGTATGATTTTAAAACCCATAATATTGCAGTGTTGCGTTCCATGCTATACTGATCTGATGGAGTTATGAGACACCCCCCCCCCACTCCCTCACCCCCCCAAGCCCCCGCGGGGTTTTAATCCCAGTCGGTGCTCCGGGCCTGGCCCTGGAAAGGAAAGACCGTAAATCCTGCTGAAATGTTTCCAAGATATCAGGAGACACCGCTACACCAGTGTGTGCTGATGGGTGTTTTGTTTTGTTTTGTTTCTCTTCCACAGTGAAATAAGAAATCAAGTCCAGGGCTCGGAAGAGAGCTGGTCCGTTAGGCGGCTCCACCGTGGGTCCCTCCTGGCTGTGCCCAGTGCCAAGTCCGTTTGTGCGCTCTCATTGAGCCCGAACAAGCACTGCGGTGCAGCTGCTAATGATGTCGTGTCAAAACTGAAGCGAGGACACCATAGTGATGGGAGCTGGCTGCCAGAGAACCCTGCGGGGCGAAATCCCGCCTGAAAGCACAGGAAAGTGACACTAACAAGTTCGTGCCCAAATACCCATTGGGGAGAAGACAGACTGCGTTACGGATCAATATAAAAAAGAGAAAATGCAAATCAGTCGTCCTCCAGGGACTAAACAAATTATATTAAACCAACAAATAATTACCGGTCCTCTGTATTTGCAGTGCCCAGTGCTGGAAGCTGGAGAGGCAGCTGGGGAGCGGGCGAGGGGGGAACCCGATTGCAGACTGGGGTTCAAGGCTCAGTTCTAAGGGTTGATGCAAAATTTGGCAAAGCGCGTGCTTTTCTGTGAAGCTGCGACACATTTGTAAAGCACAGAAAATAATGGTAGCCTTAAGTGCAGTGTGGAGAACACTGATGAGAAAAATCCGATGTAAACTCTTGGGGGCGGAAGGAACAGGCAGAAACTCCCTTAGGAAAACAAGAGAAAGTTAATTAACAGATTAAGAGATTAAAACATTTTGATGGAAGATCATTGGTGTTGGTAATTGTGATCCTCAAAAGGTATGACAGTTGAAATGCCTTGTAAATTGTAAGAGAAAAGCTGATTTCTGTTTGTGTAGTTTTTGTTAGGTTCATTTCATTATGTATTCCTGACAGGCTCTCTATGTGGAGTATATACCATATCATAAATATTTAATTATCTGAAAATTAAACTAACCAGCATTCTCTATCTTATTCTAGATAAATAATTTACTACTACTAATTCTAATATAAAAGCTGCATCCTTTCATTTTACTGGTTATTTCTGATTATAAAAGAATTGCATACTCAGTAGAAAATTTGGGAAGCAGCTGAAACTGTAACAATACAGAGAAAAGGTATCTATAACGCCACACCTAGGAAACCAATTGCAAAAGTTTTCCCTATGCATTTTTTAGAGCAATCGAATTCATACGAGAATACTTCAAATTTTGATTTTGAGATTTAGTGTTATTTAAAAGCATTTTCCCCTGGCAGAGAGAGATGGTTGATAAGTTCAAGTTTAAAGTTGTATAATATCTGGGGCGCCTGGGTGGCTCTGTCGGTTGAGCATCTGACTCTGTTTCAGCTCATGTCCTGATCACACGTTTGGTGAGTTTGAGCCCCACATCAGGCTCTAAGCTGACAGCAAGGAGCCTGCTTGGGTTTCTCTCTCTCTCTCTCTCTCTCTCTCTCTCTCTGTCTCTGCACCTCCCCTGCTTGTGCTGTCTCTGTCTCTCTCAAAATAAGTTAATAAACTTAAAAATTTTTATAAAGTTGTATAGTATCTATTTTATCCATATGATTGAATTGTCTATGATCATATTATAGGAAAGTTTTAATGTTTACTTCATTAAAAAATAATTACTGTGTTCCTATGTATTGAAAAATGAAGCCACTCTTGTTAATACCACCGAAATTCTTTTCAGAAAGTTTCAAGTTCACTTTCACTAGCTGTATCTGAGTGGCTCAATAACCTCTATCTATATTCCTCATTTCTTCAGTCTTCGTGCTTTAACATTTGAAATAATCTCATTTTTAATTGGAATTTTTTTATAATTAGGAAGCTGATATCTTTCAAATGCTAGATATTAACTGTTTATAATTTATTTTATGTTGTGTATGACTAGCTCATGACTTTTTTTGAAAGGTGACTTTGTTTAGGTAAAATGGACAGGTGAGTAATGTGGACCAACTTATTCACTAACAGCAGCCAGGAAGCCTCGCAAAATATCTGGTAGGTAGTAGTATCAGAGAGCTAATATTTCAGTGAACCACTGAGCCAGGAGCCAGGGGGGAAGTGAGGTAAGTGGGGATTTAAGGGTCTTTATCTCAGGAATCTTTTGCTGGTTTCATGGGGGAACTGAGAGGTTGAACTGTCATTTGGGAAAGTCATGAAGACAGGGGATTCGACATCTATTGAGGGGAAGGGTGAATCTGGTAAATCTCCATCACTTTAACTGGGACCCTGAAAAGCTGCTCCCAAGCAGTGAACGAAAAGTCTATAGTACTTACTAGGGACTGAAGTTCAGCTGAGAATCACCTTAATTAATGACAATGAATCAAGGTCATCAGATGCTTGTGCCTGCCCCTCCCCAGCCATCTTGTAAATTATCCTGACTCTGACCTTATTTCTACAAACAATTGCCCAAACACAATGTATTGGACACTTTTTTTTTTTTTAATTTGAGACAGAGATGGGGCGCCTGGGTGGCTCAGTCGGTTAAGTGTCCGACTTCAGCTCAGGTCACGATCTCACCGTCCGTGAGTTCAAGCCCCGCGTCGGGCTCTGGGCTGATGATGGCCCAGAGCCTGGAGCCTGCTTCCGATTCTGTGTCTCCCTCTCTCTCTGCCCCTCCCCCGTTCATGCTCTGTCTCTCTCGGTCTCAAAAATAAATAAACGTTAAAAAAAAAATAAAATTTGAGACAGAGAGAAAGAGAGAGGGAGAGGGAGAGAAAGAGAGAGATAGCAAGCTGGGAAGACGGACAGAGGAAGAGAGAGAATCTTAAGCAGGCTCCATGCTGAGAGCTTGATGCAGGGCTTAATCCCATGACCTTGGATCATAACCTGAGCTGAAATCAACAGTCAGATGCTCAACCGACTGAGCCACCCAGGTACCCTGATTGGATACTGATTGGATATTTCTTTTATGTCGCTCAAATTTTTCCCAGGCTCACCTCTTACTTGAGCCGCAGACAGAGCAGTCAGTCCCACGGGGGCTACCACACCAGCTTTGCACCACGAAATTCCTCTCACCTCCCACCTGGGCTTCTCCACTGCTTCTCCACTGGCATGGGATGCCCAACCCAAGCCACTAGTCACCACGCGCAATTCAGAATCGTAAGGAGTTAATACCTGTGAGAATACCCTTTGGACGTGGGTGATGGAAATGGATACCGACCCCACTTTCTTCCCTCGGGAACGCATTTCATAAAGCTCCTTTGGAGATCTGATGGGCCTACGTGCCAAAAGTCCGTATCTGGTGCCAACTTGACATAGCTTCTTCCTTGCACTGGCTTGCCCTCTTTCCTTGGTTCACTCCTCCTATCCCTCACTCCTATTTCCTGGGATCACTTTCCAAATAAAGCGCTAGCCTATGAAAGCTTTAGTCTCATGTTCTGCTTTGGAAAGAACCCAAACTAATACAAAAAGAACCTCAGAAAACACATCCTCAGGGTGGGATTGTACAGCGGGATCAGTTACTGGTCAGACAGAAATAAGGACACCATTTCTGGTAGTGAATGGAGCGGTGATTGCCCTGGCATGGAGTCACATTACAATTAGTGCTGTCACGGAAGCAGAAAAGGTGGGGTTGAGGTATCACTGAAAAGGAAAGTAGTGGGTTATATGCTTGCTGTGGCCTTTAAATGGTATGGGGAAAAAAGGTAATTAAAATCTGGCTTTTGTGAACTGCTTTGAAAGCCTCAAAAACAATACCATGACATGTTTGTACAGCTTATCAATTCTAAGCACTCTATGAAATTCAGAGGGTCACTTAAGGCAGTGTTTGTGCAGCCCCTCATCTCCTACAGGCACAAGGGCCCAGCATCTAACTGCTACATTTGCAGAGCTGCAAAGGAGAATAAATGAACACACAGACTTACCAGATCTCCTGCAGCGAGGGCCCTGATAGGAAAATAATGGAATCTGACACCTGGAATGGAGATATGTACATGGATGCGCTCAGAACATTGACCCCTGAACCCTCTGGGCCAACAGAAGCAGCATCCTCCCTCTTTCTAGAAGCACTGACTCCCTTTGCTTGCAGACAGACCCTGCAAAGACCTCACCTGAGAGGTGCCTCACTAGAGGACATTTGTCCTATTTTGGATCCACTCCCAACACCCTCATTGCCGCTGATAATTACAACCAAATCTCAGCACGGTCTAAGCAAGAAAATTCAATCTCTGCTCGAGGAGGAAATAACTTGTAAACAAACAAACAAAAAAACCTGTCCCTGAGTTACATAAACCGGCTAGAACAGGGACATTATCAATTTTAAGCACATGATAGGGAATATCATCTAGCACATGTTAGAGTGGATTTTGAGAGAGTCAAATGGGAACACAGACTCACTGGGGGAAAATTCACTTGCATGGCAGCAACTCAACCATGACTTGAGTGTAACAACCTTCTAAGGACAACCAGAGTCATTCTGAATACACCCCCGGAATGGTTCCTGAAGCTTGGATATGGCAAGTGAGATGGAGCTTCCACACGGCTTCAGTATAGTATTGAAGAAGGGATCAAACATCTCAGGGAGGTGGAAATGATAAAATGTATTATGTGAGACCAGAAGACATAGGATCTCACTAGGCTTCCCAGGGGTGCCCTGAGGATGTTCAGATCACTGAGGCAGTAAGGAATATACTGCCAGGGGAAGGCAAGAGCATCTTTAGGAACTCCTGTGATGATTGTTCTTTGGAATTTATGGTAAGTATATACTGCCATAGACAGAGGCTTATAGTATCGATGGGGATGATGGGACTGTGGAATGGTAGTGTCAGGAGGTGGCACTTGGCGATCAGAGACACAGTGGCTATCACCACACTAATGACAATAATTAGCAGAATGCTGCAGTGTAATTTAGGTGCCTTGAGGACAAGGATATGTTCTGAGGAGTGAGGTAGGTGCATAGCTTTCTAGGATGTTACTTTATTTTATCCAAACAATAAAACACACCAAATACCCAACAAATGTCAAATGGATGAATAACTGGTGGTATAATCATATAATGGAATTCTCTTCAGCGCTGAAAGTGAACAACCCTGGGGCGCCTGGGTGGCACAGTCTGTTTGTTGAGCATCCGGCTTCAGCTCTGCTCATGATCTCACAGTTAATGGGTTCGAGCCCCACACTGGGCTCTGTGCTGACAGCTCGGAGCCTGGAGCTTGCTTTGGATTCTGTGTCTCCCTCTCTCTCTGCCTCTTCCCTGTTCACACCCTGTCTCTCTCTCTGTCTCTCAAAAATAAATAAATGTTAAAAAATTTTTAAAAAAAGAAAGAAAATGAGCAACCCCAATTACATGCAATAACATGAAAGGGCAAACTTAATATTGATCAAAAGAAATCAAACACAAAGAATACATTTAAATTGTTCTATGTATATGAAGTTCAAAAAACAAACAAATTTAAATTATGACAAAATAAAATCACATGATCATCTCAATAAATGAAGAAGAAATATCATGTGATAAAATTCAATATTCCTTAGCAAACTAGGAATAAAATAGAACCTATAGCAATGAACATATTTATTGGTAAAATTATGGAAGTTTCTCCCTTTAAATTGGATGCCCATTACTAGAGGTCCTTAGCTAGGAAAATAAGGCACAATAAAGACATAAAATATACAGAGATTGGAAGAGAAGAAGTAAAATTGTCATTATTTGCAAAGGCATATGGATGTAGAAAACCTAAAAACTATATAAACTATTAGAACTAATGAGTGAATGTAGCAAAATTGCTGGATAGAATTAAATATACAAAGCACAATTTTACTCCTATATACCATCAACAACCAAAAAATAAAGTTAAAGGTGAAGCTAACTCACAATGACATCAAGTGCCTAGGAATAAATCTAACATAAAAGAAACAAGCCTTCTACGCTGGCAACTTTGAAACAGCACTGAGAGAAATTAAAGAAGACATAAATAAGCAAAGCTATATATCTTTTTCTTGGATTAGAATACTGAATGTCATTATATTAAGATGCCAATTTCTTTTTGTAAATTGATAAAATCAGTATTTTTTAAAAGCCAGCAGCTTTGGGTAAGGGGCATTAAGGAACCCACCCCTGAAATCACTGTTGCACTATATGCGAACTAGTTTGGATGTAAATTTTAAAAAATAAAAAATAAAATAAAAAAAACCTAGCAGCTTTGTGTATGCATATGTGTAAACTGAATGGCTAATTTAAAAATTGATGCAGAATTTTAGTCCCAAGATAAACTAGAAGAAGAATTTCAAAAGTTAAAGGACTTATACTCTAGATATCAAGGCCTATAATTAAGCTAGAGTAATTAAGATTATGCCATTGGTACAAAGATAGATCGGGGTGCCTGGGTGGCTCAGGTGGTTGAGCATCTGACTCTTGGTTTCAGCTCAGGTCATGATCTTGCAGTCGTGAGATCGAGCCCTGTGAGTTCCAGCCCTGCGCTGAGCGTGGAGCCTGATTAAGATTCTCTTGCCCTCTCCCTCTGCCCCTACACCCCTCAAAGAAAAAAAAAAAAGATCAACCAGGTGAACAGAATGTAAAGCACAGAAGCAAACACAATATATACACTCACCTGATTCATGACAAAGATACTATTGAAGAGCAGTTGGGAAAGGACAATTAATAAATGGTGCCGAATTAACTGAATATCTATGAGAAAAAATTTAATCTTAATCTGTAACTCACACTGTGAAATAATAGAGTGTGTGTGTGTGTGTTTGTGTGTGTGTGTGCGTGTGTGTGCATATGCGCATGTGTATGCATGTGTGTGTCTGCCTCTGGTTCCCAGCCCAGAGCTTCTAAAACCCTTATAATGCTCCACCAGGAGCATTTTTGTTCTAATACTTGGCATTTGACACTGGTTCCTAACACAGCGCTCCTAAATCCCTTAGATTTTCCTGGGTTGAAAGGAACATCTTTTGTTCTAATGAGATAACTCTTCGTGGGCTCCCAGCTGGAGGAGAGACCAAACAATGGATCTCATCCTCCAGGGAGAAGAGAGGAGCTGGAATTGGAATAAATAATTGATCATGTTTATGTGATTAAGCTTCTGTGAAATATCAACGGCATGCAGTTCCTGGTACTTCTGGGTTGGTAAACATATCTACATGCCAAGAGGGTGGTATACCCCAACTCCACAGGGGCGGAAGTTCTTCTGCTCAAGACCCTTCCAGACCTTGCCTATGTATCGCTTCATCTGGGTGTTTCTGTGTATAATGAATTGGTAAACATAAGTAAGCATTTCCCTGAGTTCTGTGAACCATTCTGAAAAATAATGCAACTTGTGGAGGAGGTGGTGGGATCCTCTAATTTGTAACCAGATTAGATAGAAGTTGTGAGGTAATCTAGGCACCTACTACTTGCATCTGGCCTCTGAGGAAGAGGGCAGTCTTGTGGGACTGAGCCCTTAAGTTGTGGGGTCTGCACAAACTCCAGTTAGTGTCAGAGTTGAAATGAATTGTGAGATAGCCCTCTGGTGTTGGAGAATTGCTTGGTGTCATGCATCTGGTGTCAGAAGTATTGCAAGTGTTAGAGTAAAAGAAAATACAGTGAGTTTTTTTTTTCCTATAGACATACACTCTACACAAAAATGAAATCCAAGAAGACTATAGATCTAATTGTGAAAAGTAAATCAATAAAATGTCTAAGGAGATAACAGAAGGATGCATGTGTCTTTAGGAGTAGGGGAAGTTTTCTTAAATATCAGAACTATTAACCAATAAGAAAAACAAGGTTATGGAAAGAATACATTAAAGCTTGTATTAAGAGAGTGATATTAAGCGAGTGAGATGCAAGCCATTGTATCTAAGAGAATATTTGTGAAACGTATGACTGAAAAGTATATCAAACAGCCACAACCACTGCAACAAAAAAACCTAAAAATCAAGAAAATGACAAATGACCAGGTAGGAGAATGGGCAAGAGACTTTAATACCAACTTCACTTAAAGGGTATACAACTGACCAGTAAACGTATGAAAAAGTACTCACACTCATCAGTCATCAGGGAAATCCAAATGAAAACCGTGTTGAGATTCAGCTATACACCCACCAGAATGGCTAGGATTAAATAGGTTGACAATACTAAGTGCTTCTAAGAATGTGGAACCCTCCTACACTGAGGTTGGAGTACAAACAGGTACAGTCACTTTGGAAAACTGTTTTCCATCATCTATTAGAGTTGAAGGTATGCATATCCTGAATCTCTGCAATTCCACTTCTAGATTTAAACCCAACAGAAATGTATACATATGTCAAAATTGTGTGCAAGAATGTTTATAGCAATATTAACTTAATGGCCAAAAACTGAAAAGAAAAATTTCATGAACATAATAATGAATAAATAAGTTGCGATACATTCATACAGTAGAATACTATCCAGTAATTAGGATGAACTAATTGTGGCTATACACATTATAATACTATAGATCTTGTAAACATGATGTTGAGAGAAAGAAGCTAGATGCAAGAAATGTATACTATATGATGCCATTACATGAAATTCAAATACGTATAAACCTAATCTAATATCAGAAATCAGAATAGTAGACACCTTTGGAAAAGAGTATAGAAGTACTGATTGCAAGGGGTCAAGGGACACCTGAGATTCTGGCATGTCCTAACTCTTGACCTGGGTTCTGATTTCATGATGTGTTCTTTTATGCCAATTTTATCAACCTGTGCACTTATATAATTTTCTTTTCTGTTTCTGAATGTATGTTGTACTTCAGAAAAGTGTTGCTAAAACAGGAAAGAAAAGGAGTAATTTACTGGTGTATAAAACTTAAACACTGGGGTGTAGAACTAGTTTCAAGCTCAGTCAGATCTTGTCACTAAGAAATCTTTATTAAATGTATAAGTGTAATACTGGCCACAATTTCAGGATGATGAGCCAGGATATGGATAAGTGCCTGAAATTTATGCAGTTAGTTTCCCATCTTGGCCTTCCTTTCTTCAGTCTTTACTTACACCCCATGGGTAACCTCACCCAAGTGTATGGTTTCAACCACTGGCTACATGTCAAAGTCTGTGCAACAGGTATAAAATGAGCATATAGAATGATTCTTTAGTCCCGTCTAGTCAAAGGTGACGGTTTAACTTTTATAGGAAATAATTTCTTGTGGTTCACATAAACTTGCATGAGAGATATTATTCGGTTGATGAATGACCCCACAGATTGTAATTTGGTTACAATAGCTAGTTAGTACAAATCAGATGTATTCCTGTTGGCACTTGGGGATTATTCTAGCCCTTAACTATTTTCTCAAGAACATTTGTATAGCAAACAGCCAGACTGGGTAGAGATATTATCTCTCTCTGGAGCAAAGGGCATATTTGTTTACCATCCAATATAGTAATGTCCCCCTGGGGGGGAAAAAGGCAGACAGGTTTGCCTGCAGCCCCTTATAAAAGATTGGGATATCCTAAGCTTGGGGTTCTTTGGCAATGATACAAACTCACAGCAAATACAACATCCTCCTGACTCCCTCTTCCTTACCCGGTGGGACTTGGGGAACAAGGGGAACTGATGCAAACATGAAGCTCATGGTGCTGCTGTGCCCTGAGTAATAAAGTTGTCTCTGACCCAAGAGTCTCATGTCCTCTGCCAGCATCCATGCAACTGTGGCTAGATAATTTATTAGTTTGCAAGCAGGGCAAATTCTCAGACCTTTTTGTAATTCTTGAAAGAGATACTTGGCTTCATCTAGTGTCACTGTTGTGTTTGCAAAAACAATCCAAGACTGAGACCCTGAATCTAACAGTATCTCAGATAAATTCCCAAAAATAGTAGACATAAATTATGTAAGTTAGACAGTGATGAAATTATTCAATTGATTCCTCCTTTGGCCCAAGGGTGCAGGCTCAACACTACCACCTTCCAAGTAGTCCAGGAGTCTTGAGTTTGGGTCTAAGAGTCAATACTTGGCTTGTGTTTATCTACAGGAGAGGAGGTTGTGCTGTCTCCCAAACACTGACCAGTGTAACTCCAAACGAGATGCTCAGTGGATCAGTGATTGAGTTGCTGATAGTCCTCCAAGATGGTGAGAAGAATGGTAACTAAGCACTGAGTTTTCCCCTGTGCCCTTCTAATAAATGTTCTTGACCAAATTCCAACACTGAAGGTGTCTCCATTCCTTTATTCCCATAACCTTCATAGTCTCTGATTCCCTCTTTTATCTCTCTCCTCTGGCTTTGATCTCATCTCTGACACTGAGAAGAAACTTTACTCTCCAGTTATGCATCTCAGTCAGCCTCTTGTTTCTGTTTTCACTCAATAGACTCACTTTTTGGGCATGTGGCAGTGAGTGACAAAGAGAGGAGACCCTTGGGTACATTTGAAAGAATTTAATGTATTTGTATAGAGAGGGAGGATGCAACCTTAATTTTTAGGCATATTTTCCAGTTGCATTTGTATTTCCAGCCCAGAATTTTCTTCTGACCTTTTAGAACCATTTATTCAACTGTGTGATGCTCATCTTCACTTGAATGCCCTACAGGAATCTGCGCTCAACTTGTTGGAATTGCAACTCATTGTTTTCCCTCCAAACCTGTTTCTCCCTTTGCATTGCTGTCGCAGTGATTGACGTTTAGGCCTATTCAAAATAGATTGTGTGTGTCAGCCTTTACTGAAAGAGGGTGATTAGAATGCTAATGTCAAGTTCTTTTTGAATCTTTTGAGTGCATAAAGGAACTAAACAACAAATGTGGTACTTGGCCCCAGAACTTTGTTTTTAATGACTGAAAATGAAAGACACCCACAGCGAATATTTTTCCACTTGAGAGGATTTATTTGAAGTTTACTTATCTCAAGTTGCAACTAATACTATTAATGTTCTTATTGTAACTTTGCTCAGTGACTATGATCAGATTATAGTATGAGACTATTTTCATTTTTAGAGGTAAAAGCAAAAGATTCACAAAAAGAAGTATTTTGTTCATCACCATTTATCTCTATTTGCAATTCATGCCATTGACAGCACTAATAGTAACATGTGTTTGAAGGTTTCAGACAAGGAATAGACCCTATTAAAAATTCCATCCCAAAAGATATATTAAGGAAATACCTGCGCTGATTTGAATCCTGGCTGTTAGTTCCAAATTTTAATGTGATCAGGGTAGCATAAGCAAGGTGGCTTGTATGAGCTTTGTCTTTCCTAACACTGGCTGATGGACATTGTCTTTGGTTCTGATAACAAACATTCTGTAAACAAGATATTGTGAATATAGAAAATATCATACTAAAGATGTGTTGGCCTCAATGTAAAAGCTATAAAACAGAAGTTTGGAGACACCACTGGGTCACAGAAACACAGAGACACATTTGCTCCACAGAGACAAATCCTATTACAGCAAAAGCGTAAAAGGAATCGAATAAAAGCCATGTAAATCCTAAATGGGGATTTCCTTCTTTCCTTAATGCTAGAAAAGTTACTCCCAAAATTTTGCTAAAATGTCATTTGATAAAAGTTGACACCTCTACTTAGATATTTTCTGTTGCATGAGACTTTCTGTATCAGTCTTTCAGATGACAAATTTACAAGAACGAGATTGAAATAAAAACACCAAAGGATCCCTCCAATGTCATGCTCAGCATCAGAGCACGATTATATTATTCTTCTATCTGGTGTCTTATTCCCCAGTCATGAATCTCTTCAGTTAATTCTCCATATAATCAATGAAGTGGGTTTTCTAAATGCAGAATTTACTATGTCATTCCTCTACTTACAAACTACTGCGACTCTTCATCAGTGGTAACAACTCCTTTGTACCTCGTTCAAAATCATGCACAACCTAGGCTCAAGCTCGTCTCCTGATACTACATTCACCTCTTCTACACCTGCTGCATTGTACCCCACAGTTATACATTAATGCCCAACCTTCCCTGAACCTCCCCACCCAGTCCACCAGTTCCATGCCCCTCAGCTTTGTTCTACGGGCCTGAGTTGCTCTCATCTCCCTTCTTTAGTTACAAACTATCACTGAAGATCTAATAAGGCTCAATTCAAATGTTACCTCTCAGGGAGGTCTCTAAGGAGACCTCTAAGGTGAAGCTTCAGTCTACATAGATGTAGCCAAGAACATAAAGCCCCCTTTCCTATCTGCTCCTAGCCAAGGGTTATGTTATCTCTGTGGGTAAATTGCCCCATCTTTTAGCTTCCCTTGAAACTTTGCATCTCCTGCTGGTGAAGTGTACACATCACGGAGCATTATTGTGATTTCTAATTTGTACTGTGATTTGTGTTTCCTGCTGGCTCACGGTCTGTCTCTGGAAAGGAAGGTTTGTTTCTTGTTCATAAGGTATAAATTTGTTTTTATATCAAAATGTTAATCCGTTATCACAATGACTTTTTTGGAATATTATCAGAGTTATTTTTCAATCACTGCTCTGCCACTGCTGTGCTTGGTAAATCAAGTTCATAGTCACAGAAAGAATAGTAAAAGTTTGAGAAATTAATGGATGAACTATAAGGTATTATCACAGCATGGATGGGAGCCAAGGAGATGTTAGAGTGGCGAAGTTTCCCAGAATAATGGCAGAACATAGAGTGACGGAAAACTGAAACAAACAGATGAAAATTAAAGAACAGCGCTATAGAAAACAGTAAGGTGCTTCTTCAAAAAAAACGAAAAAAAAAAAACAAACAAAAAAATAAAAAAAACTCAAACAAAAATTAAGCATGGAATTAAAACGGGATCCTGCATTTCCACTTCTGGGTATGTACTCAGGAGAATTGAAAGTAGATACTAAAAGAGATATTTCTACACCAATGTTTATGGTGGCATTATTCAAAATATAGTAAGACATAGAATGTTAACATACGCTAATTAGTATAATTCTCTTCCAAAAGTTTGTGTTTTATACTCATTTGGAAGTCATCACAAGATAATTTTATCGCAATACAAATATTGGTGTAATCCTGAGAAAATCAGTCAACCTGATTTTTAATTTCTATACCCGAATTTTAATTTTTTTTACATTTTATTTATTTTAGACAGAGAGAGACAGAGCACAAGTGGGAGAGGGGCAGAGAGCGAATGAGACACAGAATCCGAAGCAAGCTGCAGGCTCCGAGCTGTCAGCACAGATCCCGAAGTGGGGCCTGAATCCACAAACTGTGAGCTCATGACCTGAGCCGAAGTCAGACGCTCAACCGACTGAGCCACACAGGAGCCCCTCTATACCCGAATTTTATAATTTTTTGATTATACAAGTCATTATTAGAACCAATTTAAACACAATCCCAATACATCACTGTTTATTTATAAACTACGTGCATATTCTGCTGAATTATACAATTATAAAACATACATAGAATTGAAAAAAGCAAACTGAATTGTATTTTAAATTATTTAAACTTTTTGTATTTCCTAACAATAAGTAGCAACATTTTAGCTTTTACTTTTGTTGTAGTTAGTTTTTTTCCAGCAGTAGCCACCCCAATACATTCCATCCCATGCATTCTTCTTCAGTGGTATTTCTGACACTCCTACCAGGAGAAGAGAAATCTAGGTTTTTCCTTATTGAATGTGGTGAGTCTCTGCCCATAGCGTAAATAACATGCATGACTTTCAAGGCTTGATCATAGAAGGCCATAGAGCTTTCACCTTGCTTTCTCTTTTAAGACATATGTCTTGGAAATTCTTAGGTGACATTTAAAAGGTCTGCTACTCTGTAGCAGACTGAAGCATATATGAATAGGCCACAAAAAGTTATAGAAACCCAAGGAACCCCAACCCAACACCGTCCATCAGAAATATGAATGAGTTACCCTTAGATTATTCCAGTTCCCAACTTTCAAGTAACCTTGGTTGACATGGAATAACACAAAGATGAGTCCCTATGGGGCCCTCCCAAGTTGCAGATTCATAAGCAGAATGAACATTGTTATAAGGCATTAAGTTGTGATTTTAATGCACCAATAGGTAACGAATACTACTTCCCAGAGCTATTATTGCATATCTATGTTTTTTATTGAGAGAAATATATATGTCTCATTGATTTTGAAGTTTTTTATTTAAAATTGTATGACATTGGGAGGCAATTTCCAGAACAGTGTCATAAGGACCTCTGTGGACCCTCTCTCCGCTGAAGTAAACTACCTGGTAAAAGTTAGAAAAAAAACTCAAAAATTTTAAATCTTTGAAAATAATTCTAAGAACATATAGCAAAGAAGAGTTATTTAAGGAAATCAACTAAATCTTGGTAAGAATGGTAAGAGTCTGTGGCATTTGAACTATGACTTATTCTTTCCCTACTCTAGCTCAGCAAAAATGGAAGCTTCAGTCTACATAGATGTAGCCAAGAACATAAAGCCCCCTTTCCTATCTGCTCCCAGCCAAGGGTTATGTTATCTCTGTAGGAAAAGAAGGCCCTAGTGTTGCAGAGGCTGTATTCAAAGCAAGAGCAATAGATCTCTGGGGACCTCTTCCTCCACCTAAACCCTACTCATAGAGCAGAAATTCTACCCCAAGCATAGAAGGCCAAGAATACTGGGGCCCCAATCACCTGCAGCTCATAAACCAGAGGCTCTACACCACGGGAGGCAAGACAAGAAGATCAGAGGCTGCTGCCCAAATCCAGTGCCCAGTTTGTGGAGCAGAAGTGTCATTCTAAGAAAATGGGCCACTGCCCCAGTCCTCACCTACAGAGCAATAGCACAGAGGTTTTGCCTAGCAGGATATGTAGGTCATAAGAACATAGAGCTTCAAAACTCTACCCAAGGGAACTATTTGGAACAGAGTGTGGGAAAATTCAAGTCCAAGTGTGCTCTGGAAAACAATAGAAATAAATAATGAAGATAAGCAGTTAAGAGGAGGCTGGTAGCTCCAAGAGGCCAATAAGCTACAGTGTAAACAAGCTAAAAGCTTATCAGAGAAAACTAAGGAAAGAGGCTGCTAAAAAGAGCCCTCCTGTGGCTAGAACAAATCTGAACAAATGACCTCAAGGATTTGGATCAGACTAGGTAACAATGTATGCCCCAGGGCATTTTTGAAAATAATAAAGCCATCAATCAGCAAGTAATAGAGGCCAACAGCTGGATGTGATACAAGGTTGGCAGACATTTTTTAACATAAACACAGGGAAAGAGAAAGTTAAAGAGAATGCTGGTAAACTCACTGTCATGCCTAAGACTCTACCTTATGAAGAGTTTCAACAGAAGTTGCACATGGCAGACTTTATTAAACATTTCAAAAAAGTGAAATAAAAAAAATAAAAATAAAACAAAGCAACAAGCAACAAGAAGGCCTATAAAGTGTGTGTGTGTGTGTGTGTGTGTGTGTGTGTGAACGTGCACGCATGTGTGTGTGCTGGGGACAGGTATCAATATCCACTATTTTACAATGATATGTCTAAAATGACTAGTTTTGAACGAAATATTTACAAGGTTTGCAAAGAAAAAGGAAACTGTGACCCATATATAATTTTAAAAAGCAGGCAACAGGAACTGCCTTTGAGAGAGCCCTGATTTCAAAGTTAGCAGACAAAGATTTCAAATAAGTTATTACAAATATGTTCAACTAAGAAAGTAAACAATACTTAGAGAATAAAGGAAGGTATAATGACAATGTATAATAAAATACAGCATATCAAGTAAGAGGTACAGACTATTTTTAAAAGAATCAAAGGGAAATTCTGAACTTGAAAACCACAATAATCAAAATGAAGAAATCATTAAATGGACTCACTAATAGATGTGAGCTGGCAGAACAAAGAAATGTTGAATTTAAGATAGAGTGATAGATTTTGTAATCTGAAGAAAGAAAGAAAGAAAGAAAGAAAGAAAGAAGAACAGAATGAAACAAAAAGCACTTCACAAAAAAGTGGGATACCATTAACTACACCACCATATGTGTAATGGGATAACCGAGAGGAAAGAGAGAATGGAGCAGAAAAAACTTTCAAAGAAGTAATGGCTGAAAGCTCCCAAAATTTGATGACAAACGTTAATTTACAAATCCAGGAAGCCCAATCAACTGAAAGTAGGAAAACGCAGAGTTCTACACCCGAACACATCATAGCAAAAATCTTAAATGCCAGGACAAAGAAAAACTCTTAAAAGTAGCAAGATCCATATTTTCGGGAACCTCAATAAGATTAATAGCTGAATTCTCATTAGAAACAATGGAGGCCAGAAGAAAGTGACATGACATATTCAGAGTTCTAAATTGCCAATCAAGTGTCTGTTGCTCACCAAAACTATGTTTCATAAATGAAGATGAAATAAAGATATTCCAAGATATACAAGGGAAAAATTTATTGCTAGCAGAACTGACTCATAAGAAATATTAAGAGAAGCTCTTCAGAACTAAAGCAAGTGACTTCAGATGGTAACTAAAATTTATACCAAAAAACAAGGACACCAGTAAAGATAACAATGCAACTGTGATAGTTTAAATACATATTTCTTTTCTTTTCCTCTCTTAACTCATATAAAATCAGCTATATAAAACAATGTGCATGTATTGTATTGTGGACATAAAACATAAAAATGTAATATATTTGACAATATTAGCAGAAAAGAGATCGATGGAAGCAAAGCTATGCTGGAGTAAGGAAATGACAGCAGAGGGTAATTCAAATTAATTTAATTATAACAATGTGATGCAAAGTCTATAGCATCTATAGAAGTAATAATGGCACAAAAAAAGGAAGAGGAAAAGGTAAACAGAAATATCCTTCCATATCCCACTAGAATTAAGTTAGTATACATCTGAAGTACGTTCTGACAACTTAAGAAATATGTGGTAAGCCCAACGTACATAAAATAACTAAATAAAAATATTATAAAAAGGAATTAAAGATTCCACAGGTTCGTTAAGGGGATTAAAAGATACATTATGGGGTGCCTGGGTGGCTCAGTTGGTTAAGTGTCTGACTAAATTTCAGCTCAGGTCATGATCTCATGTTTCATGAGATTGAGCCCCACCTTAGGCTCTGCACTGACAGCACAGAGCCTGCTTGGGATTCTCTCTCTCCCTCTCTCTCTGACACTCTCAAAATAAATAAACATTAGAAAAAGGAATTAAAAGATACATTAATGCAAAAAAATTTACATTAATGCAAAAAAACCAAAAAGCAATAAATAAGAAACAGCAGAGCAAAAATGGCAAGATATGTATAGAAAAGAAAAAGTGAAATGCCAGATATAAATGTAACTATATCAATAATAACATTAAATATAAATAGAGTAAACAATGCACTCAAAAGGCAGAGACTGGAAATCTGGATAAAGAAACAATATTAGGGGCACCTGGGTGGCTCATTTGGTTGGGCGTCCAACTTCGGCTCAGGTCATGATCTCATAGCTTGTGAGTTCAAGCCCCACATTGGGCTCTGTGCTGACAGCTCAGAGCCTGGTGCCTGCTTTGGATCCTGTGTTTCCCTCTCTCTCTGCCCCTCCCCCACTCACTCTCTGTCTCTCAAAAGTGAATAAACATTAAAAAAATTAAAAAAAAGAAAAAATATTAAATTTTATTCTGTATCCAGGAAATATATTTTAGATTCAAAGATGAAATTATATGACAGTAAAAAAGTAGGAAAACATTTATAACAGCAACCTTAAGAAAGTTGGAGTGGTTAAGAAAAATAGACTTTAAAACAACAAAAAATATTACTAGACATAAAGAGAGGCTAATCCAATAAGAAGATATAACAGTTATAAACACATGTGCATCTAACAATAGAGTGCAAAAATATATAAAACAAAATTAATAACCAAACTGATGGGAGAAATCAACAATTCAATAATAATTTGAGTCTTTAATAGTCCACTCTTTTTTTTAAGTTTATTTTTTTTATTTTGAGAGAGACAGAGACACCATGAGTAGGGGAGGGGAAGAGAGAGAGAGAAAGAGAGAATCCTAAGCATGCTCTGAGCTGTCAGCACAGAGCCCAATGCACGACTTGAATTCATGAACTGCAAGATCATGACCTGAGCCAAAAAAAAGGAGTCTGATGCTTAATAGACTGAGCCTCCTAATCGCCCCAGTACTCCACTCTTAATAATGATAGAACAACTAAGTAAAAGAACGGCAAGAAAATATATATTTCAAGTCAAATCAGCTAGACCAAAGAGGCATCTGTAGAATACCTAACAATAACAGAATACAGATATTTCTTAAGTGTACCTGGAATGTTCTCCATGACAGACAGACATTCTAGCCCATAAAACAAGCCTCAATAAAATAAAAAGACTGAAATAAAACAAGTATGTTTTCTTACTAAAAAAAAAAATCAAGAATGGGAAGAAATTTGGAAAATTCATAAATATGTGGATATTAATCAACACACTCCAAATAAACAATGAATCAAAAAAAAACAAAGGAAATTTAAAAATATTTGGAGATGATTGAAAATGAAGACTCAAAATACCATAACAATGAAATATAACTACAACAGCACTTACAGCAAAATTTATACCTATAAATTACTACGTCAAAAAGAAAGGTTTCAAGTCAATAACCTATCTTCCACCTTGAAAACAGGAAAAAGAAGAGCAATCTAAACCCAATGGAAGAAGAAGGAAAGGGAATTTTTAAAAATTAGGATTGAAATTTATTATTTAGAAAATAGAAATCCATAGAGAATATTTTAAAAAGCAAAATAGATTCATTGAAAAGATCAACACTAATGACAAATCGGTAGTTAGACTGGCCAAAGAAAAAAGAAGTTACTAAAATCAAGGATGTAAGAGAAGAAATTACTACCAGCCTTATGGAAATAAAAAAGATAAGAGGGAATATTATGAACAACTCTATGCCAAAAAATTAGATAATTTAGATGAAATAGAATAACTCCAAAAAGACACAAACTATCAAAACTGTCTTAAGAAAAAGAACATGTAAATAGAGCTATAACAGGTAAAGAGATTGAAAGAGTAATCTAAAAATTTCCCCAAAATCGAGTCCAAGATCAGATGATTTCAAGGGTAAATTCTACCAAACACCGAAAGAAGAATCAGTATCAATTCTTCATGTTTTGAAAAACAGAAGGAGAGGGAACGCTTGGAAACTCCTTCCATGATGTCAATAGTACTGTGGTAGTGAAACCAGACTAAGACATGACAGAAAAGAAAATTACAAATACATATTTCTGATGAACATCTGTGCAACACTTTTTAAGTTTATTTATTTATTTTGAGAAAGAAAGAGAGAGTGGGGGGAGGGGGGGGAGTGCCAGAGACAGGGAGAGAGACAATCCCAAGCAGGCTCCATTCTGTCAGAACGGAGCCTGACTTGGGGCTTGAAATCACGAACTGCGAGATCATGACTTAAGCCAAAACCAAGAGTCAGGTACTTAATGAACTGAGCCACCCAGGGGCCCCTGGGCAAAAAGTTTTTAACAAAATACCAGCAAACTGAGTTCAAGCAACTTATAAAAAGGATTATTTACTATGATCAGGTATACATTTGTCACCAGAATACAAAGTTTTTTTAATAGCCCAAAATCAATTAATAAAACCATATCAATAAAATAAAGGACAACAAACCGCACAGGCTCATCTCAACAGATAAAACAAAATCATTTGAGAAAATACAATACACTTTCATGACAAAAAGCACTCAACAAACTAAAAATCTGAGAGGACTTTGTAAACCTGACAAAGAATTTAAACAGGAAGGTTATGCAGAAATCACTTGTATTTCTACACAGCAGAACGATTGGAAAATGAAATTAAGAAAACAATTCCATTGGCAGGAGCATCAAATCAAATACTTAAGAATAAAATTACCATAATACTCTAAGGTTTTTATACTTAACAACACAAAACATCTTCAAAAGAAATTAAGGAGGACCTAAGTTAATGGTGAGCCATACCATAATTATAGGTTAGAATATTAATATTGTTAAGACCACAATGTTCCCCAAATTGATGCACAGATGGACTACAATCTTTATTAAAGTCATAGCTGCCTGTTTATGCATCAATTGATAAGGTGATATTCAAATCAATATGGAAATTTGACGGGCCCAGATTATCCAAATTATCTTGAAAAGGAACAAAACTGGATGTCCCCAAATTTCTCAGTTTTAACACTCAGTACAAATTAAATGAAACGGTGTGGTATTAGCATAAGGATAAAAATATAGATCCATGGACTAGAATTGAGAATAACCCTTACATTAATTGATTTTCAACAAGTATGCCAAAACAGTTCAATAGGGAAAAAGGTTTTCAACAGATTGTGTTGCAAACCCAGGTATCTAAATATAAAACATTAAGAGGCACAGTCGGTTAAGCTTCCAACTTCAGCTCAGGTCATGATCTCAAGGTTCATCTATATTTAACATGTCATCTGCAAATAGAGGCAATTTTACTTCTTTCTTTCCAATTTGTATGTATGTGTGTTTGTATGTATGTGCGTATATATGTATGTGTTTATGACTAATTTCTCTGGTTGGCACGTTCAGCACTATACTAAATAAAAGTGATAAGCATAGGCATTCCTCTAATACCAAGAATGTCTTTTCCTTGGTTTTAGAGGAACAGCTTTCAGTTTTTCACGGTTGAGTATAATATTAGCTGTGGGAGTGTTATATACAGCCTTTATTATGTTGAAGTACTTCCTTTTATACTCAATTTGTTGAGAGCTTTCATCATGAAAAGATATTACATTTTGTCAATGCTTTTTCTACTTCCATTGAGAGGATCATGTGATTTTTACCTTTCACTTTGTTAATGTGGTGTATCACATTGTTTGATTTGCATATATTGAACCATTATGTCCCAGAGAAAAGTCCAATTTGATCACGGTATATGATCCTTTTAATGTGCTGTTGAATTTGGTTTGCTAGTATTTTTTGATAGTTTTTTACATCTAAGTTTATCAGGGATATTGACCTGTAATTTTCTTTTTTTTTAAATTTTCTTTTTTTTTCTTTAATATTTATTTTTCAGACAAAGAGACAGAATGTGAGCAGGGGAGGGGCAGAGAGAGAGGGAGACACAGAATCTGAAACAAGCTTCAGGCTCTGAGTTGTCAGCACAGAGCCCAATGTGGAGCTCAGAAAGATCATGACCTGATCTGGAGTCAGACACTTAACTTACTGAGCCACCCAGGCGCAACGACCTGTAATTTTCTTTTCTTCTAGTGTCACTATCTGGTCTTGGTATCAGGGTAATGCTAACCTTGTAATGTGAGTTTAGAAGTGTTCCCTCCTTTCCTATTTTTTTTCAAGAGCATATTATTTGGTTATCATATATTTGTGAATTTTCAGTTTTTCTTCTGCTATTGACTTCTAATTTCATACCATTGTGGCTGGAAAAAATGTTTTATATGATCTCAACCTTCTTATATTTGTTAAGATTTGTACTGTAGCTTGACATATAATCTATCCTGGAGAATTTTCTGAGCACACTTTAGAAAGATTTGTATATGGCTGCTATTAGATGGGATGTTCTGTATATGTCTATTATTTTATTTGGTCTAATGTGTATAGTTCAAGTCCACAATTTTCTTATTGATTTTCTGTCTGGATTGTATACTGATTGTTGAACATGAGGTATTGGAGTCCCATACTATTTTTATAGTACTTTGAATTTCTCTTTTCAGATCTATAGTTTTTGCTGTTTATATTTAGATAGTCCAATTTTAGTGCATAAATACCTACAATTGCTAAGTTTTCATGAAAGCAATGGACTCCTTTATCATTAAATAATGATTTTCTTTGTCTTTTTGTGACAAATTGTGACTTAAAGTCTATTTTGTCTCCTATAAGTAGAGCTACTCCTCCTCTCTTTGGTTTTCATTGGCATGGTGATCTTTTTCCATCCCTTCACTTTCAGTTTATGTGAATTCTCAAAGTTGAAGTGAGCCTCATGTGGGCTGTGGATAGTTGAATCTTGTTGTTTTTTTTTTTAATATTTATTTTTGAGAGAGAGAGAGAGAGAGAGAGAGAGAGAGCATGAGCAGGGCTGGGGCAGAGAGAGAGACACACACAGAATCCAAAGCAGGCTCCAGGCTCTGAGCTGTCAGCCCACAGCCCGATGGGGGACTAGAACTCAGGAACCGTGAGATCATGACCTGAGCTGAAGTCAGATGCTTACCCGACTGAGCCACCCAGATGCCCTGAGTCTTGGGTTTTCAAACCCAGTTCACCACTCTATGTCTGTGTGTTGGGGGACATGTAGCTAGTATGTTGAATTAAGAATATACAATTTATGAAACGCTGAATGGAGAGGCAGAAACCACAACATGGGGGTGGCAGGTAGCTCCCTCTACATCCACGCTCCCAATTTGGGGATGTGAAAACCCTGACATTATTTTGTTTGAAGGCAGAGTTTTAATACATTTTAATACATTTAATACAAAGGAAGTAAAGTAAAGCCACTAGATTTATTATTGCTTAATAATCTCAGAATGGGAGGTGGGGGAAAGTGTGCAATGAATGGGAGGAAGGACAGTCCTCTGTCCCAGATTACGAGTGTGCAGGACATAGAGAACAGGGTAGCAAGCACCTATTACTTATAAGGTGGTTAGGTAGAGGTCATTAAATTTTCACGGGCTCAACTCTAAGTGGTTATTGTAACAAGTGCCTAAAGAAAGCAAAGTGGGAACTTGGGGCAGGAATCCTAAGCTCAGGTCCTTATTTAAATGTCTAGCCTCTGGGTGGGAGTAGGGATGTCATACTATAAAACACTTAAGCACCAACTCAAATTAGCTGTTATCACACTTTGGTAGGAGAATTTAATCATTTACATTTAAAGTAATTACTGATAAGTATGGACTACTCTAGCCATTTTGTTCATGTTTTAATGGCTGTTTTGTAATTTTTTCTTCTTCCACTCTTTTGTCTTCCCTTTTTTATGTGATGAACTCATGAAACCATGAGATCATGACCTGAGCTGAAACCAAGAGTCAGATGCTTAGCTGACTGAGCCACCCAGGAGCCCCTCCTTGATTTCTTTTTCTTCTGCTCCATTTCTGGTGTGTAGAAATGCAACCTATTTCTCTACATTAATCTTATATCCTGCAGCTTTGCTGAATTCATGTATCAGTTCTAGCAGTTTTTGGGTGGAGTCTTTTAGGTTTTCCACATAGAGTATCATGTCATCTGCAAAGAGTGAAAGCTTGACTTCTTTCTTGATAATTTGTATGCCTTCGATTTCTTTTTGTTGTCTGATTGCTGAGGCTAGGACTTCCAGCACTGTGTTGAACAACAGCGGTGAGAGTGGACATCCCTGTAGTGTTCCTGACCTTAGGGCAAAGTTCTCAGTTTTTCTCCATTGAGAATGATTAGCTGTGGGTCTTTCATATATAGCTTTTATGATGTTGAGTTATGTTCCTTCTATCCCTACTTTCTTTAGAGTTTTTATCAAGAAAGGATGCTATATTCTGTCAAATGATTTTTCTGCATCCATTGAGAGCATCATATGGTTCTTATCCTTTCTTTTATTAATGTGGCATATCAGATTGATTGAGTTATGAATACTGAACCAGCCCTGTAGTTCAGGAATAAATCCCACTTGATCATGGTGAATAAGTTTTTTAAAGAACTGTTGGATCTGATTTACTAGTATCTTGTTGAGAATTTGTTCTGATTTTTTGCTCTCTTGTGGGTCACTGAGCTTCCTTAAAAGAATTCACTGGCATTCTTTGTCAAACCATTCATAGATATTCATTTCTTTGGGTTGGTTATTGGAATATTATTGTCTTGTTTGATTTTTTCATCTTCCTTGAAATCTTGTCTTGCTGTCTTCACATTTGAAGAGAAAGTTCCTTCTTCCAGTTTTTACTGACTAGCTTCAGGAGAAAAACATATTCACCAGTAAGCCTGGCTAAGAACTCTGAGAGTTTCTCAGACCTTTTCTATGGATGCACACAGTCCACATGTCTTGTTCCAATTGGAGAATTCTTAAGATTGTATGTTTTCTCTTGATTCCCCAAAGTCAGGCCAAGTACTGAGAGCTCCCACAAATATAGTACAAAGAACAGAGAAAATAAAACTATATTTTTTAAATTATAAATTTAATTTTTAAAATTATATTTAAAAAACCATATTTTTGCCTAAACCCGTTGAATGTACAAAACCAAGAGAACCCTTTAGGTAAACTATGGACTTCAGATGCTTCTGATGCATCAGGGTAGGTCCATTCTTGTTTTTTTTTTTTTTTTTAAATACCATTCTGGTGAATGATGGAGATGATAGGGGAGGCTATGCATGTGTAGGAGTAGTGGGTATATGGGAAATCTCTAAATCTCCCTCCCAGTTTTATACCAAATCTAAAGCTCCTTTAAAAATAAACTATAGGGGTGCCTGGGTGGCTCAGTCGGTTAAGCGGCCGACTTCGGCTCAGGTCATGATCTCGCGGTCCGTGAGTTCGAGCCTCACGTCGGGCTCTGTGCTGACAGCTCAGAGCCTGGAGCCTGCTTCAGATTCTGTGTCTCCCTCTCTCTGACCCTCCCCCGTTCATGCTCTGTCTCTCTGTCTCAAAAATAAATGTTAAAAAAAAATTTTAAAAATAAAAATAAGCTATAAAAGGTAATAGGTCTTTTGTAGGAATTGTGCATGCTTTTTAAAATAAAGAAAGCACTTTTCAGAAAAAGTTGTTGGTCCACTGTCTTCTGGGTTGCATTTTTTTGGAATGTCTGCTGTCATCCTTGTATTTGATTTTCTCAATGTATTGTGACTTTTTTCTCTCATATCTTCAAGATTCATTCTTTATCTCTCGTTTTCAGCAATTTGACTATGATGTACATGTGTGTATGTGCGTGTGTGTGTATCCAAACTAGTATTCTCTGGATGTCTTGAATTTACATGTTTTATTCTTTAATTTTAGAAAATCTTTGGCCATTATTTATTAAAATATCTCCTTTGCAATATTTTCTCTTCTCTTTTGAAGATGTAAATTCATTGTGTATTAGTTTGATATTGTCTCGCAACCTTTGGATACTCTTTCTATTTTTACACTCATTTTTTTTTTGTATGTGTGTGTTTAAGTTTGGATAATTTCTCACTCTTCATTTTCTGCTCCAGTTTGGATAGTTGCCATTGGCTTAGTTTGTTCACAGATTCTTACTTCAGCTGTGTCTTATCTGCTGATAAGCCCATTAAAGGGATCCTTCATTTAAAAAAAAAATTATGAGGGGCACCTGGGTGGCGCAGTCGGTTAAGCGTCCGACTTCAGCCAGGTCACGATCTCGCGGTCCGTGAGTTCGAGCCCCGCGTCAGGCTCTGGCCTGATGGCTCGGAGCCTGGAGCCTGTTTCCGATTCTGTGTCTCCCTCTCTCTCTGCCCCTCCCCCGTTCATGCTCTGTCTCTCTCTGTCCCAAAAATAAATAAAAAACGTTGAAAAAAAAATTAAAAAAAAAAATTATGAATGTATTTTTTATTTCTACCACTTATATTTGAATTCTTTATAATTTCTATTTATTCTCTAAAATTTTTCCTATTTTCTCTTTGTTATCTATCTTTTCAGTTAGATCCTTTAGCACGTATGTCAGAGTTTTTTGAAAGTTCTACCTGGAACTTACAACATCTAGGTCATTTGTGGTTCTGATTCTCTTAGTTCTTTTTCCTCTTAAGAACAAATTGTTTTATTTGCATTTGATGTACCTCATAATTTTTGAGTGGATGATTAACGTTGTGTGTAGAATGGTAAACACAAAAGTAAATAGTATTGAGATATATGAAGATGGTAGAGTAGGATGAGGGCCCTACACTCATCTTGTCTCCTGAACACAACTAGATACCAATCAAATTACCCTAATTACCCCAGAAATCAACCTGAAGACTGACAGAACAAGTCCATAAGTAGTGGGAGAGAAGAGGCCACATGGAAGAAGGTAGGAAATACAGAAATGTGGTTTAGAGGAAAAATCGATCACGGGTGCTACGGATGGGAGGGAGCCAGGGTCACAGAGAAGGTCAAGAGAGAAGAGCACACAGGAGAATGCCCAAGGAGAAGGAGTCTCCAGAGTCATTGGCTTGGAAAAATGAGAAGGGCTGAATTTCCTGAATTCTTGCAACCAGCAAGGCTTAATACCTGGAATTTAAAGGGCAGCAGGTTTGACTGGGATAGAACCCTGAGGGCACAGCCCTGCTCCTGGAGAGAAGGCAGGCACACAACCCAAGGGTGGAGAGCAAGGGGACTTAGATCTGAAAAACACCTGGGGAACACAGTGGTGAGATTATTCACTCTTCTCAGAGTGCTTTCCTGAAAGGCAGAATTCAGGGACATGCATCTCTGGGAAGAAAGGAGTTGGCTGGTACCATTTCCCTCTCCAGCCCCTCAGCATAAACACAGAACTACCTGAAGCACATTGCTCGCTCAGTCGTTGGAGCATGGAACTTGATCTTGATCTTGGGGTTGTGAGTTTGAGCTCCGCACTGGGTGTAGTGAATACTTAAAAATAAAATCCTTTTCTTTTAAAAAATAGAGCCATCTGTGGGAAGCAGCACAGCACCGACACTGGCTGCCTAACTTGCTTACACAAAACCCCAAGCTCCTGCAATCTGGCAGGACTGTGTCTCTCAGTCAAGCTTGCCTCAGTCCCAGTGCGGTGGGATTCAAGAGAATCTGATTCAAAAGAATCAGAGATGAGGAGTGCAATAAAGATTGGAAAGAGGCTTGTATGCTATAGAAAGTGGTCCAGTTTTGTTCCGCATGTTGCTGTTCAGTTTTCCCAACACCATGTGTATCTTTCCTTGGATATTCTTCCCTGCTTTGACGAAGATTAGTTGACCATAGAGTTGGTCCATTTCTGGGTTTTCTCTTCTCTTCCATTGGTCTTTGTGTCTGTTTTTGTGCCAGTACCATACTGTCTTGATGACTACAGCTTTGCAAGTAGCTTGAACTCTGGAATCATTATGCCTCCAGCTTTGCTTTTCTTTTTCAGGATTACTTTGGCTATTCAGGATCTTTTGTTGTTCCATACAAATTTTAGGATTGTTTGTTCTAGCTCTGCAAAAAATGCAGGTGGTATTTTGATATGGCTGCATTGAATGTTTGGTTTGCTTTGGGTAGTATAGACATTTTAACAATGTTTTCTCTTCCAATCCATGTGAATGGAATGTTTTCCCATTTCTTTGTGTCCTCTTCAACTCCTTTCATTAGTGTTCTATAGTTTTCAGAGTATAGATCTTTTACTTCTTTGGTTACATTTATTCCTAGGTATCTTGTTGTTTTTGATGCCATTGCAATTGGGATCAATTCCTTGAATTATTTTTCTGCTGCTTCATTGTTGGTGTGTAGAAATACAACAGATTTCTGTGTGAGGATTTTATGTCCTTTGACTTTGCTGAAATCATGTATTAGTCCTAGCAGTTTTTTGGAGGAGTCTTTCAGGTTTTCTACCTAGAGTGTCATGCCTTTTGTTTCTTTTTGTTGTCTGCTGAGGCTAAGACTTCCAGTACTATGCTATATAGTAATAGTGAGAAGACATCCTTGTCTTCTACCTGACCATAGAGGAAAGGCTCTCAGTTTTTCCCCATTGAGGATGACATTAGCTGTTGGTCTTTCATATACAGTCTTGATAATGTTGAGGCATGTTCCATCTATCCCTACTTTGTGAGGGCTTGGTAAAGTAGCTCTGGCTTCCACTTCGTGGTATTGTTTTGCTCACTGAACTTCATCAGAGTTGATAGGTGGTTGGGGAGTATGGCTTCGCCCTACACTCTCTGGTCTCTGGAGTGGACAGCCTGAGCCCGCCACTCTTCAGGAAACCCTCTCAGACCAGCAAACAATCACCCTTTCTGTGTCCCTGACTTCTGTCAGATCCCTGTTGTACCCCATCTGTGTCCGAGCTGTCTGCCTGTCAGATGGCACAGACTTCCTGTGTTTTATCTCAGATGTGGCTGGGTTTTAAAACTCCAGACTTCAGAGACCCCCACAGCACAGACTCACTCTAATCCTCTAGGGAGATTCTCACGGCACTGTTGCTGGTGCAGCTGTTTTCTTGTCCCAGAAAATGGTTGGGCGACCACCCAGTGTTTCAGAGTTTGTGGTTAGAGTGCAACAAAAAACCAGCACCAAGGTTAGCTGCCCTCAGCTGGTGTCTTTGTTCCTATGCTGGTGAACAGGGCAGCTCAATGGTGCCCACAAGGTCTTTTGCCTCCATAAAGGCTGTATCACTTCTACCAAGTGAACTCCAAGCAGGGGAACTATCTCTCCCCATGCAACCCAGGGGATCCTCAAACAATATTGCCTGCTCCTGGGTCTTCGCCTTCCTTCCCCACCAGGGAACCACTAATGTTGCCAGGTGTGACCTTGGTGAATGCACTGACCTCCAAATCTTCAGACTCTGTGCTCTGCTGTTTATATTAAAAACTTGCAGTATTTAAACCCCCTTCTTTCCCCACTCAATGGTTTTGGGGAAGTTTTCTTGTGAAATCCCCTGCATGTATTTTTACTCTTTTTTTCACTCTTTCTCTCTCACTCCTCTCTCCATGATCAGGGCTCCCTCTTTTCCACAGTGCCTGTGGTTCTTTTCTCCCCCAAATCAACTCTATGCAGCTCCTACCTTCCACAAGGTGGTCATTTTATCTGCTTGTAGATGTGTAGCTTTGTTCTCTCAGTCCTCAGATTAATTTCTTGGATGTTCAGAGTGATTTGATATTTATCTTGCTGTGTTCTAAGAAGCAGACAAGCTTAGGGTTGCCCACCATCTTGACCCCCCTCTCATTGGAATATTTTAAAGCCACAAGTAACAATGGAAAACAATGAATTGAAAAATCTTAAAGGCCTCTTTTCAACTAGAAACAAAATTGTTTAAATACTTAGGTTATAAATGTAACAAAATGTGCAGAATCTTTGTGCACCGATGGAAAAAATTTTAAAAAAATGTAAATAAGTGGATAGATGTGCCATTGTTATGTATTGGAAGAATCAATATTTTTTGTGATGTCAATTTTACTCAAACTGACCTTTAGACTCCACATTATTTCAATCAAAATTATAGCAAGAATTTTTTGTAGCTATTGAAAAGCTTATTCTAAAATTTACTTGACAAGTTAAAGGAACTAAAATAACCAAAATTGTTTTGAAAAAGAACAGAGTTTGAGGATTCACTGCACCTGATTTCAGGGAGTACTATAAACCTACAAATAATCAGCACAGAAGGCTACTGACAAAAGGGTAGACATATAGATCAGTGGAACAGAATCAATTGACTGCTAACCCAAGTATGGAAACAATTCAAGGGAAAAAAAGTACTTCAACCTTATTTAGAAATTAACTTAAAATAAATCATAGAATTAAATGAAATCGTTGATTGAATAAAGAAATTGTTGCATCTTTACAATAGAATACTATTTACCAACAACAAGAAAAAAAAAAACAAAACAAAACAGAAAAAAGGAATGAATCACTGCGACACAGAACAAAGGGGTGAATCTCAAATGATTTGTACAAAGTTAAAGAAGCCAGACTTAAAAAGCTACAAATTACAACTCCATTTATATGGCATTTTGGAAAAATAAAAAGTATAGAAACAGAAAACAGATTGGTAAGGGGTTGCTAGGAGTTTGGCTGGAGGTCAATTATGAAGGGGCAGCACGTGGGGAGTTTGGGGGGTAATGGAGCTATCTTGATAGTGATAGCGATCATATGACTATACATTTGTGTCAACCTATACAAATGTATACCCAAAATAGCAGTTTTATTGCATGTAAATTTTTTACAGTGACTAACTGATACAACAGAAGAAACACATTCTTCAAAATACAAAGAGGTGCATGGGAAGAAATTCCTTCTGCTGATCCTGGTGCAATCATGTCTGCGTAAGCTGCCTGCAGCTGCTAGAGCTGGTTTATAACCTTGAGGGAATATAGAGCCAAAACAGTGGAGGAAAGACAGAAGGTGTCTGGGTCCATGATCGCAGATTCATTAAATCCTGGTACTGGACTGTATCTAATATTTTGCTTTGGGAAATAATAAATACATTTGCTAAAGTCATGAAAATAAAAGTTTGTTTGAAATTTTATCACTTTTGGAGAATGTGCTAGGGAGAGTGGAGAAAGGAGATGAGGCAAAAGGCAGGGTAGGTATCATGAATGAAGGCAAGCAACAAAACCTTATAGTGCATGAGGAGGTCTGTGAGCATTATGATGCTTGTTGGAGAATAATGTTTGAGATATTATCCAGTCATTAAATTGGATAGTTAAAGATGGATGGAGTTTCTGTGATGGCTGACGTGAGCATTTCTCTTCCAGCGCTTCTCTATATTGGGATCAGGGATAGATAGGGCTAAGAAAGCATGCTTACCTTCCAGACTATTCTTGAGAAGCTAAGGCCCTAGGTACCCAGGATACCAATTCCAGGGCGTGGGCAGGTCCATCGCGGGCCCACCCCCCAATAGTTGTGCACCCTTAGGGCCAGGGTTTGCCAAGAGTGACCACGTACAGGGACAGGCACAGAGCTTGGAACTTCAGGCTTGCTGTCCCCATAGTGTAGCAAGGCTTGTTTATGAGTCTGGAGGAAGGGGCTGGGGTGAGTGGAGGATAGGTCACAGACCAAGGCCCGTTTCTTCCTATGCTGCCAATTCCCATGCAAGCTCAGGATCCTGAGGAATTCTCAAATTCTCAATTCTATCCTGGCCTTCAGATAAGTAGGGAGATACGGCTGTGAATATATAGGAGAATAGAACATATGGTATTTAATTGTTAGCTTGATTCATCACTTTAAAGCATTTAGACGCATGCCATGTGCTGCTCCATGTGACTTTTGCCCCAGGCCTTGTTATAGGTGATCCCATAATCCGACAAAAATAAATCTCAAAGTAAAATAAACGTTGCCGCTTGAGTTTGTCAGCTGCAGTCATTGTACTGAGCAGGAACCACGATGGTGGAGCTCGTCTCTACTGTGAGCCTTTCTAGTGAAACTGGACCCTGCTTATAAAGAAACACGTTTACTGGACTAACTTATCCTACTCACCTTTAGCAGAAAAGGCCTGAAAAGGCATCTTAAACATCTCTCTCTTTTTTATTTTAGTTGTAAAAGTAACACATACCAATCGTAATTAGCCTTGAATTTCACAAACATATAGAGAGAAACAAGTTAAAATAGTTCACAAATTCACAATCCAGATGACGTGAAACTTCAGGTATTTTCTTTTAAGGATTATTTTCATGTACCTATACATATAAAGCATAAACACATTGGCCACCTCTTCCACAATAAAAATGTGTTGTATATTGAATCTGCCGTGTAATATAATCTTTTCTTAGTTATGGAGCTTTATATCCAAATGTCTTCACTTTTTCCGTAGAAATATTTCCTTCCATATGTCATTGTTTGTATTTAAGAACAGCCTTTTATGTAGCTGCTTAAAATATCATATTGATGTAATAATATGTTCTGATGGCTGGATATTTAAGTTGTCTTCAATGATTCTTTCCTATAAATGATGCTGTCACGAAGATTTTGGTACATAGATCTTGCTACATCCTTGAGATCAGAATTTAAATTTGAAGACTTTTCTCACGGAGCAGCTTTAGACTGATAAAAAATCTTCACGCTGCTCTCTATGGGACCGCCATACACACTGCCTTACAGAGTCTCAACGTAGTCTCTCTGTGTAATTTCACGTCATCTGAACCAACAAAGTGAAATGCACCGATTTTGTGTCCGCTAACTTGAAAGTTGTCTGCCTGAAAGGGAAGGTTGCCTGAGGCCAAGACTTCCTTGTCCAGCCAAAGTCAACTCTACAGTCCCGTCTGTGATACTGGTTATGTCTAATGTGGTTGTAAAAGAATTATCTCAGGACACTTGAAGTGGCATTTGAACACACACACACAAATCTAAAATTAGATCATAAAACAATATATTTGCTAACAATATTGTTTGATACCGTCTAAAATATTTATTCCTACAGTAAGGAAAGATTGAAAGATATAGATGGCTATTTTCTTAGGGTAGAGGAATCATAAGACTTTAAAATGGTCTAATATTACTTCTCATAATAGACATTATCTTGATGTGCTGTTAATTCTTAGTAAACTACTTTTCTTTCCTAATAGAAACCTATGTGATAGTCTCTATTTCCTGTTGCAACTGCCAGTTGGTAAATATCTCTGTCATCCAAGAGTAGCATCTTAGTTTAAAGGAAATCACACATTAACTTTTAATGATATGTGGTTTATATTAGCAATATGGGCCAGCCGTGTCCCCATGCCTCAGTTCTAGCAGCTGTGTATACAGAATTGATTAGTCATTTGTCAATGGTAAGGCAGCTAGGTCACTGTAGCTTCTAATTCAGTCCCTTTCCTGCTGTCAGAGATTTGCTGTCCTCAAAATATTTGCAGTAGGCCTTGAAATCTACCTTTAAAAAAAAACCTGAATTGCTGAAACCCAAGATGCCTGAATTTGTCAGTAAACATGAAAAGAAATTCCAGCTTGTGACCGGTCCTGATTGATTTTTGAAGACTCACTCAAAGAATGTGTTGCATTCCCATCCACCCATCAGACATATATAAAATGAACAGTACACTTATTTTTAGATCTTTGTCAGAACTTACCACATTGAAACTCTATCTGCCCTGTTGGCTGAAGGAAGCCATGTGGTGTAGCAAATGAAAGAATGAACGTCTGGTTCTTGGTCTGTGAAGAGGGTGCTGCTAGGTTATGGTGAACAACCTCCCCTCATTGGCCCTCAGTATCTTCATCTAAAAAACAAGCTGGCTACACTAGATGGCTTCTCTGAGTAGTGTTTTTAGGCTGGCTGGCTTTTTGTAAAGACTGGTGCCTATGAATCCAAGATGTGGTCCCCCAAAGAAGGTCCTTTTTAGTATCAGCCACGTCAGTTAGCTCTGTCAAGAGTGCACACCCCTGGCTATGAGGGGAGCCAGAGGAGAGGGAGTGACAGTCTGATAATGCAGAAAAGGTCCTAACAACATCAAGATTAATAGCTTAAGTACAAAGGAAAGGGTCTGTTTGTTTGTTTGTTGGAAACACTACTTTAGAGGTGTCTTTGTGTTCTTTCTGTATTAAAGATGGGAGAAACAAGGCAAAAAGATAAACCCAGAAGAAATTCACTTCAAGGGTACATTTTTGAATAACGTATTCAACTTAAAAAAGAAGAAGAAGAAGAAAGAAAAGGGATTTGTTCTACTAGATATTGACATAGTATTAAAGCACTGCTGTACTGGCACAAGAACAGACAAGCAGACCAATGGAACTGAATAAAGACCTAGGAGAAAGGAGGTTGTATAAATGGGAACTTAATATAACATAAATCAAATGGAAAAGAATGAGTTGTTTCGTAGATTCTATTGGGAAAACTGGCTCATTATATGAAGAAAAATAAAACTTAATCATTCCTTAACACCATATGAAAAGGTAAATCCAGATGAATTAAAGATCCAAGTGGTAAAGGTGAAATTAAAAAGTCAATAGAAAAATAGAAAAATAGAAAAAAGAATAGAAGAATATCTTTTTAACTAGGGACAGAAAAAGTCTTTTTGAACAAAAATTTAAAAGGACAAAGCCAAAAGAAAAACCAGTGATGCTTTAATAGACAAATTAAGAATTTCTGTTCCATGAAGGGTAACTATGGGTAATTGAAACATGAGAAAAGATATGTATGATATCTAAGTGACATGTAACTTCTGATTTCTAGCCCAACATATAAAGAAGATATAACTTGTGTCCTCAGAATAAGAAAAAGAGCAGAACAAACAAAAAGCAACAACTTTTCTTAGATATTTCAGAGAATTGAGGTCGCAGGGTAAACTAGTTTCCGCAAACTGGGGAGATATCTAGACAGATGCATACTTAACAGCCTACTGGGAGCAAGGCTGCAGTGCAGACCAGGACATGAGTACAAGACAGCTTGAGAGCGAGAACACCTGGAAACCCAGACTTAAGTTTGCTTCCAGAAACCCCTAGCAGTTCTCAGTAAAGATAGGAGAAAAATCCCCCTTATGCTTCTGGCAGTGGGGGTACGGGGGTGGGGAGGAGTTAGTATTTTGAAACACACTGTTCTCCTTGGCAAAAACATATCCTCAAGGAAAACTATTTTGACCAAGCCTAAACAACATGGGTTTTACTAGAGCCTAACCAGTGTTTGGGGGGAGGAAAATACCCAATTCCATCCTCTAGCCTTCCTGTCTTACATAAGGTCTTAAGGGCAGTAGGGGAAAAGAAACGGAGAAACATTGGTGAAAGACACAGCTCAGGAGCACAGGTTTATTAAAAGATGAAAATATAATACAGTTATAGAATGCTTCTCTTCTCTCCACACCGTGCTACCATAATAAAACGGGATTCCTGAAACAACCGCAAGACTCCAATTCCATTTAAGAAGGAATCTCTAGGAAAACCCAAAGACAAAAGGGGGAGACAAAAGCAAACACGTTGGAGCCTCTAGCTTCTACAGCGATAGCAAACAATAAACACAGCACAACTCCTAGACGAATATAAAACTTCACCCTGCAGGCCTATATACCTTAGTTCCTTTTACCCAGCTTTCTTTATGTCCAGCTTTCAACAACAACAAAAAAATCACACAGCATGCTAAAAGGCAAAAAACACAGATCAAAGAGACAAAGTAAGCATCTGAACCAGACTTAGGCATGGCAGGGAGTTTAGAATTATCAGACTGAGAATTTATTTGTTTATTCTTTTGTTTATCTTATTTGAGTATAGTTGAGACACAATGTTATATTAGTTTCAGGTGTGCAACTTAGCAATTCGACAAGTTTATGCATGATGCTATGTTCATCACAAATAGAGGTACCATCTGTATCATTACATTGCTATCTCAGTAGCTTTGATTGGTATTTCTTACGCTCTGCTTTTTATTCTCATGGCTCACTTATTCCATATCTGGAGACTTGTATCTCCCTTTCATCCATTTTACTCAGCCACCTCTCCTTACCCAGCAACAATCAATTTGTTCTCTGTATCTTTAGTTCTGATTCTGCTTTTTGTTCATTTATTCATTCTTATTATGTTTCATTTATGAGTGGACTCATATGGTATTTGTCTTTCTCAGTCCGACTTATTTCATTTAGCAAAATGTCCTCTAGATCCATCCATGTTGTCTCAAATGGCACGATCTCATCCTTTTTATGGCTGTGTGATATCCCATTAAATATATATACACCATATTTTTCTTATCCATTTGTCTACTGATGGACATGTAGGTTGCTTACATGTCTTGATTACCGTAAATAATGCTGCAGGGGAGCTTGGGTTGTTCAGTCAGTTAAGCGTCCAACTTTAGCTCAGGTCATAATCTTATGGTTCATGAGTTCAAGCCCTGCATTGGGCTCTGTGCTGACAGCTCAGAGCCTGGAGGCTCTTTCAGATTCTGTGTCTCCCTTTCTCTCTGCTCCTCCCCATTGCATTTTGTCTTTCTTTGTCTCTCAAAAGTAAGTAAATGTTAAAAAACTAATAAGTAATGTTGCAACAAACATAGGGATGCATATATCTTTTTGAATTAATGTTTGCATTTTCCTTGGGTAAATACCCAATAATGGAATTATTGGATCATATGGTATTTCTAGCTTTTAAAAATTTTTTGAGGAACCATCATGCTGTTTTCCACAGTGGCTGTATCAGTTTAGTTTCCCACCAAGAGTACATGAGGGTTCCTTTTTCTCTATATCCTCATCAACACTTGTTGTTTTTTGTGTTTTTTATTTTTTAGCCATTCTGATTGTAGTTTTGATTCATATTTCCTGAGGATTTTTTATGTTGATCATCTTTTCATGTATTTTTTGGCAATCTGCAGATCTTCTTTGGAAAATTGTCTATTCAGGTCCTCTGCTCATTTTTTATTTAAAAAAAATTTTTTTTAACATTTATTTATTTTTGAGACAGAGAGAGAGAGAGAGAGAGCATGAACAGGGGAGGGTCAGAGGAAGAGGGAGGCATAGAATCTGAAACAGGCTCCAGGCTCTGAGCTGTCAGCACAGAGCCCGACGCAGGGCTTGAACTCACGGACCGCGAGATCATGACCTGAGCCGAAGTCAGAGGCTCAACCAACTGAGCCACCCAGGCGCCCCCCTCTGCTAATTTTGTAATCAGATAGTGTGTGTTTTTTCGTGTTGAGTTGTGTAAGTTCTTTATATATTTTGGATATTAATCCCTTAACAGATACATAATTTGCCAATATCTTCTTCCATTCAGTAGGTTGTCTTTTTGTTTCCTTGATGATTTCCTTTGCTGTGCAAAAGCTTTTTATTTTGATGGAGTCCCAATGGTTTATTTTTTTTGCTTTTGTTTCTCTTGACTTAGACATAGTTAGAAAATGTTGCTATAGCCAATGTCAGAGAAATTACTGCTTGTGTTCTCTCCTAGGATTTTTATGGTTTCAAGTGTTGTATTTAGGTCTTTAATCCATTTTGAGTTTATTTTTGTGTATAGTGTTAGAAAGTGGTCCAGTTTCATTCTTTTACGCGTAACTGTCCAGTTTTTCTAATACCATATATTTAAAGACTGTCTTTTTCCCATTGTATATTTTTGCTTTCTTTGATTGACCATATAATTGTGGGTTTAGACTTTCTATTCTGTTCTTTTGATATATGTGTCTATTTTTATGTCAGTACTATACTGTTTGATTATTGCAGTTTTGTACTATATCTCGAAATCTGGATTTGTGATACCTCCAGCTTTGATTTTGTTTCCCAGAACTTCTTTGGCTATTCAGGGTCTTCTACAAATTTTGGTATTATTTTTTTCTAGTTTTGTGAAAAATGCTGTTGGTGTTTTGATAGGGATTGCATTGAATCCCTAGATTGCTATGGGCAATATGGACATTTTGATAATATTAATTCTTTCAATCCCTGAGCATGGGATAATATTTACATTTTTTGCATCATCTTAAATTTCTTTCATGAGAATTTAAAATACTTATAATTAATATGCTAAGAGCTCTAAAGGAAAAATAATTGTCTACATGCACAAATGGGTGAATTTTATAAGTAGAGAGATGGAAATGTTTAGAAAGGATTAAAACTATATTGGAATCAAAAACAGTGTACCAGAAATTAAAAAGTGTCTTTTGTGGGCTCATCAATAGACTCCACATATCTGAGGAAAGTATCAGTGCAACGGAAATTTCCCCAACTGAAAAATAGAGAGACTGACACACACACACACACACACACACAGAACAGAATACCCAAGATAACCATGGGCAAATTACAGAATGTGTAAAAGTGACCCACAACTGTTATCTAGAATACAAAAGAAAATCCTGTCAATTAGTAAAAACAACAATAATAACAAAATACGAATCTCTATGTTCAAGAAACCAGTAAATTCTAAGAACTGGAAATGGAGGAAGAAGAAAACAAAACCAATTAAGTACACAAAGAGATGTTCAAACCTCAGTAGTAATCACTAAAATAGAGATTTAAAAAATGGAGACATTGGGAATGAGTGAGAAAGATGGAGCAGGAAGACCCTAAACTCACCTTGCATCATGGATACAACTATATAGGTTCACATCAATGTAAGTAACCTGGAAAATTACCCAAAGACTACAACTATATGTAGAGAAAAGGCCACATCAACAAGGTAGGAAGGGTGAAGACACAGTGGGAAGCTAAACCCCATATGTGCATATGGCCACCAGAAGGAGGGAGCCACAGACACAGAGGCATGAGAAAAACTATCAAGCCAGGGAGACTGCACAGGGAAGATGAATCCCCGCAGCACTTGGCTTTGAAAATCAGAGGAACAAAATTTCAAGAGTTCTTACAGCCTGCAGGACTTAAAGCCTTGAACTTTAAAAGTCAGTGGACTCTGCTCTGGGAAAGCTGAGAGGGTGATAGGAAGCTGAGTCTCTGCCCTTAAAGAGAGCGCATAACAAACCCTATGGGAGGCACACCTTAGAAGTGGTGGTTTGAGGGGCGCCTGGGTGGTTCAGTCGGTGAAGCGTCCGACTTCGGCTCAGGTCATGATCTCACGGTCCGTGAGTTCGAGCCCCGTGTCGGGCTCTGTGCTGACAGCTCAGAGCCTGGAGCCTATTTCAGGTTCTGTGTCTCCCTCTCTCTGACCCTCCCCTGTTCATGCTCTGTCTCTCTCTGTCTCAAAAATAAATAAACGTTAAAAAAAAAAAAATTAAAAAAAAAAAAAAAAAGAAGTGGCGGTTTGAAAACTGCCTGGGGCTTACAGGAGAGAGAGGTAGTTACTAATCTCAGAGTTTCTTGAGGGACTTTTCCAAGAACAATGGAGCTGGGAGTTGCCATTTCTCTCCCCTGCCCATCAGCATAAACACAGTGCAGGCACTCACTACCTAGTGTGCTAACACCACACCCTGCCCCTTCCCACTGGCCTTGCCTCAGTCCTGGCACTGCAGGGCCTCTCTCCCAGAACACTGGTGCAAACCTTGCCAACACTCCATCTCACAAGTGCTCATTTTGCAGGGCTTCAGTCCAGGGGTGGATGCTGTCAACTATTGCAAAAGACACATGCACCTTGTTAAAACTGCATCCCCTGCCCAAGCTTGCTGTGTGGAGTGGCCCTGGTTACCCTGGTCTCCACAGTGGCCATGCGTCCCCAGTAGAAGCAGCCAGGTGCTCACAGTTTGCAGGCACCACACACTCACCTGCATGCACTTTGTGGAGTGGCTCTGTATGCTCTGTTCTCTGCAGTGACTGCACATTACCTGTGGCAGAGGACAAAAGCCACCTTGTTATAAGTGCATGCCCTGCACACTACTTTCAAGAGCAAGAGGCATAGCTGACTTTCCTAGCACACAGGAACATACACGAAGAGTTAAGCAACGTGAAGAGACGGAAGAGTATGTCCCAAATGAAAGAATAGGACAAAATCACAGCAAGAGACCTAAGCAAAGGACACTTGACTGCCTCAGTCAGAAGGGCATGCAGCTCTTGATCTCAGGGTTGTGAGTTCAAGCCCTATGTTGGGTGGAGAGATTACTTAAAAATAAAAAAAAAGGGGCGCCTGGGTGGCTCAGTCGGTTAAGCGTCTGACTTCAGCCCAGGTCACGATCTCACGGTCCGTGAGTTCGAGCCCCGCGTCGGGCTCTGGGCTGATGGCTCAGAGCCTGGAGCCTGTTTCAGATTCTGTGTCTCCCTCTCTCTCTGCCCCTCCCCCGTTCATGCTCTGTCTCTCTCTGTCTCAAAAATAAATAAACTTTAAAAAAAATAAAAAATAAATAAAAAAAAAATAAAAAAAATGTATATATTAAAAGAAAAGAGAGAGGGACCTAAGCAAAATGGAGGTGAGTAATATGCTTGGTAGAGAATTTAAAGTAATTATCATAAAGATATTCACTTGATGTGAAAAAAGAATGGAGGACATCAGTGAGGTCCTTAACATAGAGATAAAAAAGTAATCCGAGATGAAGAAGACAATAATTGAGATAAAAAACACACTTGATGGGGGGAGGGGGGGCGCCTGGATGGCTCAGTCGGTTGAGCGTCCGACTTTGGTTCAGTGAGTTTGAGCCCTGCGTCGGGCTCTGTGCTGACGGCTCGGAGCCTGGAGACTGCTTTGGATTTTGTGTCTCGCTCTCTCTGTGCTCTCCTCCACTCACTCTGCCTCTCTTTCTCAAAAATAAATAAACATTAAAAAAAATACACTAGATGGAAGAAATAGCAGGCTAGAAGAAACAGAACAAATCAGTGACCTGGAGGGCAAAGTAATGGAAGGTTATCAAGCTAAATAGTTGAGAGAAAAAATTATGCAAATTGAGAATAGACTGAGAAACTCAATGATTCCATCAGGTATAATAACAATTACATTATAGGGATCCCAGAAGAAGAAGGGAGAAAAGGGGGAGGGGTCAGAAAATGTATTTGAAGAAATAATAGCTGAAAACTTCTTGAATTTGGGGAAAGAAACAGAAATTCAAATCCATGAGGCACAGAGATCCCTCAACAAAATCAACCTAAGGAGGTCCACATCAAGACACATAGTAATTAAAATGGCAAAAAAGCATGATAAAGAAAGAATTCTACTAATATTTTTAATTTTTTTGAAATGCATTTATTTTGAGAGGGACAGTGTGAGTGAGGGAGGGGCAGAGAGACAGAGAAAGAGAGAGAGAATCCCAAGCTGTGATAGTGCAGAGCTGAATGTGGGGCTCAAACTCACAAACCATGAAATCATGACAAAGCTGAAATCAAGAGTCCGATGTTTAACCAATTGAGCCCCCCAGGCATCCCAAAGAAAGAATTTTAAAAGCAACAAGAGAAAAGGAAACAATTATGTACAAGAAAACCTCCATAAGGCTATCAGCAGATTTTTCAGCAGAAATTTCTAGGCCAGAAAAGAGTGGCATGATATATTCAAAGTGCTGAAAGGAAAAAAAAATCTACCCTTAAGAATGCTCTATCCAGCAAGGCTATCATTCAGAGCAGAAGGAGAAATGAAGAGATTCCCAAACAAAAGTTAAAGGAGTTCATGACCACTAAACCAGCCATACAAAAAATGATAAAGGGGGCTTTTTTAGTGGGAAGGAAAGACCATAAATAAGAGTAAGAAAGATAAGAAGCACAAAAGCAGTAAAAATAAGTATATCTGTAGAAATCTGTCAAGGGACTCACATAATAAAAGGAAATAAAATGCAATACCACATACTTAAAACATGGGGAGGGGGAGAAGTAAAGACTGGGTTCAAACTTCAATGACCATCAACTTCAGATAGACTGACATATACAGAAGATGTTATAAACAAACCTAATGGTAACTGCAAGTCAAACACCAGTAATAGAAATGCAAAAAATAAAGAGAAACAAATCCAATTATATCACTAAAGAAAGTTAATTTAGGGTGAGAGAGGAGAGCAAGAAAAGAAAGTAACAGAGAAAATCCACAAAACCAAACATAAAACAAATAACCAAATGGCAATAAATACATATCTACTAATGCTTATTTTGAATGTAAATGGACTAAATCTCTAATCAAAAGACATAGGGTGACAGAATGGATAAAAAAGCAAGACCTATCTCTGTGCTGCCTACAAGAGATGCATTTCAGACCTGAAGACACATGATTGAAAGTGAGGAAATAGAGAAACATTTATCACGCAAATAGATGTGAAAAGAAAGCTCAGGTAGCAATACTTATTAGACAAAATTGACTCTAAAATAAAGACAGTAACAAGAGACAAGGAAGGAGACTATATAATCATTAAGAGGACAGTCCAACAAGAAGATATATGAATTGTAAATATGTATTCATCCAATATGGGAGCACTCAAATATATAAAACATAATAACAAATATATAAGAACTAATTAATAGTGATACAATAACAGTAGGGGATGTTAACACCTCACTTACATCAATAGACAGATCATCCAAACAGAAAATCAACAATGCAACCGTGGCTTTTAATGATACACTGGACCAGATGGATTTAATAGATATATTCAGAACATTCCATCTTAAAACAGCAGAATACACATTCTTTTTAAGCGTAAGTGGAACATTCTCCAGAATAGATCACATATTAGGCCACAAAAGAAGTCTCAACAATTTCAAAAAGATGAAAGTCATACTATGCATCTTTTCTGACCACAATGCAATAAAACTGGATATCAACCACAAGAAAAAATCTGGAAGGAGACAAATACATAGAGGTTAAATAAAATACCACCAAATAACAACTACAACAAAAAAAGGACTAGCCAAGAAATCAAAGAGAAAATATAAAAAATAATACATGGAGACAAATAAAAATAAAAATAAAATGGTCCAAAATCTTTGGGATGCAGCCAATGTGGTTCTAGGAGGGAAGTAATACAGGTCTACCTCAAGAAGAAAATAAACAATGTAACCTTATACCTAAAGAAGCGAGAAAAAGAACAAACAAAATCCCGAACTAGTAGAAGAAAGGATATAATAAAGATTGGAGCAGAAATAAATGCTACGGAAATAACAACAACAACAGCAGCAGCAGCAGCAGCAACAAGAACAATAGAAGAGATCAGTGAAATCAAGAGCTGGTTCTTTGAAAAGATCAACAAAATTGATAAATCTCTAACCTGACTCATCAAAGAGAGAGAAAGAATGAAAGAGCGGGCTCAGACAAACGAGCAGAAATGAAAGAGGAGAAACAACAACCAACACCACATGAATACAAAGGATTGTAAAAGAATACTATGAAAAATTATATGCCATCAAACTGGACAACCCAGAAGAAATGGATAAATTCTTAGGAACATATAACCTATCAAAACTGAAACAGGAAGAAATAGAAAATTTGAACAGACCAATTACCAGCAAAGAAATTGAGTCAGGAATCAAAAACTCCTGACAAACAAAAGTCCAGGACCAGACAGCTTCACAGGTGATTTCTACTAAACATTTAAAGATGAGTCAATACCTATTCTCAAACTTTTCCAAAAAAAAAAATATAAAAGGAAGGAAAACTTCCACATTCATTCTACGAAGGCAGCATTACCTTGATTCCAAAAGCATATAAAGACACAACAAAAAAGAGAACTACACGTCAGTATCTCTGATGAACATATATGCAAAAATCCTCAACAAGATATTAACAAACTGAATCCACAATATATTAAAAAAGTCATTCTCTGTGATCAAGTGGGATTTATTCCCAGCATGTAAGGACGGTTCAATATTCACAAAGCAATCATCATGATGCATCACACCAATAAAAGAAAAGATAAAAACCATATAATCATTTCAATAGATGTAGAAAAAGCATTTGACAAAGTACAATGTCTATTTATGATAAAACCTCTCAAAAAATAGGTTTAGGGGGAACATTCCTTAACATAAAAAGGCTTTATGTGAAAAACCCCCAGCAAACATCATACACAGTGGAAAAAACTGAGAACTTTTCCCCTAAGGTCAGGAACAAGGCAAGGATGTCCACTCTCATCACTCTTACTCAACATAGTACTAGAAGTTCTAGTCACAGAAATTAGACACAAAAAAGGAATAAAGGCATCTAAACTGGCAAAGAAGAAGTAAAACTTTCACTATTTGCAAATGACACGATACTATATAAGACTCCACCACAAAGCTACTAGAACGAATGCAGTAAAGTTGTAGGATACAAAATCAACCTACAGAAATCTTGCATTTTTATACGCTGATATGAACAGTAGCAGAGAAATTAAGAAAACAATGCCATTTACAATTGCACCAAAAATAATAAAATATTTAGGACTAAACTTAAGCAAGGAAGTGAAAGACCTGTACCCTGAAAACCATAAAATACTCATGAAAGAAATTGAAGACAACAAAAAACAAGTGGAAAGACATTCTGTGCTCATGGGATTGGAAGAACTTTGTCAGAATGTCAGTACTATCTAAAGTCGTCTACAGATTCAGTGCAATCCCTATGGAAATATAGAACAAACAGATGTTTACCAGAGGGGAGCTGGGTGTTGGGTGGTTGAAATAGATGATGGGGATTGAGAATAGACTTATCTTGATGAGCACTGAGTAATGTGTGGAATTGTCGAATCACTATATTGTACACCTGAAACAAATATAACACTGTGTGTTAACTACACTGGAATTAAATTTTTTTAAAAAAAATTGAGACATTAGTATAAGCTTTCTAGAGCGTCAGAAATTAGAACCTTCATAATACCAATGTTCAGAGATGTGGGGATTACAAATGGTCCTGCATCAGTGATTGGCAGCTGGACTGGTGCAGCCATTCTGAAGCCAACTGTTAAGATGGCTACTATATGCTTCTACGTATACATTCCAAAAAATTGCTGCAGAAGAGAATAAGGTAAATTGTGGCGATGTTCACCGCAGCATCACTGTGATGGCAAGAAATAGCAGTCAACCTGGATAACACCACCAAATGTAGACAAGAGAACTGCGGCCAGGGAGAGTCAAGTGTGAGTCACAGTGAAATATAACACAATACTGCTTCCCAAAACAAAAAATCATGGGCCCCTGGCCCTCTATGCACATTCTGTGAGAATACATACAAATAAAAATGTATACATTAAACAAGTTGGAATGATTGTGGGCAACTAGCAGCTAGCAGGGGAGAATGTACACAAAAGAAATTTTCAGAAACACAGAAGAGGACTTTCAAGGATTGATCCTCATGGTGAGGTTAAATCATCTCTTCACATCTGTATTAATTCAAGAAAAAGCTAACAAAAAGTTCATAAATGAAGCCAGATTTGGGGAAGTGGGAGGAGGAGATTAAAAGTGTTTAAGATTCAATTCAGTGCTGTCTGATCCCAAACGTGTATTCCCAAGAACCTACTGGATGTCGTCACATGGATGTCCTGAAGGAATTTCAAATTCAATGTTCCCAAAGTCAAACACATCATTTCCTGTCTTGAGAGATGCTCTCCCTTTCATGCATTGGGATGCCCCTTCCCTCACTTGCAGCTCCTCCTTTCCTGCCTGCACTTTACCTGAGAGAGGTCACAGGAGGCCATCCCCCTCCTCTATCCACTGTGCCTCATGGAACTAGCCCGAAGAGACTCTTTTCTGGATGACTGGAAAGTATTTATATAGGCTTCTTAACCACCCTTTATAAACCAGATTTACTCATGTCTCTTTCATAGTTAAAAGCCCTCAATCGGACTCCATTGTCTGTGGACTATTTACCATATGTTTAACATGTAAAAAAAAACCCTCTGTTACTATATGATTCTACTCTGTCTCCATCAGTTCCTATCCAAGAGCCTACCCTCCAGCCGTAGGTGTGGGGTAGGGAATTCCCTGAAAACCTGACACTCTGTCATGTCTATGCCTTCTGTCGGCCTGGCGTGTTAGTCAGAGTAGGCTGGAGTGCTAGGTTCTGCTGTGGTCACAAATCTCAATGGGTTATAAAAACAAAGGCTTATTTCTCTCTCACTCATGCTACGTGTTCCTCATGGGTCAGCTGCTGCTCTGATTTATGTCAGCCTCACTCTGGAAGGCAGGCTAATGGAATTGCCTTTCTGGTCCAAGAAAATAGAAAGCATCGCAAACCACAGGCTGGCTGCAAAAGCTTCCCCCAGAAGTGCTGCGTGCCATTTCTGTTCACATTCCATGTGGTCAAGTCTAATGTTGATGAGCTAGGGAGGGGCAGAAAGTATTTGAGATAAGTCATAATAGCCTGTCACTCATTGGTGATTTCATTCTGACTGGAATCTCTGCCTGGTGCATCCCGAGGCACTCCTTACGGGATATCTTCACCTTCACTTCACTTCTACGGACTCTGCCAGTAGATTCATTCCTCCGTGTTCCTGGAGCATTTGGGACATGCCGCACTAACCCATGTATGTTGCGTGCATATTTCCATGTTTCCCTTCCCCATTAGATTTTGAGCTTGGCAAATGTATGAGGGCAGCCCTTACCATTTTTGCATTCTAAGCATGAGGACTTTCTTGCACACTGACCCTGTATGTGGTATCTCGTTGCTCAGTAATTGATCATTGAATTCTTATTTACTGGACCCCGTGATGGCCATGAGAATGTGTCTGACAGACCCACTGCAGAACGCATAATTGACCCAAGGACTTTAGTGGTTGTGATCTGAAATTCATTGCTGAGTTTACACAGAGGCATACCTGCCATACGCTGTCCCCAGCCAATGACTTAGTACAGAAAGGATACTAAGGCAGGCCGGCTCCTGGGAGGTGTAGGCCAACCGCTGTTGATTCTAGGACTCCCCAAAGACCTTACACAAACTTGCAAAGACTGCACAGCATTTTAGGGTGATTCCAACCCCTTCGTACCCTCCGCGTAAGACTTGCATCGTGATCTGCCCACACTCCCCACCTGCCCGGCCCCCTCCTTCATTTCTGTCACAGGTGTTGCCCCGCAATAAAACTCTTGCACATTTAGTTCCTTCTTAGCATCTGCTTCTTAGAGGACCCAAAGTAACATATGGGGCTTTCATTATTATAGTTTATACAGGCCAAGAGAATAAAACTTCTTTGGGAATTTAAGAGAGAGATGTAACAGTTAAGCAAATCAGGAAATCGCTTCTCGGCAGAGGTTGGAGTTGAATCGGGCTTTGTGACATGGTTTTGCCAGGAGTGGTGGTGGGAGGAGGAAGAGGCATCGGATAGGGAATCCCAGATTGATGTCTTCTTCCATTCAGGCATAACAAGAGAGTTCTACTTCTTAAATCTCCAGAGTCAGATCGTTTTTTAATATTGGGGAAAGATTTTTCTTGTACACAGTTACTTTCCTTTATATTCCTTTGGATTATTTATTTTGTTCCTTTTGCTCAGGAAGTTTAGGAAGACTGATTATCACAATGTGGGTTTGTATGAACTCCCTCCCTCCCTAATATCGTTCTCTGTCATTTCTATTCCTTTGTTCCATATTCCGGATTACTTCTCAAATGTCTTCCCTGTATCAACAGTCTGACAATCTGCAGTATCTAGTTTATCAGTCTTTCTCTGCAACAAACATTTCAACGTGGCTCTTGTGATTTTGGTTTCCATGCAGTCTCTCCCTGCCTCAGCTCAAATTTGTCTTTTTTTTAAGAGGAGGGAACAAATATATTTTAAAATATTCTTCCATTTCCTACAGCAAATCTATTTTAGGAAAAATTTCCCTTCAAGTCCTTAAGCACTTTCCCCCTTCTCTTGTGTCGCAGACCTTTCTTCGTTGACTTGCTCTGTATTGTCCTGCCCCTGCCTTCCCAGAAATTGAGCCCTACTTTGGACGGAGGCTGAAGGCAGGCAGTCTGGGGGCGTCTCTAAGATGAAGCCCCTCTTGTTCTAGACTGTAGTTCATGAAGCCAAAGGAAGCCATCTGGGAGGAAATATGTGAGAAGTCAAATAATGAAGCAGTCCCTTATACCACGGGTGAGGAGGGAAGACTATCTGATTATGAGCCTATGGGGCAGAAACCAGAGAAACCAGAGGAAAGAGCAACACAGTGGGAGGCAGTCTGGAGAGTTCTCCTGAGCCAAGGAGTTTGTCAACAGTGACTTTTCATACAGGGCTGGCAGCCTTGGCATGGGCAGGAAGGGAGCAATTAGGAATACCAGTCTGGTCTAGACATGCATGTGGATTGTTGAGGTTTATTTATCCTAGAATGAAGAGAAACTCTTCCTGAACAATTTTGTTTGTTTTAAGAGTCAACCGTACACTGAGTTTCCTTCGCTCCCTCACAGACCACTTGGGTGTGGCAAGCCCTGGCAAGTGTTAATCAAATGTCAAAGGATTCCTTAAGGCTTGCAGACAAGTCCACTCAGGTCTAAGCAGAGAAACGAGGGAGTTCACTGCAGTCGGGCTATGGTTCAGAGATACAAAAGGCCGGGAAACATGTTATCCAGGCTACATCCTGGTTAGATAACAAGAGCCTAACCTCCGCCACCCCCACACCAGCACCCAGATTCACAAAGGCAACAGTGAGCTTTACAGGATTTCCCTGGATCTTCCCGCCTCCTCACCCCCACCTACCTCCCATGCCCTCTGTCCACTTTCCGAGTTAGTTCAGCTCCAACAATCGAATCTTGGGTCTTTCCTTAGACCCACTGCCTAGTCCTCAGATTTCTTCAGCTCTTGTGTTTAAGGGAGCTCCATAAGTTTAAAAACTTCTACATCTATACTGACAGCAAGCTTTTCATATCACTAGCTTGCAGAGACAAAAAGAAGTCCCAAGGGCCATGGAATAGGCCCTTTGTAAGCCCAGGTTGCCTGCTTCCCAGACAGGAACTGGGGATGGGGAGCAGTGGGGTCAGTCAGGGCTTCTCTTATTTCTGTTGGCCCAAGAAGGAAAGCACATGTTGTCCATTAATTGTGTTTGTAAATTTGGCCCAACTGGTGATTTATTTGATAAAATGGCCTTCAGTTTTCAGTATATGTTGACTACTATTTTCCTCAGTTTCCAATATTGCTGCAAACTTTTTCCTATTTGTTGTCATGGGTATTTGAAAGGACATTGAATGACAAATTTTAGTTTTGTTTTCTAGGATTTATTTACTTATTTTTGCAACAACTAAGAAACAAACCTACTGCTTTGAATTTGTTTTTTTCCTCCAAATGTGCACTCTCAGTGTTTCATAAAAATTATATTACAAATTATTTGAAAGCAAGGATTGAATCCTGGGCAGCTGAGGTGTGCTTGGACAGACTTCCCACTACATCAGGAGATCCAGATTTCACTTCTGTTGTCAGACTCAGTTTCCTCAAGTAAAGAGCAAAAGGAATGGGATGAAGGGAATGAATTCAAGTTTTTAAGTGTTTTTATCAGACTGTCAGCCAAAGCAGCAAAAAATTAGAAAAGATACTTGAAAAATGTTTCGTAATATTATTTTTTTATTAATCCTCAAGAAGAAAAAGGCCCGACTGCAGTCTAGTTGCAGGGAAATTGGGGGGTGGTGGGGAATAGCCTCTGAAAACCCGTTCAGAGAGTCCACAAAGCAAAAGTATTTTTCATAATGACGTGAAGATGTTGTTTGTCTTTTTCATTCTCATTTTTCTCATGAGTATATGATGGAGCTCTTCAAAGCCTGCATGATGTGTGATATCACAACAAATTAATACAAAAGCAGATAAAAGAATCCAGCTGCCCTCTGTTAAGCAAGACATTAAAGAGACTTGCAAAATTGTGAAACAGTACTACTCTTCCCAAATTTTTTGTGTCAAGAAATAGTTTTTTTTACAAACAAAAAGAAACAGAAACAGACTCATATATTCCTCTTTTTAAAGGTTTGTTTAGGGGCACCTGGGTGGCTCAGTCAGTTAAGCGTCTGACTCTGGCTCAGGTCATGATCTCATGGTTCGTGAGTTCGAGCCCCACGTCGGGCTCTGTGCTGACAGCTCAGAGCCTGGAGCCTGCTTCAGATTCTGTGTCTCCCTCTGTCTCTGACCCTCCCCCCATTCATGCTCTCTCTCTGTCTCAAAAAAAAAAAAAAAAGGTTTGTTTATTTATTTATTATTTATTTATTTATTCATTCATTCATTCATTCATTTATTTATTTATTTTTGAGACAGCACCAGTGGGGGAGGGGCAGAGAACAAGGAGACAGAGAATCCTAAGTAGGCTCTGCACACAGAGCCCGACATCGGGCTCCAACGGTGAGATCATGACCTGAGCCGAGGTCAAGAGTTAGATGCTTAACCGAGTGAGCCACGCAGGCACAAAAACAGACTCATAAATACAGAGAAGAAACTGGTGGTTGCCAGATGGGAGGATGGTGGGGTAGTGGGCTAAGTAGGGGAAGCGGATTAAGAGGTACAAAGTTTCAGTTATAAAATAAAGAAGTCTTAAGAATTAAAAGTACAGTAGAGAGGATATAGTCAATAATATTTTAATAAGTTTGTATGGCAACAGATGATAACTACACATCGTGGTGAGCATTTCATAACATGCATAATTGTACACCTGAAACTAATATAATATTTTATGCTAACTATACTTCAGTTAAAAAGAAAAAAAGGAAAAATTTATAATTTTTAAAATAAAGTGTTTTTTATTTTAACGTGTAATGGGTTTATTATTGGTATTTGTAATGAATTAATTTTATAAAGTTCTATTTTTATTTTGAATATAGAAAATACCAATAGATATAACCCACGTAAATATAGGCTCTGTGGAGTCCTCAATAATTTTTAAGATTGTAAAGGAGTCCTAAGACCAGAAGGTTTGAGAACCACTGACCAAAAGCTCTTAGGCTGATTATTAACTAAATAATAAGTAATTAACTAAACAATAATAATAATAGTATTAACTAAATAATGGTAACTAATTACCTAAATAAATAATAATAGTAATGCAAATTCCATCCATGATATTCTAAAAGAGCAAAGGTCAATCATTGCCCATGTTTGGAAAATTTAACATTCCATCAGGCATCGATTCAAACTGTTTAATAACTAAGAGGGGCATGTTTTCCCTTCAGAGCCTCAAAGCTGTCTGTGTTGAAACCACTGGCTGCCAAAGAGGAAGCTGGGGTCAGAGGCAAAATGGGTGAAGAGGAGTGGGAGGTACAGGCTTCCAGTTATGGAGTAAAGAAGTCACAGGGATGAAGGGTAAAATACAGGGAGTAGAATCAGTGATACAATAGTGTTGTCCAGTGTCAGACGATAGCTATACCTGTGAGCAGAGCAGAGCATACAGACCTATTGAATCACTGTGTTGTATACCTGAAACTAATGTAACATTGTGTGGCAACTATACTGCAAATAAAATATATCCTATAAAATACAGGATATATATCTATCTATATCTATCTATCTATCTATCTATCTATCGATATATATGTATCTTCCTATATCCTATATATATATATTCCTATATCCTATATATATATATATACTCCTATATCCTACAAGATTCAATTTGTTCTTACTGCCACTAATATTCATTGAGCATTTATGCTTTATATTAAGCATTTTACATATATGAACTCATTATAACTCCATGATCACCCTATGAAGTGGGCATCACAGCTTTTACTACTTCCCATGTGTTTGGAAACCTCTAGTGCCTTGACCAAAGTCACCTGGCTGGTAAGTGGTGGGACAGGGATTGTAGCTAAGGTTTGGTTAACCTCATAGCCAGGGCCCATTTCTACTTTGGTATCTTCCCTTCTTTAAAGCAAAAATGCTGATTCTTAAGGCCAGCTTATTATTCACGGTCATCACTTGCCTTTAGACTGATGCCTTGCGCAAATATTGATTGAATTGAATACTCATCTTCAACCATAGATGTATGGTCTGGCGATTAGCATTACATAATTTATTCAGCCTTTTGTTCATTCAGTAAGCATTTATTGAGTGCCTACACTTTGTCCGGCGCAATTCTGTTTTGTTCAAAAAAAGCAGACAGTAATCTCAGACAATAATTAGGTGCAACAGATAATATACAATAAACAAGAAACAATAAAATAGATGTATTACAGGATGTTGAAGGCTAAAAATTCTATGGAAATAACACAGCAAGCTAAAGGAAATTTTTATGTGTGGGGTCAGTAGATCGGTGAGGTAGCCATGCCATATTTTAGGAACAATGAGAAGGAGGTAGGTTTGGAATGGTGCAAGGTGGAACACGGCAGGAGATCAAGTCAGAGATGTCACTGGGAACCAGAAATCCCACTGCCCTACAGCCCATAGTAAGTCCTTTGAGTGAAGTAAGAATAGAATTTTGAGAAAGGGAATGATATTAATTACATTTTCTAAAGATTACATTTTCTAAAGATCATTCTGTTGCCATGCTGAAACTAACAGACAAAGTAGCAGTCCAAGAGACGTTGTGGGAGGCCATTGCTGAAATCCAGATGAGGCACGATAGTGGTTTGGATCAGGATTCAAATTCAAAGCCAGGGTTTGACTTCAAGTAGTGGTGAGAAATGCCTGAAAATGGGATACATATTAAAGAAAGGTAGGAGCCACGGCACCAAGTTTCACCAAATGACAACTCAGGTATCATAGAGTAATTAATTGCTTGTGACAAATGATAGGAAATGGTAAATAGTGGCCAACAAGTAACCTCTACAGTATTCGTGGATTAAGATGAATATGTAGCTTAGGGCAACCGAGCTAGATGGTAAATGACTCAGTGATTGGAGACTGATTTGGGAAACCCTTTAATCTCAAAGGACTTTTCCTAGGACTTTAAATTGATTTATCAGCAATTCTTGCATCTACTCAAATCTAAGTACAACTTTTAGTGCCATCTGGAGAAAGGTCCATAGCTCAAAGTCAAAGGCAAGTCAATACATAATTTAATTGTTTGTCTTTTCTCTGAATGTTTTCAAAGGAAAGCCCCATATATCTTTGGATTAATTTAATGAGCATTTTCACTTGAAGAGAGGACCCATAGTGTTAAAGATCATGTTTAGAATCCCAGGAGTTCAACCACCAGGATTTGAATCCTTACACCATTCGAACTAGCTGTGACTTCCAGCAAGTTCTTTAACCTCTGTCCTGATTTCTTCCTCTGAGAAAGGGAGATGCTACTTCTACTACTAATACTAACTCTGCCTTCCCTGAGGTTAAGCGAACTTATTTTTGTATCATGTTTGGCACAGAGCATGGCACAGAGTAACCCCCCAGAAAGTGCTGTTGGTATAACAAGGCCACACTGAGTATTTCCAGAAAAGCATCTTCCTTAATGCACAATGTATTATTAGTGCAGATTACTTCTTCTCTCAATTATTATTAGTTCCAAAGCCAACAGACTTCTGGCGAGGCAGCCCAGCAGCACCTTATGCAAGGCAAGGAAAAGAATATTTTGACTCATACAATGAATCTATTGATTTCTGAAAAAATTGCCTGTCACTGAGACTATTTCATACCTTTATTGGAGAAAAAGTACTATTCCAGTAATAACTATAGTGAATGTCAAGTCAAGTATTCCTTCCATTGAAGAAGACAAAACCCTTTATAGAGACTGGTTAATAGAAAAACATACAGGAAAACTTGCAGATGCCACATAATTTCCTATCATTCTTTTCTACCTAGTTACACATTTGCCTTCTCTTTGGAAATATTTTTCCCGCAAACTTTGTTGGCTCAGAGCAATGTTTCCAGAGAAAATGTATCTTCATAAAGCAAAAACAGATTCTTCTTCATATTAGAATCGCAATTTTTAAAAGTTTTTTCCCCCTGGTTGCGTAAATATTGTTCATGCAAAACAATAGAGAAAACTCTTAATGAGGCCACACATGTGTTTGAAAATTTTAAATTCCTTAGAACTTCCTAATATATTTATGACTATGTATGTGATATATTTATGATGTATTCATGACTTTATACATGTTTCCACTATAAATACCCAGATATGAAATAATATATACATTATGTTGACATGTTTTTATATGTCACTAAGTATGTGGCAATATTTTTGAAATTACCTTTGAAAACTAAAAAAGTAAAATAGCTAAACAAAACTAAAAATGATGATTATGAATGATTAACATGCTCCCACAGGGGGCCAAGAAAAATTGCAGCATAGGGAAATCGTGATGGGGAAAGAAAACACATCCATCTTGGGGAGACCTGCTAATACAGAACATCACGGGTGGATATCTTCTTTCAATTACTGTTGGTGCCATGAGCCAAAAGATTCCAAGTTTGTTTGAACAAAGCCACAGAGGAACTGCTGTTGGGAATCAATTTCAGGCTCTGGAGAAAGCCCTTCAAAAGCCAAAGAATTTGGTCTCATGCAGGGTATGGGATTTTGAAGGCATATTTTGTAGTGTGGGAATGATTTTATACTGACTTGCAGGAAATGGGGAGCAGAGGGAAAGTATTTTTCCTGAGTGCCGGCTGACTTCAGTAACCCGATGCTTTCGCGAATCAGTCAGATACAACACGCCGTATCTTCACATCACTTTGTCTCTCAGATGATTAGGCCCCCTTACCGAATGGATTTGCGTTTTAAAATGCAGTAAAATCTAAGTCAACTTGGGTGCTGCAGCCAGACTTTTGTGTCTGAGCCTCGCGGTCAGCTTAGTTCATTTGTCCCAGCCAAGCTCTTCTCCTTGGGAATGACTAGCAGTCTGATGCAGGGAAACTCAAGTAATATTTACTTTTGCCTAGGTGCTCATTCTTTGAAAAAGTAAGTCTCCTTTCCAAGAATAACCATTTTCTCTGGATGCAGGGAAGCCTGTAGTTTTGGAGATCCTTCTGGCTTCCTTAAGTTTTGGCAGACATCCCGATTTGCTCCCCGGTACACTTAAGAAGTGGACCGAAGAGAGATTAAAGCGTTTCTGTTAAGTCCATGGCAAACAAAGACCAATGACTCATTAGACTTGGTCCTGCAGCCCTTCGGCACGTATGATGTACACATTTCAGTGTTATGACTGATTTGCGACGACTATAATTTAAAATCCCCAAAATGCATAGCATGCATATACTGGATATAAAAACTATCTTTAAATGGAGTGACAACTAATTGAGATATTCAAAATGGTCATAAATTATTATACTAGTGACTCCATTTTATCCTCTGTAGACATTCTTAGATATTGCAAATATCCAGAGGAGAATTTTTGGTGTTTCTCCAAAACCACAGAGTCCTTCTTTTGTGGAGCCTCATGAAAGATTAATTCCAAGAAATATTCTTTGGAAAACACCGTTATCAGAAGATGTGACCTTAACGCAAATGAATACCGATGCAAACGTGTGTCTCTAAGTTAATCTTTCAAGAAATTAGACAAAATCTCCAAGTGAAATAGCCAAAGCAAGATGTATAACAAAGCATTGAGTAAAGAACTCGCTTAAAATATCTCTTTCCTCCATGACCTCTAGAAAATGTAATCCATATGTCTACCAGTTTTATATTAAATCCTTCCTCTAATATCACAAACTCTTTGTATCTTTTTGCTCTGAAGTAAGATGAAAAGTACAATATTATTGGCTGATGGGAGATTGAGCTACCTGAGGTGTTTCCATGACACTAAATCCAATAAAATACTAAGTAAAATATCTGATGTTACCTCCACATGATAACCAAAGCCAATATATATATATACATATATATATACACACACATACATGTATATATATGTATACATATATACACACATGTGTATATATACATATATATGTATACACATACGTATGTGTATATACATGTGTGTATATGTATATATATACATGTGTATATATATATACATATATATATATGTGTGTGTAAAAAAGTATAATAAAGAATTCATAGATTGTCAATATGGATACATATTCTTCCCTTTATCTTGCATCAATACAGATATTCCTAAATGCAATTCCCATAATCTCTTGGAGTATGAAGTGATAATCTCGAAGCCCTGAATAATTTTTATTTTTTCTTTCTAGTTTTCTTTCAGTTTTTTTTTTTCAATGAGCTTGCATCTTGTATAATCACATATAGATTGCATTTCTAGGCATCCGTGTATAAAACATGTATTATAAAAATTTTATGTATCTCAGTTGGGTACCACACCATATTCCAAAAGATAAATAGCAGCTCTCTCTGTGGTAGGGATATGGTTGAACTTTTAGGAACTGTTTTTTTTTCATATTGTTTATATTATTTTTATAACAGAAAGCCATATCTGAGTGTTTAAATATATCATAATCCTTGTGTGGATGGGCTGCGACGCCCAGATTTCTAAGGTTTGAACCCTGTCTTCCCTACTTCCTCCCTGTGTGATCTTGGGCAAGTTACTTAACCCTTCAGTATCTCAGTTTTAACATCTGTAAAATGAGTGAAAATAATAGATCCACTCTCATCATAGGTTGGTGTATGGGGTAAATGAATCAGTATGTTGAAAGTAACTGGAACATGGCTAGTAGCCTGAAAATGTCAGCCAGGACAAGGATTATTCTTTTTAAATTCCTAAAGCATTTTTGTGGGGGACTGGGAAAAGTATATTGTTCCAACGAAACACAATTTAATCCTGGAGGGAACCAATCTCTCAGAAATAGTGTCCTGGGCCTTGGAGTTCTGATTCTGCTTACACTTGTTCTTTTGTCTTTTATTTTTGGAAGACAAGTTCTTTTTTTAACTGCTTTTGTAGGCAACATTATTTCTTTAGTTAACAACTCTATATTGTGTCGCATTGCATACTGTCTGGAACTCTATGTATTCTAAAATCGAAATTTAGAGTCACCACAATCCCAACCTTATGGGGGCACTTGGACAATTCATTGCTTCAGATCTTAACTTAGAAATACTTCCTGCAGAAAAGCATCACTGACTCCTGAAGTTTGGATCCTGTGGCCTCGCTGTGGCCTTATAGCTTCCTAACAGAAGCATAATTCAATTCACTGTAATTGTCTACTTAATGACTTAATGTAACCGATGCGGTTGGCTGTAAGGCTGGTCATGATTCTTGGTTCCCACTGGCTTGCACCTAACATCGCATACATAATAAATGCCTGTTAAAAAAACGGATGCCTTTAACTTCACATGTAGAGAATCCCAGGCTACTTAATCGATTTATCAGGCTTTGGTCTCTGCCTTAGTAGATTTTGAATAGTCAACACAGTGCAGCCCCATTCTGTCAACTGGTGAGTCTGGAGGAGAGATTTTCACAGGATGGCCCCCACCCAGAAGTATGATCATCACCTTGGAACTTGTTAGAGTTGCCTATGCTCACACCGCACCCCAGAGTGAATCAAAACCTGAGGGTGAAGCCTGGTAATCTGCATTTTAACAAGCCCCGCGGGTGATTCTGACCCACCTTAGGCCCTGCAGGGACGATCCAGCAGGTCGGTTTGGGGCCCTGGACAAGCCCAGACCACTGTGCCACCAGAGGGAAGCAAAGGGCCACAGAGCAGGAAAGGAAACACCCAGCAGTCTCTGGCCAAGGATGTTCCAGGCCAAGTGCAGATGTAGCTTAGAGAGGGAGGTGATCCCCAGGGTAGAGCCTGAATTGCACATGGACACTGGGTCAGATTGGGGACACAGGGTGTGGGTGGACCAGGAGAAGCAGAGGTCTGAATGAAGGATGAGGAGTTAAGAGGAAATCAAATGTGATGTAGATGTCAACTAATCAAGCAAAGCACAGCAATGATGGAAGGATGCATTGGACCCAAGTCAGACCTGCCAGAGTTTCCCCCTGAGGGATCACTTTATAAGGCTCATAAACCCAGCTGCAGAATTTGTATTTCTAATTCTTAAATTTGCAGATAATATCAGAGCAGGGTTTTGTCATAATGTTCTGTCCCTGTTCTCTGTTACTGAGTCCTTTACTTGGCCCTTAGTTTTTTAGCACTAAACATGGTAAAGGTCGTGGACAATAAAGAATACTGATAATCTGACTTATGCATTCTCTATTTTAATAAGTCACTTCTCTAAGTTAAGGTACTGTTTTTCTTACTGGGATGTTTATCAAGTGATATAATGGATGTAAACATTCTTGTAAATTATATACACTATTATTTTTACTGGGGCTCCCGTGGTTAGATTTTGGGTACCTATGACCCCATGACTGGACCACAGGCTCTTTTGAAAGGTTCGTTTATTTTGTGAAAGGCAGGGTGGTTATTAGGCTGGTCCTGGCCTTTGGAATATAATAGGTTGGTTCAACTCTAGGCCAGTTAATTACTATCTACAAGACTCTGGGCTGGTTGCTTATTCTTGTTAGCCTCTAGAGTAAAATTGCGATCATAAAATCCATCACCAAGATTAAGTGTGACAATGGACATAATCGCCTCAGCAAAGGAAAGGCACACAACCATATTAACTAACGTTCTTTTTTGTTTAATTTATTTTTATTTATTTTTGAGAAAGATACAGAGAGCAAGCAGCAGAGGGGCAGAGAGAAGGGGAGAGAATCCTAAGCAGGGTCAACACTGCCAGTGCAGAGCCGGAGGCCCGGCCAAACTCACAAATTATGAGATCATGACCTGAGCGGAAATTAAAAGTCCCACGCTTAACCTACTGAGCCACCCCGGCGCCCTAACATTCTCTTTTTTAAGGAAGAGACAACTCAGGCCAAGAAAGGGCTCAGAACAGCAGACCAAAAGCAACAAAGTTGCACTGTGTGCTATTCCTCCATTTAGAATCCTCTAGGAGCTTCCCATCTTGGTTGGAGTAAAAACCAAAGTCCTGAAAATATCCTCTGAAGCCATACGTTTACCTAATTTGGCAGACATACTCTGTGTTAGCACTAATACAGTTTCCCTTGTCAAATCAGCCTTCCCAGGCAGGTTTGATGAGTCAGTTACCCCCAGGGAAGAGGCGTGTCTGTGCTCAACGACTCTATGGGAGCCACGGCTGTAGGCACGTGGGTTTCGTCAGTGAAAAAAAGAAGAGAAGATCCCTTGCCCTCATGGAGGAATGGGTTACAGGTAACTAGAAACTCTGTGACCCCTTTTAAAAAATATATATTTTTAGGGGCGCCTGGGTGGCTCAGTCGGTTAAGTTTTGGACTCTGGACTTCGGCATCTCCCTTTGGCAGCAGTGAGCCTGAGGACGGAATGCAAGCCGGTGTGTCTTGCACGCAGGGCCAGCAGGGAGCGCGAGGATAGGGCTCCCTGGAAGTTTCAAATTTAATCCAAACGTTTGGGAAGGGAGCAGGGATGGGTGCGGTGCATAGATCTCGGTTCTGAACCCACTACAGATAAATCAAGTTCTGTCTGGTAAACCATTGTCTTTGGGCCCCAAACCCACCCGTCTACACTGCTTTTGTCATCTTTGTGGGCTATGTGCAAACTCACTTTCTACTTTGCGGGTTGGTTCTTCTAGGTTGTGCCACTAGGGGGCACTAGAGACAGAAACCTGGGAGGCAGGAGGTGGGCAGAAGGGACTGGGTGCAGTGGTTCCCTTGTGACACCCTTGCAATGACGCTGTGCCCAAGAAGCAGCGGTTGGGGTCAGTCTTCCCGGAAGGGACCGAACTGCGGTCTCTCAGAAATCTCAGCCCACTAACCTGGGAGGCCTGACCCCAGCTCCCCGAGGGCGGACTCAGGACGCTCACCCATGCTACCCAGGAGAATTCAACCCCAAGGGCCCAGATCCCTGAGGCTGACAGGCCATTCATCAGACCGCGCTTCTCGGCCTTAGCTGCACATTAGAATCCTGGGGAGCTTTGGAAAACCCCAGTGCCCGACCACCTCCAGCCTAGAACCAGACTCCCAGGCTGGAACTCAGTCTGTGGCCCGGGCTGAGAACCACCCAGGAGGTGGTCATTCAGGAACCAGGTCAGCAGGCTGCTTTAGCCACAATAAATGGTACTCTAGGGAGAGATTCCCTGGGCGTGTTTTGAACCAACTGCTTAGAAATAACTGCCTGATGCTCCCTCGTCCCGGTCTGGATGCCCAGAAGTCGACACGGGCTCAAACCCAGAGGAGAGATGAAGAATCCACCTGGCGGAGCAAAGGGATTTTCGGCCTGCACCACCCAGCCAGGAGCTGCCAGAAAACAAGCATTACGTCTGCTCTGGGTGGCTGGTAGCCTCAGTCTCCTCGCAGAGCTGCAAATGGCTGAAACCAGAGGCTTAAACTGATGCACATTTAGCTGTGACCAGAGCCAGGTCTCCGGCCACCGACCCACGCTGTCTCGGCTGCGTGGTGCCCACTTCAGGTGAGATTTATGTCGTTTTTCTGGAAGAGAATCGCTCCCCTCACTCATCCAGGCTGAGGAAGCAGCCTCCAGCAGTCACCCCGCGCCGTCTGGCTGCCTCCCCCGCCCCAGGGTCCCCCTGCCGCTGCCGCAGAGTCCTCCCTCCTCCCACTGGCCCAAGATCCTCCTCCTCCGCTGCACTGTCCTCCCTCCTCCACCCCCAGCCGTCGGGTCATGGCAACTGATCCGCATGAGAGCACTCTGACCCCGGTCGGCAGCCGCTGACTCACTCCTGTACTAGGGACGAGTCAGAGTCTCCGCGCGCCTGGACGCCCCGGTTTCTAAACCTGCAGCCGCCACTGAGCTGTCAAGGTCCAAGCGCCGCCGCAGGAAAGGCCCCGGATGTTCTCGGAATTCCCTCCCGGCGCTGCAATGATTCCCCTGCCCCGCCAGGCAGAGTTGCAACCCCGCCAAGCGGGCGGGTGTAAGGATCACCTCGCTCCACCGCATTCCTAGGAAAGACACGGCGCTCGGCGCTCACTCTCGAAGTGGGGAGTTTTTTCTGTTTCTTTCGGAATAGCACTACCGCTTTCCCGATTATAGAAGTTAATATTTTGCTTGCTTAGAAACTCAAATGCATATACAAAGACAATAATTTCTGTAGCTCTCAACTTCTGAAGATAATTTCTGACCACACGCGTGTTTCCTTTCAGGCGGACACACACAGATGTGCTTTAAAAGCAATGATGGGGGCGCCTGGGTGGCTCAGTCGGTTGGGCGTGGGACTTTGGCTCAGGTCATGATCTTGCAATTCGTGAGCTTGAGTCCGGCGTGGGCTCTGTGCTGACAGCTCCGAGGCCTGGGGCCTGCCTCGGATTCTGTCTCTCTCTTTCTCTCTCTCTCAAAAGTAAATAAGCATTAAAAAAATAAATAAAAGCAATAATGGTTTAAACTTTTATTCATAGTGTTTAATTGCTGTACATGATTCCATCTGCTGTAATCTTTTAAATACAGTTTTGCAAAAATACTCACCGGTGACTTCTAACATCTTTTCTCCTTTATACCTTTTGTTATTTTTTGACTCTTTGAGAGTTGTGTTATGTATTTTGATGGATGTAGAGTGGATTTTTTTTTTTTTTACAGATATGTATTTATTAATCAAATAGCTTCCACAGTTTGCTTGTTTTCCCTCTTGGATTGTTTGCTGGTTAAGTGGTTTCCTTTTTTCTTTAGTATATTCCACCTTCCCATAAATCAATTGAGTTGTGGCCATTGATGTAGGCTTTTCTCCAAATTTGTATTCTGAGTGGTCTCCTCTGTTTCTGCTTCCTCTTCCCCTTCTTCCTGACAGCTCATTCTTGCCACCTTTTTTAGTTTTCTGAGTTATCTGTGACTTTTATTGCCTTCAATCAAAAGAACAAAGAGCACAGGGAGTTAATATGGGCATAAGATGCTTCAGCCTTTTGAACAGACTTATTCAGGCTCCCCTCTTCCATGATTTTTTTCTTTCTCCTTTTTTTTTAAATTGTGGTAAAATATACATAACATAAAATTTGCCTTCTTAACCATTAAGTGTACAATTTAGTGGCATTAACTGCATTCACCTTGTTTGCCACCAACATCACTATCCACCTCCAGGACTTTTTTTTTTTTTTTTGTCTTGCAAAGGTGAAACTCTGTCTCCATGAAACAGTAACTGCCCATTGTCCTTTCCCCCAGCCCCTGCACCCACCACTCTGCTTTCTGTCTTTGTGAATGAGTACTTTAAATGCTTTATATAAGTGGAATCAGACAGTATCTGTCCTTTTGTGACTGACTTATTTCATTTATCATGATGTCTCCAAGGATTATCCATGTTCTAGTATATGTCAGACTTCTCTTTCTTTAAAAATTTTTTTTTAATGTTTATTTATTTTTGAGAAAGACAGGGTGTGAGAGGGGGAGGGGCAGAGAGAGCGGGACACACAGAATCCGAAGCAGGCTCCAGGCTCTGAGCTGTCAGCACAGAGCCCGACGCGGGGCTCTAACTCACAAGCTGTGAGATCATGACCTGAGCTGAAGCTGGACGCCTAACCGACTGAACCACCCAGATGCCCCACTTCCCTTCCTTTTTAAGACTGAATAATATTCCATTGTTTTTAATAAGGCACATTTATTTATCCATTTATCCATCCAGCAATGGACACTGGGTTGCTTGCATTTCTTGGCCATTGTGAATAATGCTGTTATGAACATTGGTGTATAAATATCTGTCTGAACACCTGCTTTCACTTCTATTGGGTATATCCCCAGAAGTGAAATTACTGGGCCACGTGATAATCCTATATTTAAGTTTTGGAGGAAATGCCATACTATTTTCCATAGTATCAGTGCCATTTTACTTTCCCACCAAGCACAAGGGCTTTCATTTCTCCACATCCTTGCCAAAAATTATTATTTTCTGTTTGTTTATTTCTTTTTTTAGTAATTGCCGTCTTCATGGGTGTGAGGTGATTAGGAGATGTTTTTTGGGCAAGACTAGCCTTATGTGTTGATGAAGTAAGCAGAACGTAGATAGCTATCTGGGGGCTGGTGTCTAAATCCCCAAACCTACAGTGTTTTCCTCTTGACACCTGCAAGTATCAACTGGACTCCATAATAAGTGTCTTTGTAGCCTCCCCTTCTCTGTTTTGCTCCAGGTTAGAATTGGTCAAAAGAGAAATTTGGGTGAGATCTGGAGGGCAAAAGGAATGTGGTTAGTTAGCTACCTGAGAGAGAGAGAGAGAAAGAGAGAGAGAGACAATGGCGTGGTTGTTCCAGCTTGGCAGCCCTCTCCCTGCACCCCATCTTCCCCACTGGGGCCCCTCCTGAGCAACAGCGACCAGACCTGCCCCAGGTACAGATTTCTCTGCCTTCTCACCTCCACAGCCTCAGTCTGCAGCCAAGAGGGACTCGATCCCCGGATTTCCCTGCAAACTCCAGCTTGGCCACCCATGACAGGTCTTCAGGGGGGCTGGTAGTTACTTCTCTCTGACGCTACAGTTTCCATTTCTGAACTTGACTTAGCCAGCTCCTCTCACAATATGTGAAGTCTAATATCTTATAATAAATCTCTTGTTCTTAATACACATAGTGGATCAACCTCCCTTTGTAGAACCTTGGCTGATGGAATAGCTTCTTCTTAGTTTGGTTAGAAATTACCTTGACAGGAGACAGAATTCTGTCCTTGCAAGATGAGAGATTAGGCTGTAGGTCAATGACTCTCAATCCTGTACATAAAAATCACCTAGAATATTTTTAAAAATATTGATGCTGAGCCCCATCTTAGACAAACTAAATCAGAATATTTAAGGGTGGAAGGCTCAGATATAGGTACATTTTAAATGATTCTAGCATGATTCCAATGAGCTGCCAGAGTTGAAACCTACTTCTTTGAGTTAAATACTTTTAAAACCTTGACACCACGGATTTAATTCACACAGAAGTAGAAATGATTAATGCCCGAATCTTGCCTTGAATGTGGGCTGTGCTGAGTAAGCTGGAAGAGAAAAGCATGATTCTAGGGGCATGGGGAATGTAGGTGGGGGACCAGAGCGTGTAAAGCAAAGGTTTGACTTTCTTTTAGGAGAAGTTGAATATAGTGAGCCTGGGAATGAGTGAGAAAGAAACCTCATTTATTTCATTATTTGATAATTTTACCATGGGCTAGATCTATTCCATGAACAAGAGGTTATGGGAGAGAAAATAGTAAATCAGAAGACAAGAATACCTAAAATAAAATAAAAGAGGAGACAGAAATTCAATGGTTGCAATATTCAAAGTGTTTCGGGTCGCTATTTAGCTGTTCATCCTATGGCTAAAGGTTGGCATCAGATACAGATCTAAGTTAATTCTGAAAGTTAGCCTTTTTTTATGACAAAATAAGAAAGACTTTGCCAAAGGCCTCAGGCAAATCACTACATGAGCAATGGGACTCTGCTGAAAAATGATAACTTGGAAAGAAATTTGGCGTTTTGGGGGACAAAATTTACAATAAGAGAGTAAAATTGTCCTTAGAAGCAGGGTCCAAATATGTCCTACTGGATTTGTGTGCTCAAAGAGTCAATCTGCTTTCCCAGAAGTCTCAGATCAAAAATAAATTCTGATCTTTCCCACACTCGGTAGGTTGCAACCAGACTGGAAATGTGCTGCCCATAAACACAGGAAGTTCAAGCTTATCAATAATATAATATTCTCTCAAATGACATATTGAACGTTACTTTTCTACCTAAAATATTACTTACTAAAATTAATAACTTAATGACTTCCCCAGAAGAATGTCCTTTCTTTCTTAATCTTTTTATTTTATAATTTTCCATATATTTCCCATTTCTATACTTTATTCTTTGCCCACTTACTGGCTTATATCTGTCAGCTTCATGTCTATTATGGCTAATACCTCCTGAACTTTCTTCTTATTATTCTCCTGGCCCTGTTATTCTGAGCTTTGATCATTATTCTAATCACTCATTCACTCGACTTTCATGAAACTTACTGAGTGTCCGTTCAGTCTGGAGACAGAGGAGAGAAGTCCTCAATCCTGAGGTGGGGGAAGATCATGAATAAATAACCAAAAAAATGGACAAGGTGACTTCAAACACTGGTCAGTATCAGGAGGTAAAGGAACAAGATGATGGGACAGAGAACAACCTGGCAAGGGATGAGTGAAGGTTGTTTAGATAGGATGGTCTGGAAAGATCTCTGCAGAGGTGGCATTTGAACCAAGAACTGAAGGCTAGGAAAGACTCAGCCACAGAAGAGACTTGAAATGTCACAAGAATTAAAGGGAGACCAGAGTGGGCTGGTGCGAATGAGGTTTTTGTTTGTTTGTTTGTTTGTTTGTTTGTTTTGTGTGTGGATCCACATTTATTCCACAGGCCACTTGCAGATTATTCATATGTAGCTTTTCCTTTTGTATAATAACCTTTGTTTCCACTCCCAAGCCTGCCAGCATCCAACCCCCAAAGGCTGCTTGCTCATTGGTTCCCCTTTAGCCTTCTTGTACCCCACAGGGCAAGGTGAATAATCCTGATTCCTGCAACCTGTGAACAGTCAGTTTATGGGGAACAGACAAGCCCAGAGGCTCATGGCAGAGGCAGTGGCTCCCTAGATGGGTGAGGCTTCTGCCGGAGGCCGCACTAGCCTGGGGAGATGGGGTCAGCGCAACACCTCCTTCTGCGCAGCCCCTGAGCCAAAGCCTTCAAGGTACTGGGCAGCGCCCCCATCATTGTAGCCAAGAAAACACATTTATAACAGACCCAAAGCAAGAGGACCTAAAAGGAGAAGGAGCAGGACCCTGGCTGGGATGGGGGAGGGTGGGGCTGGAGGGGCGGGCGGGGTGGGGGTGGGGGGGGGCGGGAAGAGCTATATATAGAAGGTGGGGGAGGGGCTTGATTCAATTGAGGAAATAAATAGTGAGTCACTGTAGAAACAGGGGCAAAGAACGCCTATTATTCCAGGTAAAATGTTTTAAGAGTTTTAAGCTTAAGAGTGATACAGTATTTTTAAAAAGAGAATGATACAACATGATTATTATATTTAAAGATAGTCCAGGGGCGCTTGGGTGGCTCAGTCAGTTAAGCCTCCCACCAACTCTTGATTTTGGCTCAGGTCATGATCTCAGGGATGTGGGATGCAGTCCCGCATCAGGCTCTGCGCCACCAGTACGGATTGAGATTCCCTCTCTCTCTGCCCCTCCCCTGCTCATTCTCTCTCTCTCTCTCTCAAAAAGAAATAAAATAAATAAACTTAAAAAAATTTAAAAAGATGGTCCAGTCTGTTTTGTGGAGAATGATTTGTGTAAACTTTCACAGTTTACAAAGTCCTTCCCATTCATTTTTTCCCTTGATCCTCACTCCAGACTGTGAAAAAGTCAGCCCTTCCCATTCGCAGGAAGCTGCGTGAATGTGGTTCACCGACTCAGCAAAAGTCGCAGCTCAGGTCTTCTGATCAAAGTTCTAGGCATCTGGATGTTCTCAGGTTTATAGTTACTTTCTTGCACACACTTAAGGTTTTGTTCTTTCCATTAGAATTTTAGTTATTTAAGTGAATGGGCAAAGCATAGGTCAAATGTCTGCTATCTTAAGAGAACCGTCTTAAATACGTGTAGAGAGTTTGGTATAAGATAGACTCCACCTGCTTAACCTATTTGTTGTCTAGCTGAGACACCGTATGTATTTCCAAACATGGTTAATAATGTGAGGCATTAAGGCATTCCAAACATGATTAACAAGGAGCATTAAGGAAATTACTAAAGATTTTCAAGAGTTATTTGTAAGGAGTTAAGACTCGAGGTAGGCTTTATAAAATGAGTAGGCATCAGACAGGTAATAGCATTGAGTGCATTTGGGAAGATAAAACTCGGTAGCCACACCATAGGACAATCTATAATAAAATTTAGCATCTGCAACCCTATACTCCACAATCATCGTATCTGTAAATCACCTCCACACCCAAGTCCCAAGAAATGGAGCTACAATCTCATAAAACCATTGTGTTCTCTTTGCAACTGTAGCTTGAAAAAGCCCTCAGCTCTTCGAATCAGATGGCTGTCCCTCCTTTACAGAAATTCTGCAACTTCTAGTGGACAAGTAGGAGTACTTAAAAAAAAAAAGGTACTGAGGTTGGAATTTGGAACATGCCATTGGAGGATGGTGGCATTGGTAAAGTAGGCTGAGAACCTTAGAGGGGGTCATGAATGGAGCTGTACTTTGGGAAGATTCAGTTTATAGCAGGGACAGTTTGAGGTGTAAGAGACAATGGAATCACTCACGGGGATAAGAAGTTTCCTGGAATAATCCAGGTTAGTTAGGATATAAGCAAGGATGGGGAAAGAAAGAACAAATTGGAGAGCCTGTTATGGTCATGCAGAGATGAATTGAGAAGGCCTGCCAATTAACCATGTTACTACTTGACATTCAGTTTTTCTTAGACAAAAAAAAAAAAAAAAAAAAAAAAAAGCTGTGCTGCTATGTTGATTCATGCTTTATGGCGGCACAAGCATGTATGGAGCCTGGAACTTGCTCCTTCAAAGCAGGCTGGTTTATAAGGATTTTATTTTGGAGTTTAAAGGAGCATTTTGCACCATAATAGAATCCTTTATAACATTTCTTAAGCAGAATTATGATAACACACACACACACACACACACATTCATTTTGCTTCAGAAACACTAGGATTCATTATTTAGTTCATTATTTAGATTATAACTCAGTGTTGTTAAGTTTTGAACTTCTTGCCAAAACTTAAGACCAAATTCTGCCTTTGGATACAATGATAGATTCCTATTTGTTTTTCAAGGACCAAGACTGAAAGAGCACTTATCTAAACACCATTAGTATTCTTTCATAAACATACAGTGTGTTTTTTCTTTTATTTTAAAACTGTGCCTCATTATGCTCATACAGATCTTTAATTTTGACTTGAAGAGAAATGTGTAGTTTATGGTGGTATGATGTGAGGGGAGGGAAGCGGAGACCGTTTTGAGAGATATAACCCAGAGAAGAAGCTTCAAAATGTCAGCTTGGGGCGACGAGCTGTGTTAAAATCACCCAGAGAGATTTTTAAAGTAACTATTCACAGAGATCCTGTCTCGATGGGTCTTGGATGGATCCTGGGAACCTATATTTTTAAAAGCGTGGTAGGGGCGCCTGGATGGCGCAGTCGGTTAAGCGTCCGACTTCAGCCAGGTCACGATCTCGCGGTCCGTGAGTTCGAGCCCCGCGTCAGGCTCTGGGCTGATGGCTCGGAGCCTGGAGCCTGTTTCCGATTCTGTGTCTCCCTCTCTCTCTGCCCCTCCCCCGTTCATGCTCTGTCTCTCTCTGTCCCAAAAATAAATAAAAAAACGTTGAAAAAAAAAAAACAAAACTTAAAAGCGTGGTAGACAATTCTAGATGCTTACATTTTTCCAAAGGAGGTATGTTCAGCTACCCAGAGTATCATGTTGACGATATCCTGCTGAAGCTGTCCTCGGAGACTGTTTTTGTTGTTGCTGTTGTTTGTTTGCTTGTTTGTTTTGTAGACCAAGAAACTCTAGTTTTCTAAATTTCTTAAGATTTGCTAAAACCATTTTTTAGTCTAGACCAAGTCAGGATTTCTGCCCAGGCAAAGTGTTGCTATTTTTTTCATCTATTTATTAAACAAATATTTATTAGCAAGGTATTTTTTAAAGATACAATGGTAACTAAGACACATTAGTCACCTTCATGAAGTCTATATTCTAGTTGGAGAAGACAATGATAGTTTCTAAACAGAGAGACAGATAAAGAGGAGAAATGAGCCTAAAGGAGATACATGACTCAGGGAGGACTTATTTTCAAAGGAAATGTTTGCAAAAGTATGTGTGAGAGAAACTGTAGTTGTTAATGCAGTAACCCAGGGCTGGAGACAGTCCAGTTCTTACCATATGTAGGTCTGTAGGGGTAAGCATGGATTACTTGAATCTAGAAAGAAGCAGGTCCTGTAAAGGTGACCATTTTCAAAGACGCAATGACCTTAGTTAGAGGGACACAGCCAGATATAAACTGGGGAAAATATTCTCAGCACATATATCTGACAAAGGATATGTATCTAGAATCTACAAAGACTTTCTATAATTCTGTAATGCGAAGACAAATAACCCAATAAAAATGGGCAAATGTTTAACTAATAAGTACATGAAAAGATGCTCAACATCATTACTCATCAGAAAAATGCAACTTAAAATCACTATTTACCAACTGTAATGGCTAATTTTTAAAATCTGGTAATAACAACTGATAGGATTGAAGCAAGGAGAACTTCACCCATGGCCGGTGGGAATGTAAAATGGCACAACCACTTTGGAAGGCAGTTGGTCAATTCTGTTAAGTGTAACATACACTGAACAAAAGTCTCACCCATTCCTTGCCAAAATACTTACCAGCCACATCCCCATAATGAATCCTCTGTCCCCATAAAGACTTAAGTTAAATGTTCATAGTAGTTTTATGTATAATAGCCCCAAACTGAACACAACCTGAATGTCCACCAACAGGTGAATAAATAAATTGTAGTACATTCATACAATACTAACCACCAATAAAGATGGAAAAAAAAAAAAACCTTTTAGTATATGCAAGCCCATGGATGAATTTCAAAAATATTTCCTGAGTGAAAGAAGCCAGATATAAAAAAGCTTTAGATGGAATTTTAGTCCACAGGATAAGACAGATTCTTAAAGGGAGATTAGCAAGATAAAGAAGAAAACGAGCCCAATATGAGGTCTAGAGTCCTCCACTATTGTCATGTCAAGGAGAAAAAGGTCTAAGAAATGAGTCTAGATGGGAGCAGCCTGTGAGGTAGGGGGAAATCCAGGAGAGAATAATGTCATTGAAGCCAAGAGAAAAGAGTGTTTTGAGGGGGAAGCAGTGGTCTTCTTGGTCTATTATTGCTGCAAGAACAAGTGAACAAGAAAACCAAAGTGACCATGGGACATAACAAACTGGGGCACACCGGGGGCCTTGAGGAGAGTTACCGCAGTGTGACGTGGGACAGTAGCCCAACTGAAGACGCTTACAGAGGAAATATGACAGGCAGAGTAAAAATATCAGTTCTCAACAATACTAGCCAGGTGTCTGCATGGATGGCCTGCGTACAATAAAGCAAAAGCTCATGTGGAATCAAGGGAAGGTTAATTTACTTTTAATCTGTTTTGTGGGTGTTGTTCATTTTAGGATTGGAGATACCAGTCCATGTTTGTAGACACGGAGTAATCTAGGAGAGAGACAGAGAGGGAAGTAGATGAGTCAGAAGAGAGGCTAATTGCAGAAGAAAATGAAATTGCAAAAATTTGAAGTTATTTAAAAATACATATTTTCCCTTTAATTTATTGATTGCTAACTATTTACTTGTTACAGTATTATATCAAGATTCCCTTCATCACTCATCTGCCAGGGAACTGGATCTCAGGTACTCTTGCATTTATTCTATAAACAACAATTTGATTTTACTTCCTCGGACATTCATAGTTTATAGTCTGACATACTCATTCTGAGATATGTATGTATGTGTGTGTGCATGTATGTAAATATGACACATATATTATATAAATATCTGACACCAGGTTAAAGATTCATACAAAACTGAAACTAAAATATCCTCAACTCTAAGGACCATGACATTCTAGGTTTAGTTATACTTTGTTAGTCTATAAGAGACTTTGAATATTGTATTAAGACACATCAAACTGCTACCAAACTGTTTACTTGAGAATAAGTAGGAGAGCAAAAGAGTCAGAAAATGAATAAAATGCTAGGGCTTTTGTGGAATTAATAAGAACGGGAAAGAACACCACCAGAGAACTAAGCCAAGCATGCCTTTCTCAAGACAAAAGGGAGAGGAACACAAAAAGATAAGTTGAATTAAAACCAGGGGACACAGGGGCACCTGGGTGGCTTAGTCGGGTGAGCATCGGACTTCGACTCAAGTCATGATCTCAAGGTTCCTGAGTTTGAGCCCCCCATCAAGCTCGCGGTTATTGGTGCACAACTGGTTTGGGACCCTCTGTCCCCCTCTTTCTGCCCCTCCCCCACTTGCACTCTCTCAAAAATAAATAAACACTTGGGGTGCCTGGGCGGCTCACTCGGTTAAGTGGCTCACTCCGCTAAGTGTCCCACTTCAGCTCAGGTCATGATCTTGTGGTCTGTGGGTTGGAGCTTGGAGCTTCGCGTAGGGCTCTGTGCTGACAACTCACAGCCTGGAGCCTGCTTCAGATTCTGTGTCTCCTTCTCTCTCTGCCCCTCCCCCACTGGCACTCTTTCTCTCTCAAAAATAAATAAGCATTAAACAAATGTTTTTTAAAAAAAAATACTTAAAAAAACTAGGAGACATACACACGAGTATACCAATATTAGCAATCATTACTGGTGTAATATTTTATGCAAAGATCAAAATGCAACAAAATTAGAAATTAATAATTAAATATTTAAAATAAAAAAACAAGCAAAAGCAAATTTAAAAGACAAATGACAAACTAGAGAAAACTGTAATCCACAAAGGGATAATAAACTTATAAAAGCTATAATAAATACGAAGAAATGGAACAATTTTAATGGGTAAAAACGTGAAATCATGTGTTTAAAAAAAGGGAGGAGGGGTGCCTGGGTGGCTCAGTCAGGTAGGTGTCCGACTTCGTCTCAGGTCATGATCTCCCGGTTTGTGAGTTTGAGCCCCGCATCGGGCTCTGTGCTGATAGCTCGGAGCCTGGAGCCTGCTTCTGATTCTGTGTCTCTCTGCCTCTCCCCTGTTCACACAGTCTGTGTCTCTCAAAAATAAATAAACATTTAAAAAAAGAGAGGGAAAGTAAGCATCAAAATATAAAAAAAAAAACAAAAACAAAAAACAAAAAAACAAACCACTGGCAGCCAAAGAAAAAAGTTAAAATAAAAATGAAATATAAAATACACAGATAACTTTTTAATAATTTTGATTGTGGACAAGAGTGGGGGGAAAAGGTGTTGTAATTTTGTGTGAATTTTCTGCAGGACTAGTTGCTAAGATGAATCAAAGGCTTTCAAATGCCCTTAAAAAATTACCCAGTAATTCTACTTCTAGAGTTTTCTCACCGAAGTAATTAGATACCCATAATGATTTTATGGGTATAAGGGTATCTGTCACACAAAAAAAGGGAGTAAATACTCCAAACATTCAATAAAAGGTATCAATTATATACATTACTTATCTTTTTTACCCTCCCTCCTACTTTTGCTGAGAAATAGCTGGCGTACATCACTGTATAAATTTAAAGTGTGCATCATGATGGTTTGATATACATATATTGTGAAATGATCAACAGAGTAAGTTTGGGTAACATCCATCATCTCATATAGATAAAATGACAAAAAAAAAGAACAAAAAAATAGAAAATAATTTTCTCCTTATCACTAGCAGTCTTAGAATTAATTCTCTTAACAGCTTTCCTGTATATTGTAGAGTGGTGTTCATTATAGCCATTGTTGTTGTACATTACGTTGTAATTACATCATCATTCTCCATTACCTCCCCCCTCTTATTTATCTTATAACTGGAAATTTGTGTCTATTGACCACCTTCCTCCAATATCCCCTTCCTCTCCCCTCTACCTCTGGTAACCACAAGTCTGATCTGTTTTTCTATGAGTTCTTTTTTTTTTAATTTATTTTTTTTTAGATTTCACTTATAAGTGAGATGATACATTGTCTCTGTCTGACTTACTTCACTCTGCATAATGCCTTCAAGGTCCATCCATGTTGTTGCAAATGATAGGATTTTCTCACTTTATGTGGATGAATGATATTTCATTATATATTATTACCACAACTTCTTTATCCATTTATAAATCAATGGACACTTAGGCTGTTTCCATGTCTTGGCTACTGTAAATAATACTACTATAAACATGAGGGTGCATATATCTTTTTGAGTTAGTGTTTTCATTTCCTGTGGATATATCCCCCGGGGTGAATTAGCTGGATCATATGGTATTTCTCTTTTAAAGTTTTTGAGGATTCTCCATACCATTTTCCATAGTGGCTATACCAATTCACAATCCCACCAAGAATGCACAAGGGTTCCTCTCTTTTCTCTACCGCCTCACCAGTATTTGTTATTTCTGGTCTTTTTGATGATGGCCATTCTAACAGATGTGAGGTGATATCTCATTGTGGTTTTATTTTGCATTTCCCTGATGATGAATGATGTTGAGCATCTTTTAATGTACCTGTTGGCTTTTCATATATATTCTTTGGAAAAATGTCTATTCAAATCTTTTGCCCATTTTTAATTTATTAATTTTTTCTGTGATTTAGTTGTATGAGTTCTTTATGTGTTAGAAATTAATCCCTTATCAGATATATGCTTTGCAAATATTTTTTCCCATTCCATAGGTTGTCTTTTCACTTTGCTGATGGTTTCTTTTGCTGTACAGAAGCCTTACAGTTTGATGTAAACTCACTTGTTTATTTATGATTTTGTTGTTTGTACTTTAGGTGTCATATCCAAGCAATCATTCCCAAGACCCTTGCCAAGGAGCTTTATTGCTATATTTTCTCCTAGGAGCTCCATGGTTTCAAGTCTTACATTTAAGTCTTTAATCCATTTCAACTTAATGTTTATGAGTGTTGTATGAAAGGAGTCCAGTTTCATGTTTTTACATGTAAATATACAATTATCTCAGCACCTTTTATTGAAGAGACTATCCTTTCTCCACTGAGTATTCTCGATAAGTATTCCCTTATCAAATATTAATTGACTATATGTGTGGGTTTATTTCAAGGCTTTCAATTCTGTTTCATTAGTCTATTTGTATGCTTTTATGCCATACTCTTAAAAATAGTGCCATACTATTTTGATTACTATAGCCTGAAATCAGGAGGTGTGATGCCTCCTGTTTTCTTCTTCTTAGTATTTCATTGGCTATTTGGGGTCTTTTGTGGTTCCATATAGATTTTAGGAGTGTTCTACTTCTGTATAAGATGCCACTGGAATCTTGATAGGAATTACATTGACTCTATCGATGGCTTGACATTTTAACGATATTAATTCTTCTAGTCCATGAACACAAGATACCTTTCCATTTATTTGTGTGTTCTTCCTTTCATCAATGTCTTGTAGTTTTCAGAGTAGAGAGATATTGCACCTCCTTGGCTAAATTTATCCCTAAGTATTTTATTGTTTATAATGTTTTTATAAATGAGATCAATTTATTTCTTTTTTAGAAAATTCATCCTTAGTGTATAAACATGCTACTAATTTTTGCATATCAATTTTGTATCTTGCAATTTTATGGAATTCATTGATTAGATCAAACAGCTTTTTGATTGAGTCTTTAGGATTTTCTCTCTATATAAAATCCTGTCATCTGCAGAAAGAGACAGTCTTACTTTTTCCTTTCTGATTCTAATACCGTTTATTTCTTTTTCTTGCCTGATTGTTGTAGCTAAGATTTCCCGTATTGTGTTGAATAGGAGTAATAAGAATGGGCACCCTTGTCTTGTTCTGATCTTAAAGGAATCACTTTCAACATTTCGCCATTGAATATAATGCTAGCTGTGGGTTTGTCATCTATAGTCTTTATTTTGTTGAGATGTTTCTTCTATGTTTAATTTGTAAACAGTTTTTATCATGAATGGACTTGAATATTGTCAAAAACATTTCTCGCACCTACTAAGATGATCATATGATTCTTCTTTCATTCTCTTCATGTGATATATCACATTAATTAATTTGCATATGTTGAGCCATCCCATGGATAAACCTCACTTAATTATGTTGAATGATCCTTTTAATGTGCAGCTGAATTTGGTTTATTGAGAATTTTACATCTATACTTATCAGATATATCAGCTTATAGTTTTCTTTTCCAATAGTGTCCTTTTCTGAGTTTTGACATACAGATAATGGTGGTCTCATAAAATGAGTTTGGGAGTATTCCCTCCACTTTGACTTTTGGAATGGTTTGAGAAGGATTGGTGTTAATTTTTAAATGTTTGGTAAAATTCGCCAGTGAAGGCATCTAGTACTGGTGTATTGTTGTTGGGAGATTTTTAATCACTGATTTAATCTTCTTGCTAGTAATTGATCTATTCAGATTTTCTATTATTTCTAGATTCAGTCCTGGTAGGTTGTAAGTTTCTAAGAATTTTTCTGTTTCTTTTAGGCTCTTCATTTTGTTGTCATATTGTTGTTCACAGTAGCCTCTTATTATCTTTTGAATTTTTGTGGTGTCAGTTGAAATGTCTCCTATTTTATTTATAATTTTGGTGATTTGGATCCTCTCTCTTCCTTGGTTAGTCTAGCTAAAGGTTTTTTAATTTTGTTTACATTTTCAAAGAAGAAACTCTTAGTTTGGTTCATCTTTTCTATTGTTTTCTGTTCTCTGTTATTATTACATTAATATTTATTATTTCCTTTCTTCTTCTAACTTTGGACTCAATTTGGTCTTTTCTTTCTAGTTCCATAAGGCATAAGTTTTTATTACTTAATTTTTTATTACTGTGCTTCTGGGCATGTCTGCTGAAAATGCCTTTGGGCAGAGAAGCCTATATCTATTTTTGGTCAAGCCAAATGTTTAAGCTCTCACGTTGGGTATGGGGTGGGGGAGGGGTGCCACTTGCTGAGAGTATCTGGATAGGACTGCTAGCTTGGGTTCCCTGCCCACATGAAACTGTAGGATGGGCTCTATGGTTGCCTGGATTCTCTGGTCAGGCTCACTAGATGGTTGGGACTGGATACAATATTTAGTAGTAGACAGGACTGTGAATTAGCTTCCCTGCACTGGCAGGGCAGTAGGATGAGATGAGACCCAGGGTCTGTATGGTTCATTGTCTGGGAATCTGTATCAGGTAAGAATGTACACTGAACTTCCTGGTCAGGTGAGGCCATCAGTTTTGCTTTGCAGATGGAGAAGCTATGGATTGTGCTCTTTGCCACTGTAAGCAGGGCTATTGGATGGGCTGCGTAGCTTGCCATGTGCTCTTGGGTAGGTTTCCTGGTCAAGCAGTTGGAAAGCTATATTTGGCATGAGTGGGCCTATGAAATAGTTTTCTTGCCCAGGGACAGACGGAAGAAGCAGCTCTAAAGCTGGAAAAACTCCTTGTTATCTTAACTTAAGCCAACTTGCACCCCAAATTCCCTGGACAAATAGGTCCACTGGTTTTGCTTTGCAACTAGTGGCTCTACCCGCCTTTCTCTTGTCTGGGGCACTGCTGGGCAGAACAGATTCTAGGTGTTCTGGCCACCTCTTCTGGTCAGATGGAGCCAGCAGCCACAGTGGTTTCCTTGCCCAGTGAGGAAGGGTAGGGGTCACTTCAGGCTGCTCTTAATGTCACAAACAGCCTCCTCCAGTTGGGAGTGGCTGGAAGCTACCCTCTGTCTTGGCTATGAATGAATCCTTTTGACTGTGTACAGTCAGGGAAACTCTCCACACTCAGTACTGGCTTTGCTCTGGGGGCAATCTCTCTCTATGCCTGCCCCTTGACTGGAGTTCCACTGGGCCACACTGTTTCAGGTGTTCCCACCAGCCCTTCTGGGCTCATGGGCTGGGAAACACTCTTTCTGATATCTACTGGTATTTTCTTTCTCATAGTTTCCCTTTCAACACTATACTTTTCCCTAACGCAGGGAGTCATTTTTATAATCTTTGTGGAAAAGGCTTGCTGTTAATAATTTCCTTACCATCTCATAGGAACTCTCCTCCTAAAATAATTTTTTTTCATCTTTTTTGATATCATATGGCTTTCCTTAGGCAAAGAGTGCAGATGGCCTGCATGCATGTATATGGTAGACAGCCAAGGGAAGTACGGAATATTTATCTCAAAAATAGTTGTGTCACCAAAAATGTAACTGAGTAGCATACATAGAAAACTGGAATTGACACCCCTTAGAGTGGTTGCCCCATTGCAATTCTCCCTTCTCTGAAAACTATCCTACTGCACGGTGGCTACTGTCAACAGTCATGTCTGTGTTAAATGACCCTACCACCATGCCACAGTCAGTGGATATTTGACTCAAACTGGCCCAAATCACAGCTAATGCAGGAATATGTAGTTTGGGGCAGAGAATCTAGAGACTTATCCAGGTACACAGGGGAGTTTGTTGGCCCAATGCTTAATTAATGGAAGCACTCTAGAGAGAAAGTCTTAAACTACTGATGCCAAAGACCTTAGGGCTTCCCTTTCTTCAAGCTTTGGTTATCAAGCTCTTCCATGGGTTCTGTGAGATATTCCAGTATCTTTTCTATAAATTCCCCTTTTGCTTAAACCATTGTCAGTTTTCATTACTTACCGTGTAAACAGCATTGATTAAAAAAAAAATCATAGCACAACCTCACATCCAAATGCAGGATAAAAAAATTTCCAATGAAACAGCAAAGAATGTAACTCAACCAAGTATTAATTGAATTATGAATCTGGGGTTAACTTGGTGTCAATTTCTTATTGCCTAATTTATCTTCTATTAAAGTCCCACGGAAAGATGTATGCCGTGAACATTCACAAGAGAAGAATTAGCAACATTCTTAGAATTCGCAACTAGAAATTGGAGACTATCATATGTCAAAATCAGGAGAAAAAATTAGTAACTGAATCATCAATGGGGATATATAGAAAAAATACATTTTGGGAGTTATGCACTGGACTCTCTGAACCAGCGCAATGTGGAGATCGGCAAGGTTGATAGGGAAAAATGGTAGTATTTCCCTGCAGGCTGAAATATCCACTGAACAGAAAAGTAAGCATTCGGCATCCCCTACTCCTCAGAGCAGTCCTCAGAGTTGGCCATAGTGGTGACTTTTTCTATTCATGCCACCCCACTGGGAATACTATCGTCAGTATTCAAGTAGATGGGTTGGCAGAGAGCAGGGGTGGGAGGGGGGAAGGGTGTATTCCTGCCCAAGAATGCATAGCTGGGAACTGCAATTGTGGACAAGGCCAGGAAACACTATGTGCTGGGTGGGCAATGCAGGCTTTCACTTCCCACCCCTGTCAAAGAACTGCCGACTGCCTTGAAATTGGTAGCACAGTTAGGGACTTGGAAAAGAGTGGGGGGCTGGCCAAGATCCCACTGCATTGCAGCACACTCCAGCTGGGGAAAGAAACAAACCGACCAACACAAATGGAACCAGGGAGATGCAAACCAGCCTATTCTTCCTGGCGTTGGTAGGAGGGAAAGAGCCTCTGAACAGTAGTACAATTGGAGACGTTGTGCCCACTCTATCGGAGACTCAGGGCTGAGACTCAGGGGGACCATACAGCTTATTTTCTAAACTTGGATACTTTGCAAGTGAAAGGGGATACTCTTATTAATTATGTGGGAACAGGTGGTGTTGTCTGCACAGCAGGACAAACAGTCACCCTACAGAGACTGTGCCTGATGGATCTCCCTCAGTTCAAAATCTGTAACAGAAATAAGCCAATCTGGACCCATCAGAAAGATAGAAAACCAAGGGAAAGGGAAGGCTTACAAATGATGATCCGATCTAGGAAAACTCATCTTTGAAGAGGAAGAAGAGAATTCTGGAACGTACCTGTTTGGAGTTTTCAGAAAGATGCAGGAAAATGTAACATCCATGAAATGAATACAAAACAGGAGCATAAGGGCCAAACTGAAGGCAGATATGAAAAGGGAGTTGGATGTTTTAAGCCTCTTTGGCAGGAAGGGCTGCTTCCTGCTTGGCATCAGAGCTGAAAGTGGACACTCCATTGTTCAAGGCCATTTCACTTCCTTTAAATGAAGCTACACATCCCCTGGCCACAGAGGTCCGGGGTGTGAGCTTTCCAATTTCAGATCCAAGAATCTGTGGTTTAGACACGCACTGGAATAGGTGAAACTTAGAGCCACGGACACAGGGACAAAACACAGAGCAAGGCTGTGAGGCACACTGTTCAGCTGCTTCCAGAAGGCTCTGCGCTCAGCAGGAGCCCCAAACTCTCCAACTTCCTGCTGCTCCATGAAAGATGGAAAAGTCTCTCGGGAGGAAGTTCTCTGATGAAAATGATCCATAAATAAAACAGAAAAAGTATGCTGTTAGGATAATTCAGGTGAAGACGACATTACAAAAATGACTGGCTGAATAAAAGGTATGGTTTGAGACAAGAATACTGGCTTTGTTTTTTTTTTTTTTTTTCTGTAAGTCATTCCCATTCAAGGAACCCTGCTTTAGAATCCCATAGCAGATAAGTAAGACATATAAGTAAGATATGTAAGTAAGATAAGTAAGATACGTAATAATAAAATCAATTTTGTAATAGTTACACTTTTGATAAAAATAATAATATTGAGCGTTTATTCTGTGTCAAATACCTTAAGCACCCTATTTCATTATCCCATCTTTCACAGTGATGGTGACAGGACAGTATCTCCATTTTACAAATGAGTAACTTGAGTTTGCCCAGCCAGTGAACGGTAGAACTGGTTGGAGTCCGTGTCTGGCCAATCTGAAGGCCATGGTATTAATTATCATGGCAAACTTCCTAGAGGAGTTCTTAGCTCCGACAAGCATCCAAACGGAAGCTTCTTAGAGTCTGCAATCTGAAGGATTCCCGGGGCACCCAATAAATACATTGGCCTGCAGGATAATTCAGGTGATCTGCGAGGCAGGCATTATAGGGCACTGTGAAGAGGATTGCTCCCTGGGAGATTGTTCCTGTTGGGACATAACTCCAAAAGCAATGGGTACTTTATGGCAATAAATTAGAATATTATTTACAATAATTAACCCAGTGCATACCCATTGCTAGCTGGCTTTCTGCAGAGATCATTTCATAAGGTTTTTTTTAATTTTTATTTTTTTTATTTATCTTGGAGAGAGAGAGAGACAGAGCGTGAGTGTGGGAGGGGGAGAGAGAGAGAGAGAGAGAGAGAGAGAGAGAGAGAACCTGAAGCAGGCTCCAGGCTCCACGCTGTCAGCACAGAGCCAGACGGGGCCAGAACTCACCAACCATGAGATCATGACCTGAGCCAAAGTGAGATGCTTAACCCACCGAGCCACCCAGGTGCCCTTAGGTTTTATTTTTTTCTAAAATACACTTTTTCCCCTTAGGAATCTACATCTAATGTTAAAATATATTAAGCAGCTACCAAGCAGTAGGTTCAATTAATCTGTAATTCAGAAGGATGGTAGAACTTTCTTTGTATTCGGTGTAAATAAACTAAATATGGTTTTCCAGTCCCGTGTAAATGGCTTTTCCCTACTTACACGGAACAAGTAGACAACTGGTAAGCACACCACGTATAGCCACTTCATGGATTAGTGAGAGCCAAAATTTAAAACTCCAGCCCACAGAATATATACACATTCTCACTCGGTCAGTACACTGCAGTAAAGGTATACCACTCTGATAATGACATCCCCAGAAACATGTTTACATAGAGCGTTGTATGGAATGACAGAGGTCGCCCAGAAGTCCGGCCTCCTCCTTTCTTTGGTAATGGGAGGCAGCAAGAGCCGAAGTTCTCACGCGCAGCAGACGTATGGCAATCCTCCCCGGAGTTCAAAAGACTCGAACCAGATGGGGCACAAGCTTCCCCACGCAGCTCCTGAGAGCCTCTTTCACTGCTGACTCGTGGTGCATTTGCAGTGGGGATTTCCTGGGCTAAGAACACAGGGAGGCAAAATAAATAGGCATCTTCCTTTCATTCCTTTCAACATATTAAACAACAATGAATCATGTGACGGGGTGGCTGCAAGTCAAGGTCGTTCACTTTCAAAAATGTGGCTTTTTAAAGGGAAGGTGAATTTGAACATCTGGAAACATTTTTGACAATAAATCACTTCTTCACTGAAACATTAAATGGCATTTTTTTTGGCAACTAGTGTATCAGCATTACTTGGAAATGAACTCTTGGCAAACCATGAACTTAATGCTCCCCTTATGAGATCAGCACATAATTTGTTATATTCTTAGAATTATTTTTGCTTGAACTATTTCAAGAGTTTTGCCTAGCAGGAAATGAGTTTAGGGTGACAAAGAGATGAGAGGCACTTCAGTTTCTCAGAGCAGAATTACTGATCGATATGCACGTATGTAACAGCGTGGAGTCAGCAAATACTACTGAGAATTGTCTTTGCTTACGTGGTTAAGAATTTTATTCCCACAAAACCACACAGTTGAAATCTGTGAACAACCGTATCTGATGATAGAAAAGAACTCTACAAAGAGAAATAGGAAAACAGTAGAATGGCATTAAGCACACACATTATCTTATTTGAAAGAAAATCAAATGACTGTGTGAAGACCTCATAGGATGGGAATCACTTTTTTGCAGCAAAAAGAAATGCTCGCTGTTTTTAACTTTCATTATGGTTCCATCAGTCTCTGTACGTATAGAAAATGTGATTTCTAGTTATTCTGCATATTTACGATGAAGGCACAATATCTGTGTGTGTATCTCTCTGTGTGCGTATGTTTCTTTTCTGTGAAATGCTTTTGTCAACACAAAAAATTAACAGTGCAGCAAAATCTTTGTGTGTGTGTATGTGTAAAGAGGAAAAAACTAATGAGATATTATAAGTAAACTGATACTAATCATAATAGCAATGATAAATAGTAAAACATACTTACATAAGTATATCAGTGAAAGGATACTGATAAACAAATGAACCATGAAACAAATTACAGTAACTTTATTTTGTTTATGTATTTTATTAATAGCTTTTTAGAAGACCTTAAGAATACTCTTTAGACTAACATGTATTCTGGGACTTCCTCTGAAAAAGAACTCTGATCAACAAGAATTATAGGCGCTTTCCTGTCTGCTAGGAACATTTCTCCAATGATTCATTCCGTTGTTTTGGTAGGCTTGCTTTGAATTGGTAAGAAAATATTTAAGATGGATAAGAATTCATTTTCTTAGGAAGAATGAAACATTTCCCCAAATTTGGAAAAACCCATTAAGCATGCGTAAGGAAGTGAAACAGTCTTCTGAGACATGTATCCCAATCTGAGTCAAAATGGCAGTCTGTTCTTGGTAAGCGGTGGCAGGCAGGATTCCTACATCACCTCTGAGGAAATACCTCACGCTCCAAACTGTCTGTCCCCCTCGGTAGAACATTCAACAGTAGCAGCGATGATTGGTAGCATTTGCATGATAATCTAACTTCAGAGAATGGTGGAATTTTTTGTGTGTCCCTAAGAATATCTTTATTTTAAAATACAGATTTTCTTATTTTTTTTTTTAATGTTTATTTATTTTTGAGACAGAGAGACAGAGCATGAACGGGGGAGGGTCAGAGAGAGAGAGAGACACACAGAATCTGAAGCAGGCACCAGGCTCTGAGCTGTCAGCACAGAGCCCGACACGGGGCTCGAACTCACGGCCCATGAGATCATGACCTGAGCTGAAGTCGGACGCTTAACCGACTGAGCCACCCAGGCGCCCCTAAAATACAGATATTATAGTAGTAATGTGAATGGACATACTCCTTACAATTGCTGGGACTTTAGAGTTTACCCATAAGTTCGGAGAAAGTATATCGAACAGTGATTTTACTTCATGAAGTTTTCACATCTATCCCTGGTGTTCCACCAAAGACCATTGAAACTGAGACAAAAATCTATTTAACATGTAGGGGAAAAATAATTTTGATATAGTCTCTTTCATTAAAATCTTATTGTTTTATGTAATTTGATGGTTCTCAAACTTCACTGTGCATCACAATTGCTTGGAAGATTTGAGAAAACACAGATCACTGGGCCCCTTAGACTTTCCGATTCAGTAGTTGTGAGGCGGAACCTGAGAATCTGCATCTCTAACCAACTCCCAGGGCATGCTGAAGGTGCTTATCTGGGCACCAGGCTTTGGGCTAATTTGACTCTTTTTTTAGCCTCTCTAAAAGGTAATAGAATAGTGATTACAATGTTACCTGTTTCATTTGGGTTGATTTCTTCTCTGCTTAGGTATTACCTACTTTCTTGAAAATCTTTGTCAATAGAAATGTTAACTAGCATTTATTGAATGCTTAACCAAAGAATAACAAAATTACTTGAATTGAGTGTTGAATTTATCCAAGACAAAAAATAGGACAATAAATTTATAATGCTATTGCATGGTTTAAAAAAATCTTGCAGACAAAAAGCATTATTCTTGGCCACATCCTTTAGAAGAATATTGCCACATACACGTTGCACTCAACAAATATTTGAGTGTCTATTTGTACTGAGTGCTACTGTAGGCAAAGGAGGCCACATCAGTGTAAAAACAGGTAAAACTCTGGTGCTCTTGGATTTTTGTAGAGAGACGGAGATGACTAACCAACAAAAAGTAAAATATATTGGATGTCAGATGGTGATTCGTGTAATGGACAAAAGTTACAAGAGAAGTGGTATAGGGTGAGCGGTATTGGTTGTCCTCGGCTTTCTGAGCGGATAATTTCCTAAGGGGTGGTACCAAGGAGGCAAGTGTGATGTGGCTAGAAAAGCAAGACAGAGAAGAGAGAAAAGTCAGTACCGTGTGCATTAACACATTGGTTATACAACGTGCACAAGTGGAGCTCAGTCCTGTCAGCCCATTCACGCAGATCATGTCTTACCAGACGAAGCCACTGACTCCTGTCCCCAGGGGTTGGACTGTCCTGGGCAGGCACTGTGTCCATCTCTGGCATTCTGTGAGTAGCCTCCTCAGAGAAAGCCCCACAGAAGCTTGGCAGAGAGACACTGGGGTAAATGTGAGGTGGGGCCATGCCTGATGGGATGTGGTGCAGTGTCTGCCTCAGAAAAGAAGACTTATTAGGAAATTTCTGGCCAGTCCAATGTTTTTTTAATTAAAAAAATGTGTTTAATGTTTATTCACTTTTGAGAGACACAGAGAGACAGAGTATGAGCCAGGGAGGGGCAGAGAGAGAGAGGGAGACACAGAATCTGAAGCAGGCTCCAGGTCTGAGCTGTCAGCACGGAGCCTGACGTGGGGCTCGAACTTAAGAATCACGAGATCATGACCTGAGCCGAAGTCAGATGCTCAGCTGGCTGAGCCACCCAGGTGCCCCTGGCCAGTGCAATTTTTAACAAACAAGCAACAACAACAACACAGACAATGTGACCCCAGAGTTGACAGTATATTAGAAGAATCCAGGGGCCTGAACAATCTGTCCATTGCACATGCATAAAAGGGAGTCAGAAGGGCACACACAGACAGGTCATTTTATTTGTGCAAAAACCTTTGAAATTTGTTTAAATATCAAGAATACTTTTTTGAAGTTGTGATTCCATGTCACAGGACATAGAAGAATTTCACTTAAAAAGTTTTCAAAAAATTGCAGATTTTTGTTAGCTTTGAGTAGAACTAGATTTTCTCCAGCATCTTAGTAAAAACCTCATTAAAAATACACCTCAGATATGAGAATAAAGGGTGCCTGGGTGGCTCAGTAAGTTAAATGTCCAATCTTGATTTCGGCTCAGGTCATGATCTCATGGTTCATGGGATCGAGCCCCGCATCCGGTTTTGCACTGACAGTGTGGAGCCGGCTTGGGATTCTATCTTTCCCTCTCTCTCTGCCCCTCTCCTGCTCATGCTCTCTCTCTCTTCCAAAAATAAATAAACTTAAACAAACAAATTACCAGAATGTGCTCATGTGTTGAATAAGTTAGTTGCTGTTTTATGTTGGGAGACTCTGGAGCTCAGACCTCACCCCCTTCTTGTTTTTGTCTATAGTCACAAATTTGGTGATGGCTCTCCTGTGTTGGACTTAAATACCTTTCCTCTGTCTGCTACTATCTACCTAGTGAGTCTGCCCACATCTTTTCTGACTTTGATATCACATATTAACTGCCTATTTGATAGTTCCATTTGGATGTCTACCGATCAATATTTCCAAAACTGAAATCCTGAACACCCCTCCCAAAACCCACTCCACCACACCCTTCTTGTTTCAGGTGACAGCAGTCCTCTCCATTGCCCGGTCTGTGGACTGTGCTCGCTCTTTCACATCCATGTCAACTCACCAGCAGGGGCTGCTGGCTCTGCTTCTGAGGTATGTCCAGAGTTTGCCCACTGCTCAGCTCTTTACGAACCACCAGGCCACCCACAATGTGCAGGAGAGGCTCACACACACAAGTCTAAACATTTAAAAGTTGCAAGTGAAATTAACAAACCATTAAGTAAAAAAATTTTCTCCCCCTTTTTAACAAATATACCTTCCGAATGAGGTGGGAGACCAGTATCTATAGAATTCTGGGACCCAAGGAATATCCGTGATAGAATGTGTCATCAGGAGGGACCGCCCTGACCCACGACCAGCAACCCTTCCCACCCTGGTTCCCTATGCACATATAGTGACATATGCAAGCTCCACCCACACTTCCTCCAAACAGCTGTGTCCCGGGAATGCGCACTGACTGCAGGGTCTTCCCTACATTATATTCATTATGTAAAGGTTGGTTCTCTCACCTTATTTCATACATTCTGTTTACTATACTTTATTTCTATTTCTTTTTCTTAATTTAAACTTCAGTTAGTTAACATGCAGAGCAATACTGGTTTTAGGAGTAGAATTCAGTGATTCATCACTTACATAACAACACCCAGTGCTCATCACAAGTACCCTGCTTAATGCCCATCATCCATCTAGCCCATCTACTACCCACCTACCTCCATCAACAAACACATAGTTTGTTTTCTATCCTTTAGAGCCTCTTGTGGTTTATTTCCCTCTCTGTTCTGTCCTTACCCACTTCCCATATGTTCAACTGTTTTGTTTCTAAAATTCCACATATGAGTGAAATCTTATGGTATTTATCTTTCTCTGACTCACTTATTTTGCTTAGCATAATATTCTAACTCCATCCATGTCATTGCAAATGGCCAGATTTTATTTTATTTTTTTGATGGCTGAGTGACATTCCATGTTTATATGTACCAAATCTTTAAAAAAATGTTTATTTATTTTTGAGAGAGGGAGAGAGAGTGCACGTGAGTGGGGGAAGTGCAGAGAGACAGAGGGGGAGACAGAGGATCCGAAGCAGGCTCTCTGCTGTCAGTAGAGAAAGCCCAATGCAGGGCTTGAACCCACCAGCCACAAGATCATGACCTGAGCCGAAGTTGGACGTCACATCTTCTTTATCCATTCATTAATCAATAGACATTTGGGCTCTCTCCATAGTTTGGCTATTGTTGATAATGCTGCTATAAACATTGGGGTGCCTGTACCCCTTTGAATCTGTATTTTGGTATCCTTTGGGTAAATACCTAATAGTGTAATGGCTGGATCATAGGGTAGTTCTATTTCTAGTTTCTTGAGGAACCTCCATATTGTTCTCTAGAGTGGCTGTACCAGCTTTCATTCCCACCAACAGTGCAAGAGGGTTCCCCTTTCTCTGCATCCTCACCAACACCTATTGTTTCTTGTGTTGTTAATTTTAGCCATTCTGACAGGTGTGAGATGGTATATTCTTGTGGTTTTGCTTTGAATTGCCTTGATGATGAGTGGTGTTGAGCATCTTTTCATGTGTCTGTTAGCCATCTTTGAAAAGTGTCTATTCATGTCTTCTGTCCATTACTTAACTGGCTACTTGTTTTTTTGGGGTGTTGAGTTTGATAAGTTCTTTATATATTTTGGATACTAACCCTTTATTAGATATGTCTGTAGATATCTTCTCCCATTCCATAGGCTGCCTTTTAGTTTTGTTGATTGTTTCCTTTGCTGTGCAAAAGGTTTATATCTTGATGAAATCCCAAAAGTTCATGTGTTCTTTGGTTTCCCTTGCCTTTGGGGATGTGTCTAGTAAGAAGTTGCTGCAGCCTGTGTTCTCCTCTAGGATTTTGGTTTCCTGTCTCACATTTAGGTCTTTCAACCATTTTGTGTTTATTTTTGTGTATGGTATAAGAAAGTGGTCCAGGTTCATTTTTCTGTATGTCACCGTCCAGCTTTCCTAGCATCATTTGTTGAAGAGACTGTCTTTTTTCCAGTGGATATCCAGTGGATATTCTTTCCTGCTTTGTCAAAGATTAGTTGACCATATGGTTGTGGGTCCATTTAAGGATTTCTATTCTGTTCCATTGATCTGTGTGTCTGTTTTTGTGCCAGTACCATACTGTCTTGATGACTACAGCTTTGTAATATAGCTTGAACTCTGGGATCATAATGCCTCTGGTTTTGTTTTTATTTTTCAGGATTGCTTTGGTTACTCAGGGTCTTCTGTAGTTCCATACAAATTTTATGATTGTTTATCCCAGCTCTGAAAAAATGCTGGGGGGATTTTGACATGGACTGCATTGAATGTGTAGATTGCTTTGGGTAGTAGAGACATTTTAACAATGTTTGCTCTTCCAATCCATGTGAATGGAACGTTTTTCCATTTCTTTGGGTCCTCTTCAGCTTCTTTCATTAGTGTTCTATAGTTTTCAGAGTACAGATCTTTTACCACTTTGATTAGGTTTATTCCTAGGTGTCTTATTGTTTTTGGTGCAATTGCAAGTGAGATCAATACCTTGCTTTCTTTTTCTCATGCTTCATTATTGGTGTATAGAAATGCAACAGACATCTGCTCATTGAGTTTATATCCTTCGACTTTGATGAATTCATGTATTAGTTCCAGCAATTTTTGGTCAAGTCTTTCAGGTTTTATACATAGAGTATCACATCCTCTGCAAGTAGTGGTAGTTTTACTTCTTCATTGCTGATTTGGACACCCTTCATTTCTTTTAGTTGTCTGATTGCTTGAAGTTAAGATTTCCAGTACTATGTTATATAGTAATGGTGACAGAAGACATCCTTGTCTTCTTCCTGACTATAGGGGAAACATTCCCAGTTTTTCCCCATTGAGGATAATATTAGCTGTGGGTCTTTCATATATGGCCTTTATGAGGTATGTTCCATCTATCCCTACTTTGTTGAGGGTTTTTTATCAAGAATGGATGATGTATTTTGTCAAAATGCTTTTGCTGCATCTATTGACAGGATCATATGGTTTTTACCCTTTCTTTTATTAATGTGGTGTATCAAGTTGATTGATTTGTGAATATTGAACTAGGCCTGCAGCCCAGGAATAAATCCCACTTGATCATGGTGAATAATTCTTTCAATGTACTGTTGAATTTGATTTGCTAGGATCTTGTTGAGAATTTTTGCATCCAGTTTCCCCAGGGATATTGGCCTGTAATTCTCCTTAAAAGTGGGGTCTTTGTCTGGTTTTGGAATCAAGGTAATGCTGCTTCATAGAATGAGTTTGGAAGCTTTCCTTACATTTCTATTTTTTTTGGAACAGCTTGAGAAGAATAAGTATTAACTCTTCTTTAAATGTCTGGTAGAATTCCCCTGTAAAGCTATCTGGCCCAGGACACATTTGTTGGGAAATATTTGATTACTGATTCAATTTCTTTGCTGTTGTGGGTCTGTTCAAATTTCTATTTCTTCCTGTTTCAGTTTTGGTAGTTTGTGAGTTTCTAGGGAATTTGTCCATTTCTTCCAGATTGCCCAGGCTCTTGGCATATAATTTTTCATAGTATTCTCCTAAAATTGACTTTATTTATGTGGCATTGGTTGTGATCTCTCCTCTTTCACTTGTGATTTTATCTATTTGGGTCTTTTTTCTTTTTGATAAGTCTGGCTAGGAGGTTATCAATTTTATTAATTCTTTCAAAGAAACAGCTCTTAGTTTTGTTGAGCTGTTCTATTGTTGTTGTTGTTTGTTTCTATATCATTTATTTCTTCTCTAATCTTTATTATTTCCCTTCTTCTTCAGGCTTTAGGCTTTATTTGCTGTGATTTTTCTATTTCCTTTGGTTGTAAGGTTAAGTTGTGTATTTGAGGTCTTTCTTGCTTCTTGAGATAGGCCTGGATTGCAATGTATTTTCCTTTTGGGACCGCCTTTGCTGCATCCCAAAGGGTTTGAACTATCATGTTTTCATTTTCATTTGCTCTCATGTATTTTTTTTTCTTATTTCTTTTTTAATTTCCCAGTTAAGCCTTCATTCTTTAGTAGGATGTTCTTTAACCTCCACGTACTTGAGAGCTTTACAAATTTTTATCTTGTGATTGACTTCTTCAAGTTTTATAGTGTTGTGGTATGTAAGTATGCATGGTCTGATCTCCATCTCTTTGTACTTGTTGAGGTCTGATTTGTGACCCAGTTTGTCATCTATTCTGGAGAATGTTCCATGTGCACTTGAAAAGAATGTGAATACTGCTGCTTCAGGATGACATGCTGTGAATATATCTGTTAAGTGCATCTTGTCCAGTGTGTCATTCAAAGCCATTCTTTCCTTGTTGATCTTCTGCTTATATGATCTTTCTGTTGCTGTAAGTGGAGTGTTAAGTCCCCTACGACATTGTATTATTATCAATGGGTTTCCTTATGTTTGTTATTAATTGATTTATATATTTGGGCACTTCAAGTTGGGGGCATAAATATCTACAATTGTTACCACTGCTTGATGGATAGACTGCTTAATTATGATATAATGTCCTTCATCTTTTATTACAGTCATTGTTTTAAAGTCTAATTTGTCTGATATAAGTATGGCTACTCCAGCTTTCTTTTGACATTCATTAGCATGATAGTTGGTTCTCCATCCCCTCACTTGCAATCTGTACATGTCTTTGGGTCTAAAATGAGTCTCTTGTAGACAGCATAGAGATGTATCTTTTTTTTTTTTAAATCCATTCTGCTACCTTATGTCTTTTGATTGGAGCATTTAGTCCATTTACATTCTGAATGATTATTGGAAGATACGAATTTAGTGCCATTGTGTTACCTGTAGAGTTGGTGTTTCTGGTGATGTCCTCTGGTCCTTTCCAGTTTTTGTTGTTTTTGGTTTTTTTATTTTCTTTTTCTCCACTTAAAGAGTCATTCTTAATATTTCTTACAGGGCTGGTTTAGTGGTCACAATCTCCTTTAGTTTTTGTTTGTCTGGGAAACTCTTTATCTCTCCTTCTATTCTGAATGACAGCCTTGCTGGATAAAGAACTCTTGGATGCATATTTTTATTCAGCATGCTGAATATATCCTGCCACTCTTTTCTGGTCTGCCAAGTTTCTGTGGACAGATTTTCTGTGAACCTGATCTGTCTTCCCTGGTAGGTTAAGGACTTTTTTTCCCCTTGCTGTTTTCAGAATTCTTTCCTTGCATGTGTATTTTGTGAATTTGACTATGATATACCTTGGCAATGGTCAGCTTATGTTGAATTAAATGGGAGTTCTCTGTGCTTTTTGGATCTTGATGACTGTATTCTTCCCCAAATTAGGGAAGTTTTCAGCTATAATTTGTTAGAATAAACCTTCTGCCCCTTTTCCTCTCTCTTCATCTTGTGGAACTCTTAGATGCGAATGTTATTATGTTTAATAAGTCACTGAGTTCCCTCAGTCTGGACTTTGTGATCCATGACCTTTGTTTCTCTCTTCTTTTTATCCTCATTATTTTCCATAATTTTATCTACTATATCACTAACTCACTCCTCTACTTTGTCTATCCTCGCTGTCATGGCATTCATTCGAATTTGCATTTTGGTTATAACATTTTTTTTTTTTTTAAATTTTTTTTTCAACGTTTTTTATTTATTTTTGGGACAGAGAGAGACAGAGCATGAACGGGGGAGGGGCAGAGAGAGAGAGGGAGACACAGAATCGGAAACAGGCTCCAGGCTCCGAGCCATCAACCCAGAGCCTGACGCGGGGCTCGAACTCACGGACCGCGAGATCGTGACCTGGCTGAAGTCGGACGCTTAACCGACTGCGCCACCCAGGCGCCCCTGGTTATAACATTTTTAATTTCGGTCTGACTAGATTTTAGTTCTTTTATCTCTGGTATCATCTATGCTTTTTCAGGCCCATCTAGTATCCTTCTAATCGTTGTTTCCAATTCTAGTTCAGACATACTATATCTATATTGATTAACTCCCTGGCTGTGAGTTCTACTTCCTATTTTTTCTTTTGAGATGAATTTCTCCATCTCATCATTTTGTCCAGAAAAGACAGGAAGAAAGAATAAAAGCCCAAAAAAAACAAACAAAAAAAACCCCAAAAGCAACAAAACAAAACAAAACCCCAAAAGAACCACAAAAAAACAAAAGCTAGATCCTAGGTGTGTTTTGGTCTGCTTGTTAAAAGAATCTAGATCCAAAAAAACAAATAAAGAAAAATAAAATAAAATAAAAATAAACAAAAAATGAAAAAATATAGAGATAAATATATATAAATTAAAAATAAAAACCAACATTAAAAATAAAAAGGAAATTGAAAAAAACAAGGAAATAAATGGAAAAAATAAACATAAAAAATAAAAAATAAGTGTAAACAGGAAGGTAGATCCTATTTCCCCTAGAATTGAAGCTTTGTAGCACTATGGCCAGTAGACTTGGCGGAAGAAAGTTCTTTTTGCTGGCCTTTTGGGGGGTGGGGCTTGGTTGGTTGATTCTCAGGCCAACTTCCTTCAGTGGAAATGCGCCTCCAGGGTGCCTGGTGGGGTAGGGCTTGGTATAAGTGGCTCCAGCCTCCACTAGGTGACACTGATTTGCTCCCTGAAGGATTTCAGTGCTGATGGGTGGATGAATATGTGGCGAGAACTTCTCTAGCCCCAGAGCTGAAAGATTGCCCCCCTCCACACTCTTCAGGGAACCCTCACAGAGGAGCAACCAGTCACCCCTCTTATGTTCCTGGTTTCTGTCAGAACCCTGCATTCACCCTGCCTATGTCCCAACTCTTTTATCTCAGGTGCCTGACTGAGTTTCAGAACTCCAAATTTTAGGGACTCCTGCATTGTGGACCCACTCTCTTCCTCTGGGGGAGGGTCTTGTCAGTTTTTGCCTGCCTGTGCAAAGAGAGTGGTCACATGACCATGCAGAGTTCAGAGCTTATGTCAAAACGGAACAGAAAGCCAGCATCCCTGCTTGCTGCCCTCAGCCCAAGATCCTGCTCATATGCCTGGAAACAGTGCAACATGTTGGTGCCACACATCCTTCTTGTGACGCAGGGGATCCTCCGACCCCGCTGTCACTCCTGGGATTCCACCTCACTTCACCACCTGTGCACCTTTAGGTCAGGCACACCCCCCACTGTAGTGGACTTCTAAAAGTTCAGATCTTCCTCTCTGCTGCTTCTAATACTTTTTATTTAAGAAAAAAAAATTAATGTTTATTCATTCTTGAGAGACAGAGAAACAGAGCATGAGTGGGGGAAGGGCAGAGAGAGAGGGAGACTGAGAATCCAAAAAAGGCTCCAGGCTCTGAGCTGTCAGCACAAAGCCCAACGCAGGGCTCAAACCACAAACCGTGACATCACGACCTGAGCCGAAGTGGGAAGCCTAACTGACTGAGCCACCCGGGCACCCCTTTTGCTGCTTCTAATACTTTGAGGTAGCCTCCGTAATCAGGCTCCCTCCTCACTGCTGTGCCCTCAGCTGTATCTCCCCCAAGTCAACTCTCTGCACCTCTTACCTTCCAGAAGGTGGCCACTTTCCTACTTACAGACTTGCAGTTTTGTTCTCTCAGACCTCCTACTGATTTCCTAGGTGTTCAGAATGATCTGATAACTATCTAGCTGTGTTTGAGGGATGAGACAAGCTTGGGGTCTCCCAACTCCTCTGCCATCTTAACAACCCCTACCCCCCCAGCTCTTCTATTTCTTTTTGCCTCCTTTCTAATCTTTGAATTGATGAAACTTTCTTTGCTACCCATAAAAGTTATACATTCTTATTCTTCTTATATTTACATCTGACTTTTTCAGACTTATGGTTTTATTTCCCCTCCCACTCTTTCAAGATTGTCACTATTTATGTCTTTTCTCAGAATAACTGAAGAACCTTAGCATTCTCTTATATAAAGGGTAAGAGTCCAGGGATTTGGGTTTGGGATGATAGATTTGTGCTCCTAATTTTTGGAGTGTGTGTATGTGTGCGTACCAAGACCCCTATCCTGTAGGACGTGAACACCTCAAGTTCCACGTCAGCCAAAAACCCTGGCAAATTTGTCAGTACACAGGACTGAGTGCTGTCCAGCTCTGACTGGGCCTCAACCTTCCATTTCCAAGGAGTCTCTCCTGGAAGAGGATCCCTGTAGGCAAACAGGAGGGTAGCAGGTGCACAAGACAGAACACTCAAGTCCACTCCCTCTAGGATCTCCAGTCTCTTCTACTCAGGACCCTCTTCTACTCAGGCACACATTCTCTTCCCATGCCCATGGTTGGTTGGGATCCAACCTCCTCTCTCCCACCTTATTTAATTGGCTTACTTTAGGAAGGTGCATTGCTCTGAATTTATGAACTGCTGTATCTCTCTCCTGGAATCCAGAGTTGGGTTGAGGAGAAAGACGTGGCTTTTTTACTTTTATATCTCTCCCACACAAGCATTTTATATATTGAAAGTATGTGGTGCAAAGGGAATTGGGAGTGAAACTATTAAACAGTATTACCTCCAAATTACTGCTATCAGTTGGGGAGAATTTAATTTCACTGTCCAGGAAGTATTATCGAAATCTTGTTTTGAGAAATTTATTTCAAAATCAGGTTTACTCAAAGGAGATCAAAATCCCCACCCCTCCAGACACACACACATCCCGACAGTGTGATGGAAAAGATCAAGATCATGAAATATATGCCCTAGATTACAGATACAGACTTCACTACAGCAAAACACAGACCCACCCAGCTAGTGGGAAAAACAGAGAGATGAATTTTGTAGGAACACAGAGCCTTCCTGCTAATATCGCTGACAAATGCTACTCTAAATGGATATTTGAGGAAGCGCATATGCAAACACTAAGGACTTTCTAGAAATAGTTACAAAATTTTTAAGTTTTCTCCAGTAAGTCTAGAATTGAAACAAACTGACCTCCCAGGTTCTATATCTGTCTGGACTGGCAGGATTCTCCCAACTCTTGGAACTCTAGCTTGGGAGATCGGATCAGGCAATGCCAGATGACCAGCACACCTTAAAGGATACTGTCTTTGCAAAATTATGTAGCCTGGATGTGCTGTACATCGTAGCACAGTGTTAAGCAACACACATTTTAATTAAAGCGGAATGCTCCGTGCAGCATCAAAATGAAAGGTGTTGAGATAAGCAAAACAGGTCTTTATTATGGAAGTTTGTGGAAGGTGTGTACTTTGCATCAACTTTAAGAAGGTGGAAAATGATACAAGAAACAAAGCCCGTTGCATAAAGGAGAAAGCCTATTTATGTATGACACGCTATGGTAGTCACATCATAGAAAGGAGTTTATTAGAAATGCTCACTTCTGAGAGCTCTGCTGGTAGCTCAGAGCCTGGAGCCCGCTTCAGATTCTGTGTCTCCCTCTCTCTCTGCACCTCCCCTGCTTGCACTCTGTCTCTCTCTCTCTCTGTCTCAGAAATAAATAAACATTAAAAAAAATGAAAAAAAAAAAAAAGAAATGCTCACTGCTGAGACTTGTTTGGCTCTGGAATGACCGTGTACACTGGGGAACCCTTATCTGGGTACACTTAACAGAGAATCATGGACATCTGGGGTCAATGCCACACCCAGGGTTTACTGGAGTCAGCTTATACATTCACACAGGCTCAGGCAAGCACCAATTGTTAGACACACAGGAATTTTGTGAGCCAGTAGTTAAACTGCCTATAGCTTAATAACAGCCGTGGCTGGAATATTCACACCACGGAAATGAGTAAATGCTACAAATCAGAGTTGTTGTTGTTGTTTTAATTCAAAAAGCTCAAGTTTTCATGTGAACTAGTATCTTAGCAGTGACTCCGTCATCTTTCTCCCTTACGAAGAAATGGATTGTAATGAATCGAACATTGGAACATTGTTTCCAAATTGGAAACAATTTGGGTATGGAAGAGGTAGCTTGCTTTTCATCTGGTTGCTTCAAGACCTAAAAGTACACAGTTTGGTTTTTTGTTTTTTTGTTTTTTTGTTTTTTTTACTCAATATGTAAGACTAGATTTATTCTACTAGTCTTTATTTCCACAATACTTTATGATAACCGGTCTAACAACCACCCTCTTTAAAACAGCATATTTTCATTTAATGATTATAAATCACTTATAAGGAAAAAAATTAAAAATAAAAAGCCCACTTACACTACAGCACCAGTCTTTAGGAAAAGAAATGCAAAAGTTAGAGAATTATTACAGGATGATTGTACTTCTCAGGGGAGTAGGAGAAAGGGAACACATCAAACTTGTCACCCTCAGCTTATCCAACTCACAACAAAATACCATGAGAATTTTGGAAAGGTGCTTAGTAACGTTTTCAAGTCTACGGATGTGAGGATTCAGATCTAACAGTTAAGGGGCACCTGGGTGGTTCAGTCAGTTAAGCGTCCAACTTTGGCTCAGGTCCTGATCTCACGGTTCTTGAGTTCGATCCCCACATCAGGCTGGCTGTCTGCTGTCAGCACAGAGCCTGCTTCAGATCCTCTGTTCCCCCCTCTCTCCTCCCCTGCTCTCTCTGTCTCTCTGTCTCTCCCTCTAAAAAAAGAAAGAAAGAAAGAAAGAAAGAAAGAGAGAGAGAAAGAAAGAAATTTAACAGTTAAAACTGGATTATTAGATTGGATTATAAACTGGATTATGAAAATTTCACATTCTGCATATTTTATAGGATATTATTTCCAAATTATAGGAATAATTTCAGCGTGAGGTTTAAGTCACCATCGTTTGGTTTCCCATTATTTCAGAAAAACTTTCTCTGCATCCTTAATGTGCTTACAAAGTACTACACCTAACAGAGAAAGAGAAAAGCAGCAGGCAAGAAAGCTGCTGGTTTAGAGAAAGTCTGTCAGCAACCCTGAAGCAAGTCCTAGTCACTTCCTCCCGGCTCAGACTCAGCAAGGAGCAGGAGGGCACTGACTGAACATACCGGAAGGCCAGCTTAGGTATTTACGGAAAGAACAGCCAGTCAGTAGCTTCCCAGCTGAGATGTGATTCAGTGAAGGACAGAAATATGCTTCTTCTGACTCACCTGCAGGGTGTTAAGGCCCTAACATCCCACACCGCTCCGTGCAGGGATGGGCTTGACACGGAGAGAAAATTTGGACACAAGAGCACACAAGAGTTGCCCCACTTAGCTCACACATTTTTCTGGTCAGACAGACCTCAATTTCAAAGCCAACACTCAGAGGAAAGTTGCAGCCAATACAAGTGAGCGAATAAAATGGATTTACAGACTTTATGACATCAAGAAGGACCCTGGGCCTGAAGACCCAGAAGGTGTAGAATAATTATCTGAACAAGAGAGGTGCACAGGTTAGACTGAGTGAAGGGCATAGAAGCACCGAGTTATAATCCAGAGCCAATTGCAAGAAAAATTAGGTTAATTATTTAGGTCATTTTATTTCCGGTAGAAATCTTTACATACTGAGTAATGTCTGATACGATGGTTCAAGTTTATTCTGGAGGTGGGGGGGGGGGGAGGGGAAGGAGTTTTGTTTAGGTAGCAAGGGAAAGATGTGGTAAGGGACTGAAGCAGAAAAGAACCAACCCAGGTGTAAAAGAGATGGTCACAAAAGCCTTTGCCTCGTCACATCCTCCTGTGTTGGAGAATAATTCAACAAATTATTGTTTGAATTATTACCTGTTTTTGTGACACTCTACCAGATGCTAGAGTTACGTAAATCAAAGAAACACATTTATTCTTCACAAAGGATTTAGACACTGCATCGGGAGACACTTAAAAGGATTATTACAATATGATCTGTATTATTACAGTACAGCTTAGTGAGTGCAATGATAAGGTGTGCACACATGACAGAGTACAAGGCACATTTACATAATATGCATTGTTTTCACATACAGGAAGGGTATCTTAGGCAACTGTAAAGTAGTCTAGTAGCCAGGTAATTAGACATGGAGAAAATTAATTATTTAACTACTATAGATGTATAGATTTAGAAGGAAAATAATAAGAGGGGCTTTAAGAAATTTATATACCTATAAGTGAAATCATATGCGATCTGTCTTTCTCTGACTGACTTATTTCACTTAGCATAATACCCTCCAGTTCCATCCACACTGTTGCAAATGGCAAGATATATGTGGAATTCGAAAAACTTAACAGAAGACCATAGGGGGAGGAAAGGAAAAAAGGATACAAACAGGGAGGGAGGCAAACCATAAGAGAATCTTAAATACAGAGAACAAACTGAGGGTTGATGGGGGTGGGGGGTCTGGAGGTGGGGAAACTGGGTGATGGGCATTGAGGAGGGCACTTGCTGGGATGAGCACAGGTTATTGTATGTAAGTGATGAATCATGGGAATCTACTCCTGAAGCCAAGACTTCACTGTATGTTAAGTAACTTGACAAAAAAAAAAAAAAAAAAAAAGAAATTTATATACAAAAAGCATCACTGGAATATAAAGGGGGACCTCCCACAGTCTGTAGGACTGGGGAGAATGTTCTGTGGGGAGGGATATTTTTGTTGAATCTTAAAGTAGGAGTTGGCCAGAGAAGTGAGAAGGGATAGTCAGAGTGGCAAGATTAAAAAAAAAAAAAAAAAGTGAAAAGTGGTTAGAAGTGGCCTGGCAAGTTGGGGACCACAAACAGTTCTGTTTTGCTGGATCATAAAATGCAGGGCAGAGGGGCTCATGACAGGCTGGAGAGGAGCAGCCTTGTGAGCCCTGGATGGTCTGGTGATGTTTGGACTTTCTTCTGCAGCAAGGCATTAGAGGTTTTAAGTCTGTGACATTTTCATTTTAAGGTGAATGCTCAGACACCAATGTGAAGGGCAGACTTCAAAAGGCAGACTTGAGATCCAGAATTATTTGGGAGGCTGTTGAATTGTCTAGGTAACACTTAATAAAGGTCTGGATCAGCATAGTGGGAGTAGATACGGAAAAGAGGAGCAGGTTGGAGAAATACTTATAAAGTAAAATTGTAAGACTTATTATAGTGAACTGATGTGGCTATAAAAAAAGATGGGAAAGACTATACTTTCAGGGATCATTTCTATAGTTCGTTACTAGAGAAGTTTCTCTGAATGTGTAGAGTACCCGAAACCACGAGGAGGAGGCGAAGTGTTCTCTCCTGAGCGTGAAGCTGGCTTTTGGTGCTGTCGTTACAGTTGCTGATTGCCATTGATGATCGTTCTTTCTCTCCTTTTGGGAGAGTAAGAGGGAGAGAGCACAGTCTGAGTGGTAAAAAAAAAAAAAAAAAAGATGGGAAAGATAGAGCTTGTTGGTTTTGAGCTCTGATAATTGGTGTTAGGTAGCACTGTCCACCCCCTCCCTGGGCTGCATAGGATACACAGGTGACATGGGTTAAAGAGGTAGAAGATGATTTCATTTTTGACACCAAATAAACAAGCAGTGATGATGTTCGGAACACACACACAATTAGGTATTTATCACTGAAGCCTGGGGACAGGTCGAACTAGAGATGAAGAAGATGTGACAGTCTTCATAAATAGGTGGTATTGGATCCAAGAAGTGTTCATGACATCAGTTAGGTGTGCAGAGGTGAGCAGAGGGCCAAGAACTTAGGGTCTGAGACGCAACAAGAACCCATCTTTAAATGAGAGAAGCAAGAGTAAAGAATATCCGGAAGAGAGAGTAAACCACAGGATGAGAAGTTGACTGGGAAAGAAGGTCCTACAGATAATATGGGGAGGGAAATAGCTAAGGGCAGGCTTTACTGATCTCAAAGACAATGTGAAAATATGCAGAGGTGTAGATCCAGTTAAAGTTAGGGCCAGATGTTGTCAATTTCCTTTAAGAAGTAGGATGCAAGGGGGGCACCTGGGTGGCTCAGTCAGTTAGGCATCTGACTCTTGATCTGGGCTCAGGTCATGATCTCACAGTTCATGAGTTTGAGCACGCCCCCGCCCCATTTGGAGCATGCCTGGCATTCTATCTCTCCCTCTTTCTCTGCCCCTCCCCATGCTTGCACGTGTGTGCACACACATTATCTCTCTCAAAATAAAATTAATAAGCTTCAAAAAATAAGTGGGATGCAAGGTAACCTGCTAAAAATGATGAGGGGTGTTGAGCAGAATGCTTAAGGAGAATTTTTTAAAAACCTAACCAAAGACAAGAAGAATTAAATGAAATGTGAGGCCAGCTGGATTTTGAGATTATGGATTTTTAGTGGCATTGTTCTACAATGCTATGTAATTATTGTTTCCCACATCAGTACTCACCTACTCAGATTTGGAATAGAGTTGGTAGATTTGAGCATGGATATGTGGTTGAATTCTATTGGACATGTGTGTCCAAGGAGTGACAGGAAACCAAGAATGCTGTTGGGTCCAGTGTGAAAAAGAAGAAAAAGAGACCAGGCCAGGCCTAATAGGCTCTTGGAAAATAGAGATTTAAGGCACAAGACATCTCTATGATGTTGGATCCCTGGAAAGTGAAAAGATAACAACTAGTATTTTAGAGGTTGAGTAGTTCTGGGTGATAAATTCAAGTATATGGCCACGAAAGTAAAGAAAAAAGGAGATAATGGTTACTGGAGTTGAGAACTGTTTAGAAGAAAATGCTTATTTTCTTCATCCTTTTGCTCACTTAAAACGAGAGGACTTTTGCTTTACTCCCCAGCAGGGAACACAATTAAGAGGAACATTCTGGTCACTTTCCTCTTTTTCCTTACTTGCTCTTCTCTTTGGGAGGAGGAGGGTCTTATTTGATCTCTGAGATCAATGGAAGCCAAGTTCATTGGTCGTTTCCAGTAGTAGCCTTGCTGCCTTGAAAGGTGGGCAACACTGGTCCATATTCTCTGCTCTCTCATGGTACCTGCTCTCTGGCATCACACATGACAGCATCTGTGTTTGGGTGACTATGTCAGGATCATGCTATTCCAAGATCTTCACTTGTGTTGGAAATCAGAAACCAAAGTATAACTTTAGTCTACTAAAGTAATGGAGTCAAGATAGTTTAGATCCTTATTGTTTAGAAACCATGCAGAGAAGGGATGAATGCTTTGTCTTCTTGGAGTGTCAATAGGGAGTTCAAGGCACTCTGAGGCTAGGATTCAGATGGTGATCCATCTGAGGAGTGATGGATCTTGTCACCCAGAATGATGGAAGGAAAAAAAAAAAAAAGACTTTGAGCCAGATACCAAATTTTCTATAAATGCAACCGAATTACAAGGAATTTGATAAGTGATAAAAAATGAGAAGCAAATGATTTCCTTATGATGGTCAACATCCTCAAAGGAGCAGAAGTGTCCATGAGAATGGGCAATAAGTGACCTTATGGTGACATTGGGTATAACAGAGAATGCTGACCTCACCTTTTGGCTCTGAGTGTGGGAGAATGAGTAGCCTCTACTGAAATTGGCTGCCAGGGACTCGTCACCTTCAGGACAGAGGCAGGTTTGAATTAAAGCCAGAGGGTGTCAGTTCCACAAAGAGTTTCTTGATGCAGAGGAGTTTGTTGACCACAATTGTGGTTCCAGAAGGCACACTGAAAATTTCTAATTGCCTGTTTAACAAACTTTCTCTCCATCTTTATACTCTTAAGAGTAGAGGGCCTGAATTTTTATTTTATCCTAGTGCTGAAAAAATACCAGACACATAGTAGGCACTGAATGAGTATCTGCAGGATGAATGAATGAATCTATGAACAAAAAGCACTAAGGAGAGTACAGGATAGAAGAGGTGAACACAGGCTTACATTAATAAGGAGACCAGAAATGTGAAGTGTGGACCCAATATTTTAAACAGAATTGATTTAGAACCGCTTTGGTGTGAAAAGTGGGGAGGCCCATGGAAGGAGACTTTCTCTACAAGTGATGAGGCACAAGCAGGAGCTCTTCGAGGCTGAAGGTCCTTACGCTTCCTTGAAAGCAAGAATCCCAGGGCTCCAGATTCAACTATTCAACACTCGGGGTGGAAAAGGGCTAGCCAGTAAATAGCCAGACAACGGGAGGCTGAGGATCTATAAACACAATGTAGAGCATTAAGTCCAAACAAGGATAGACTGAAAAAGGAATTTTAAGCAAAGAAAAGCAAAATTGGAATCAGTGATTTGGGGGTCCAGGAGAGTTTCTCTTGACCAGTACCCCTTTTAGAGAGGCCTATGGCCATGCCCACAGATAAGGAGGGAGTTACTGGGCAAGTTCAGACACAGGTCAAGAGGAACTGGGGCTGTTGGTATCAGACCATTCTTTTCTAGTAGATTGGGTTCTAGATCTGGTGTGACCTCATCAGAGCCCACAATCTCCAGAATACAATACTCTACTCTCCACTCAATGCCACTACAGTAAAAATGTATTGCAGGAAAAGAGGAAGCCTACTAGAATTAGACAAGCCCCTGAAACTTGTGATTCTCATTGCCTTGAAGAATCCCCGGAAATTAACGTCCAGCTTTGAACATGAGCAGGCATTACATCAATTGCTCAAGAAGAGCCAGATGGCATATCTGAGAACCTGAGACCAGTTAGCATGATGCCTGTTTTGCTCCTTTCCCAAGAGGAACCTACACGGGAAGCCATGCTAGGAAGCCCTAGAATTTAGGGCTTCTGTTTGAATAGGAGAGCTGTGGCCAGAGCTGGCAAGGAATGAAGTGTTCTGGGTAGGGGAGTCAGAGCGTTGCATTTATTTTATTTTATTTTATTTTATTTTATTTATTTTTTTTTTTTTACGTTTATTTATTTTTGAGACAGAGAGAGAGCATGAACGGGGGAGGGGCAGAGAGAGAGGGAGACACAGAATCGGAAGCAGGCTCCAGGCTCCGAGCCGTCAGCCCAGAGCCCAACACGGGGCTCGAACTCGTGGACCGCGAGATCGTGACCTGAGCCAAAGTCAGACGCTCAACCGACTGAGCCACCCAGGCGCCCCCAGAACGTTGCATTTAAACTAGGATGTGGCAAGATAGATGGAGAAATGGCAACACAGGTACTCTTTAGGGGCCCAAGTGATAAACTCCACTGGAATTAGGGCAGAGAGACAATAAGTGACCGTCGCCCAAGAAAAAAAATGAGGGTACTGATCAGGAAACAGGTGTCCAGGGGAAGAAGTTCTTATCAGTAACCAGTTCAGAAAAGACTGAAGAAGTAGATAAGAAGTAGGTAAAATGGTTCAGCCAAGCGCTCACCTTGGTAAAGAATTCCTCCACTACTATCAGAAAAGGGTCATGGTCGTACAAGGTGAGCAGACTGAAGGTTAGAGTAGTTATTTCACAGGAAAGTACAGAAAACAGCAAAATCCAGGGCACTAACCAGTACTTTGAAATGGGCTAATGGGGTTCTAAATAGAAACTTTCCCTTAGGATAATGGAAAAGAATGTATGGAAACAAAATTATTTTAAAAAGCAGTGCAAACACAGAAAATAGTTTGGAGGTTAAGATCTGCCTTATATCTTCAGTTACTTCAAAGTATTTGGTTGGCAGTGTTTATGTATTAGGCGGAAGGAGGCAGACATGTGATAGGGTGTGGAAGGATTAGAATCAAGAGGCTCTTGCCTTATTCCTTTCAATGGTATTCTTTTTAATGGGCTGAGTTTACTGGAAATGTTTCCTTCATTCATATTTGACTTCAAGACTCAACCTATGCACTTTTCCCACAGTTGATTCATGGCTGAAAAAGTTGCTAATAGTTATTTCATTACTTTTATCTATGATTATTTTTCTTTTATCTGGGTTATCTCCCAAACATCAAGTTGCCTGATACATAAAAACAATTCCATTCTATCTTACCCACCAAAAATGTTCTGAAGAAGTGATGAAGTGTTCTACCTGACAGAACATAATTTATCCTATATTATTGTAATCTAATTCAAGCCATTTCATGTTGTACCGACTATGATTACACAAAACGTAACAGTCTACTTGGCTTAACTCCTCCTATGAAAGAAATTGAAGACACTGTCCTTGAGGTCAGCAATTCCTCTTGCGTCTCATTCCTAAATCAAAGTCTGAGGAAAGTTCAGAAGAGAAGTCACGAGGGAAGGGGGCAAAGCAAGTTCAAAGCTCAAAGAGTGACTGAGAAAACATTCTGGTTTCTAGAGACTTCAGATTCCAGACATAAATGAACAGTTTTTCAAAAGGGAGGGAGAAAAGAGAGAGCAAGGGGGGCAAACCGAGAAACAGACTCTTAAGTCTAGAGAATGAACTCATGGTCACCAGAGGGGAGGTCCCGGGGCCGGGGGGGGGGGGGGGAAGTGGGGGAAACAGGTGATGGGGATTAAGGAGAACACTTGTTATGATGAGCACCGGCTGTTGTGTGGGACTGTTGAATTACTATATGGTACACCTGAAACTAACATTACACTGTGTAACTGGAATTTAAATAAAACTTAAAAGATAAAGTTGAAGTTTTCACCATCAAACGGACACACAAAATGAATAGCTTTTCAGACTCCGTTCTATGGTGCGGGTCTCTGCCCTGGCATGTGAGAAGAGGCACGGGCCTGGCAAATGTTCTCCCCCGAATATACCCCCTCGACTCCTCACACTAATTCAGGAATCCACGAAAGGGTGGCCGCTTTCTCAATGTGAGTATCTTGTCAGTGAGTTTAAACCTGCCGGTTACTTCTACTTCAGTGTGAATGAATCAGTTAGAAATGTCAGCTTTCTTTCTTCCTAGCAAGTGGTTGATCCATGAGCTCAGAGAGGATGTGATACCGGGTAGAAAAGTAGCCTTTTCTCGGTGACACACCAAGGGGCCGGACTTGGCTGAGGTGGGGCTGAGGTCCTGGAAAGGAACCATCCCTTCCGTGGGGGCAGGGAGGTGACGGAGAAGTGGGAGAAGGGTGCAGAGAGCAGGTGGGGGTAAATTCTATAATTTGCAACGCTGCCTTCAGGGCCCGGTTGGCACACGTCATAAAGCATGTGCAACTTAATGTGGGACTGTATCATTTTTCTGTCAGCATAGGCCCACGATCTGTTGGTTTTTAAAAGTGACCTTGGACCTAGGAGAGAACAAAACTGAATTGTCAGAAGCTAAAATGGCATTGAGCTTGTTAGTGCCCAATGGCCTCAGTGGCCTGCCCAGCTTGTGAAGTGTTCCCAAACTCTCTGCCATGAGTCCCTAACTTCACACGGGACAAAGAACTCTGCACATCAGGCTTCGTCCTACTGGCAACAAGACTGGGCAAAAATGTAAAATACTGTGTCACTGCCCTTAATGCTTCTATATTCCTAATACTTTCTTCCCTTCCCACTTGGGCAACCTTACCGAGCTTTTGGCTTAGTACTTGTGTCTTGACTCAGATTTCAGTGGTTAGTATCACCCTGGAGCAGGTCGTGCCTTGCTGCCATGATGTGCAGCCAGGGCTGGCTGTTTTTTCTGTTAGCAGCCTTTAGATTGGCTTTCCCCAAAGTATGGTGCTCGCCCTGGCCACCTTGGCAGAGACACACAAACCTAGATGAGATGAATTATCTAGATCCTGTCCTGGAAAATATCTCATTCATTCATTCATTCATTCATTCATTTTGAAAACATTAACTGAATGCCAGCCTTGTGCCAAGCACCATGCAAGGCCTGAGGGATGAGAAGATACACAGGCGATGGTCCTGCTTTGGAAGCCATCAGTCTTTTAGGAAGCAAAGATAGTAGTGACAATTGATCCCTATCTGCATTTGAGAATGCAGTCTGGTAATTCCGGAGGAGGGAGGAGGGAGCTGATATCTTTACTAATGCTCCAGCACAGATGCTTGGTGGGTGGGGGCGAGGGGTGTAAGTGCAGTGACTGAGGCAAGGAAGTTTGTAAGTAGAAAAGGGGGAAGTCTAACATAGTCCAACGCTGTTGTAAACTCTACTTCCTCGGTGCTCAAGATACTGAGTAGAAATGGTAAGAGGCAGGCATCTGCTCTGTTGGGGTATAGGGAGTTCAATAGCAGCTTGCTTTTTTTTTTTTTTTTTTTTTTTTTTTTTTTATATATAATACAGTGATGAAAAATGGGAAAATAAAGGTTTTGGAATGCCCCTGACTCTGGCTTGCATAATTCTGGAAAAAAAAAAAAAAACAACAACTTTCTTAAACAGTGTTCTGGCATGTTTCCTTAATAACACAACCTTGTTTATGAAGACTATTTGAGGTATGGCTTTACACCCTTGAGCAAATGAATGTAATTTATTTGCAAGTCTACTAAAATTATTTGGTATGATGCCATTGGCCAAATAAATACCTTAATATTACAGCACTTCTTTGGTAGGAAAATTTACTTCAAACGCAGGACTTTTCCAGAGACGTAAATGTAAGGTGTCACACTCAGGCTCAGTGTAGCCTCGTAGAGACGGAACCCTGCAGAGGACACAGCTTCCTCAGTTCTGCCCTCTCTGGACACTGGGGAGCACCTCACCCACACAACACCGACAATGAAACAGACACTGTGCTCGGCACATGTCTAACATGGGGCACACTGAGAATCTGGAGTTCCTTGAAATGAGTATTGTCTTTGTCCAGTGCTCTTCTAGGGGAGGAGGCTAAGTGCTGCTTGGGGAAGAATGGGCATGGGTTGAACCCCATCCCCTCCCTGCCTCCCCCGGGGGACCAAACCTGCCTCTCCAGAGGCAGATTAGTGACCTGCTGGTACTCGAGCACGTCCCTCATTAAGATTCCAAGTCCTTCCAAACACATGAGAACTATCCTAAAAGGTTTCTGATAGTCACACTAAACAAACATTTTGCCTGCTTTCCAATGATGTGTTATTTCTCACTAATGGTTTAGTGTCCCAAAGGGATGGCACCATAAGCTACTTAATCCAATACTGGTATGAAAAGTAATTTTCTGCTTGGAGACAGAGCTGAAAATACACCCTCTGCTTTCTCAGTGCCCTGGGGAGCTTTGAGTTACACCAGTACATAACCTCCCATCTCTGGTAAAGATCTCCACAGAAGTAGCCCTGGGCATTATTTTTTAACCATGTCTTTCCCAAGATCATCCAAGCATTGACCTTAAACAGTGGATTTTTACATCACAACTTTTTCACTATTCTCAAACATTTTTCAATATTTTGTTATTTCAAAAACATGAAGCCTTGTATATAGCAGAATCTCCAAACACATTTGCAGATCGATTAATAAAACCAACTTACATTTTCAAAAGAAACATCCAAGAATTAGGTGTGCTACTGCTTTAAAGATATAAATCAATGTTTCCATGAATGTGGAAAATGATAATCACAGTATTAGAAAGTACACTATAACGTTTGTGAAGGGCATGTGCAGGGGACATGTCCTTCACAGTAAAAATCTCAGAAATATGAATGCAAGGTGGAGTTGGGTTGGCTAAATGAGTCTGAAGAATAGGCATAGAGGCCAGAGTCAGTCACACCCTGACCTCTTGTGTGCACTGCTGTTGGGAAACATGATTTACCCCTATGACAGAGTGTTGACAAGATGATTATTGTTGCTACTCTAGTCTTTATCCACAAAACACACACAAGAGTCCATTGACAAATGGACAAATACGTTTCTCAGAGAAATCCTAATCAATATTCCTCAGCGTTTAGAGAAAACTGAAGCAGAACAAGTGGCTTCAAATACAACAGAAAATGTTTCATTTAATAAAAGCATCTGAAGAAATATAGGAGCCTTGCCTTCTTGGCTTAGAATATCTTCAAGACGAAAATGCACATGTTCCTGCCATGGTTTGGAGAAGGGGAGAGTCGGCCTGAGGAGGAAAAGAAGCCAGAGGAGTTAATCTCTTGGGTTCCTCTGGTATTAAAGTGCCCTTAATCCTTTTTTAATTGGGTTTTTATTAATGTAGCTTTCAGTGGTAACAAACACCTTCCCAAGTTGTGAAGAAGCTACTCACAGAGTAAAGCATCTTCATCAGCAAAGCACCAACTCTGGTTCCTTGAATGCAGAGGCGAGGCATCACTAGGTGCCCAACAGGTGGCCTGTGAATACAAACATAGGTGCTTAAGACGGGGTCTTTTCAAAGGTCTTGAAATCCAGACGTAGTTTACAAAATGTAGCGTCTTCGTATGTGCGGGGGCGGGGGGAGGATCAGTCTCAAAGATGACTCTGAAGCCACTGCCTCTGGGAATTTTGTTGACAGTGCTCTAAGTGTTGGATTCCCTCCTGCCAACATCATTACCTCTTAAATCTATATCTTCTTTGCTGAGGTTGGAAGGATCTCCCACAACCGTGAGTGCGACTTTTCCCAGGAAACGCACCCCAGGGCCACCAGACACATGAAGAGCTCCTTCCTCTCTGCTCACAGAGCACTTCTGTGCCCCTGCAGGTGTCATGGCATTTAAATGCCTTGTGGTGGGATGTCTGTGTGCTGGGCTCCAGAAGGAGTCCCTAAGCTCCCCGGCAGGCCTAGCCTCTTAACTTCTCAACTGTGTCCCGGAATTCCGCATCATTTCTGTAATTGTGGCCAGATAATACTTATAAAACTGAATTAATCCAGCACCTCTCCTCTGCCCTCACTTCTTCCCTACACAATGTGTGATTTGACTTGTCACATTCAGGACAAATTCTAGAATTTCCTGTATCTTCCAGTTCCTTACCACAGGAACCTTTTCTCAGGCTCCCTAATCTACCATTTAGGGTGATTCAAGAAAATACAGGAATGGTGCTGGATTAAAATGGCCAATGATCCCATTTTAACACAAAGGCCAGCATTGTGTTTACAGTCTGCTCCTCTCTCTTGATTATTTTGGCAACAGACTGCACAAATAAAGGATTTTGGAGTGTGGGATGATGTAATAATGTTTTAACATAAAACCGGAGAGTAACACTGTAATGCATTCATGTTAACGGGATGTAAGTCAGAAGATAGCGACTGCCAGCGTTTGATACTTTATTAGTATGTAGAACCTAATTAAACTGATCGTACTATAAGCATGGCCTCTTATTTCTATGGACTTCACTCTGCCAGACGGTGTCAAATGTGAAGTCTGATCTAAACTGGGGGCTTGCAATGACATTTACTTTCCCGACCTGCACAGCCAAATTAAAGTTTATATAGTTCTCCCGTAAAGCCAAAAGAAATATAAGTTTGAGTCAAAATTGCTTTTACGACTCTCATACAAGGAGCCCAGGCAGGGTTCATAGAGTTGAGGCATGTCCCGAGGGCGCTGCTCTTAAATATGGAAATGGAAAACCATTTCCTTATTCAGAGCCCAATGTCGGCCACAATGAGATTATACTGGGCATCAGAAAATGAAGACTGGGCACCGGCATCTTCAAATGAGAACATTCATCCCCAGGACTTTCGGGTCTTTTTTTTTTTTTTTTTTTTTTTTAGTGCTTGGATGTTTATTTCTATAAACATAATAGAGAAAGAGAGAGGGAGGCAATAAACTAAGACAAGTTTAAGAATGTTAGTTAGGGAGGGGCTCCTGGGTGGCTCAGTTGGTTGAGCGTCTGACTCGTGATTTCAGCTCAGGTCATGATCTCAGGGTGGTGAGATCGAATCCTTTATCGGGCTCTGGGCTGGGCATGCAGCCTGCTCAAGTTTCTCTCTCTCCCTCTCTCTCTTTCTCTCTATACCTCCATCCCCACTGCTCATGCACTCTCTAAAATAAAAAAATTTAAATATATGCATTAAAAAAAAGAATATCAATTAGGAAAAATACCACATAACTTGGGTCTCTGAAAATGAAGAAAGATTCAGGCATAAAATTAAGGCCCTGAGCAACTTAGTCTCTAAAAAGAACTGGGAATCTTTGTCAGGAGTTATAACCACTGGGCCCCAGGCCAAGAGTCAACTTGGCACCAAAGTCAACTTGAAGAAGTGACTCACTTGGCCATGAGAGCACTGCTGTGTGAGACCTTTGGCCTCCTAAGTGAAAGTACCTGGGTTCTCTTATCACTTAATAAAAAGCACTGAAGGCCACCCAAGGGTGCTGCTTCAGATGAAAGCCATAGGAAGAGGTTTGAACCAAGGTTGAAAGGGCACAGACAATGCACTGAAGAGCAAAACAGGTAAGCACCAGAGAAAAGCAATGTCTGCCTTCTCACAGGTAAGATAGTAACCCATGGGATAGTGGATGTTCTTGTTTAAGGGTTTTAAAACATCAATTTAAAAAAAAAAAATTAACTTCAATCACTTTCAAGGCTATCTTGTAACATTCGGGATATAGAATATACAGGTTATTGGACTCCATTTCAAGATTGTTTCAGAAAGTGTCTGGTCAGAAGATTTCTTGATTAACTAGTTTTGGAATAAATTTCATGTGAGGTATAGTTAAGGATTTATCAGGGATGGGATACTTTGAGACTAGATTGTCAGGTGGCCACTCTCCTTGCTCCTTGATGGTAAGAGCTAGGGGAGGTCTACAATAAAATGGGTGGGAATACTCAGCATTCTCTCAAACCCTGGAACCCATCCCAATGCTAACTTTACCCTTTGCTCCTAGGTCTATTTCTCTTGGTCCTACACAACAAGATTACCCACTCTTCCCTATGACTGCCTTTGGCATTACTGAGGATGCTTGTCAGTGTCTCTGAGTTCTCTCTTGTTCAGTGAAAATATCCTCAGTACCCTCAGTGTTTCCTCAAAGGACTTTGAATCCTTCAATTGTCTTCACTGCTTTTTCCCTGAATGTGCTAGTTTATCAAGAAATATTGGGCTCAGGATTTAACACATTCATTCCTTGATAAACAATGATGGAAAGCATCAAATAGCAGGGCTGAATTCTGTAGAGAAGAGCAGAACCTCTGTGTGCAGGCATGTCTACTGGTAGTCTATGATGGGCTAGCACTTACAGAGCTGTATTAACAGCCGTGTGATTGATCCTCACGCGTTTTTTATTAACCAAAAATAAACCTAATTCTTAACGGTCCCAAATTGGAAGGAACCAAGATGCCCTTCAGTAGGTAAATGGATAAACAAATGGTAGTACTTTCAATACAATGGAAATTTATTCAGTAATAATAATAATAATAATAATAATAAAAGAGCTATCAAGCTACAAAAAAATATGGAGAAATCTTAAGTGCACATTATTATATAAAAGAAGCCAATTTGGGTGGTTACCAGAAGCAGGGGCTGGGGAATAGGCAAAAATGGGTGAATGTAGCCAAAAAGAACAGTAGTCCTGGGGATGTCATGTACAGCATGCTGACTATATAGTTAACAACACTGTGTTGTATACTTGAAAGTTGCTGAGAGATATTAAAGTTCTCATCACAAGAAAAAAAAAGTGTAACTATAAGTGATGATGGATGTTAACTAAACTTATTTTGGTGATCATTTCACATATATCAAATAACTGTATTGTACATATAAAACAAATACAAGGTTATATGTCACTTATGTCTCAATTAAGAGGAAAAGCCACCGATTTGAAAAGACTCCATACTATATGATTCTAACTACATGCCATTTTGGAAAAAACTATAGAAACAGTAAAAAGATCAGTGATTGCCAGGAGCTGGGGGGAGGGAGGAGGGTAGAATAGGTGAAGCACAGGGAGTTTTCAGGGCAGTGAAACTATTCTGTATGATACTATGATGGTGGGCACATGCATTGTGCGTTGTCAAAACCGAAAAAAACTGTGCAACACAGAGTGAACCCTAATGTAAAGTACAGATGTCAATTAATAATAATGTATTGGGGCACCTGGGTGGCTTAGTCGGTTAAGCAGCTGACTTTTGATCTCAACTTAGGTCATGATCTCACAGTTCATGGGCTCTGTGCTCACAGCATGGAACCTGCTTGGGATCACCTGTCTCCCCCTCTCTCTTCCCCTCCTCCACTAGTACTATCTCTCTTTCTCTCTTTCAAAATAAACAAAGATTAAAAATAAAAAAATAATAATGTATCAACACTGTGTTCATTGATTTTTAACAAATGTACCACACCAAAGCTGGATGTTAACAAACACAAAATAGGAACAGCGACAACAGCAACCTTCAAACAAATCCTATTTTTCATAACCCCTTCTATCATGTCATTTCACCCTATAATCTTGATTTTCCCCTACTTTTTGCACCCAAAGGCAGGCTTTTTATTCAGTCCTTATTAAACTGCACTGCTTATTAGTCTGATAGCTGCTGACCTTGATTCTATCACCCAACATATGCCCGTTCTCTTGTAGGTACGTGGATACGTGGTGTCCAGAAATCTAGTGGCTAGGTACTTTATTCATGTAAATGCCACACATAAAAGTGGATGAAACAATTTATTCAACAGCAATGTGTTAAGTGGTATGTACCAGACATTGCTTTGGGTACCAGCCAATGAAATGGGTGTTAGCCTCTGCTCAGTGGAGCTATTATATTCTAGATTAGGGAGAGAGACAATTAGCAATGATGTCATAAATGAGTTCTAAAATAGGTGAGAAGACGCTAAGTACCTGGGGAAAACCAAAACGGGGTGGGGGTGGGGGTGGGGGGTTGGTCTTTAATTATTCAAATGCCCTGAATCTGAGGCTGGAAGGAATAGGGCAGATTTGAGGTAGTGTGAAAAGGCCGTCTGTGATGGACATGTGTGCAGAGCCAGGAACGTGAGAGATGGGGCTGCAGGGACGGTGAGGGGCCAGATCATGCTGGGATGTGTAGGCCGTGGAAGGATTTTTAACTTTATGCCATCTTTTCCCTCTCAAATAGAAAGCCATTCCGTTATTTTAAACAGCAGATAAAATGAGCTTTTTGAAGAGAACGGACAGGAGGAAGGTAAGAGGAGAGATGGAGAGTCCAGATGGCCATGATGGCAGCAGCGGGGCCCCTGGGAGGAAGAACTGAGGTCTAGGATCCTAACATTTGGGTGGATGGTGGAACATTCACTGAGAGAGCAGACCCTGGACCAGAAGGAGAAGTCCGGGGCACGTCTATAAAGTTTGAGGTGCCTATATGACACTCACAGGCTGGTGGGGGTGGTAGGTAGGTAGATTCATGGGTTTGGACATCAGGCACGAGGAACTGGAACCAGCAGACATTCATTCAACAAGATCTAAATTTCCACAGCTACAGGCTGCACAGATCTGGGCTGGGATCCCGCTTCCACCACTGGTAACATTCTCTTGAGTTTGTTTAACTTCTCTGAGCTGTAGCTCCCTCTTCTGCAAGTTCAGGTCATTACTTCTGTGAAGGATTTCTGCCAAGCTTGAAAAAGAAAATGTAAGAACTCTAGCAGATTGGTTTCTTTTGGGGGGGGGGGATAAGAATCCTCAAGTCTCTCTCTCTCTCTTTCTGTCTCTGCCCCATTCTTTCTCCCTCCCCCTCTCTCTTTTTCCTTCTGTAGTTTCCTGTTTTCTATGTTAACTAATTTTACTTTCAAAAAGCAAATTTGTTCTTACATGCCCTGTTCCCAAGGCCTGCAATTTCCTAGTTGGTGACTGACATGCCTCTGATAATTGGGTCTAGAATTTTTAACACTGACTAAAAGAAAGTTGTAGATGTGAGAATGCATCATATTTTCTTTGTCAAAGCTTCACCTACATCTGCCAACTGCTATCAGCCACCTACATCTGCCAACTGCTATCCAATCTGCTATCACCCCTACACAAATCCCAAACACTCAACACCAATTTGCGGTGTCAATCAGCAGTCACTTGATTTCAACCTAGCTGCAGCAGGCAGCAGAGGAGGAGAAACTGAGGACAGACTGGTTCCACTAGAGTTGAGTTGGCAGCACGGGCGTTAGTGGAAAGACAAGCGAGTAAGAAAAACGAAAAGTTGATGGTACTATTATAAAATGACCAATCATTTTGCGCAGCCAAGATGACTGAGAAACTAGGATAAGTACTCCCAATGATACAAAGATCAGTGCTACTTGGAATAAAAAAAGAGGGTAAAGAGAAAGAATGGGATTTGCGTTTATTTCAGTGGTGGGATAATCACAGTGCTGGTCTTGCTTAGGGTGTGATGAAAAGAAGAAATTGCCTAAGTGGCATGGGAGTGAATATTTCACGAAAAAATATAACGAGAAATAAGCACCTATGCCAGATATCAAAACATACTATAACATTTCATGTTTAACGCAAGGAAATATGGATGAGAAAAGGAAAACTTAGGAGTGGAAAAGTATAGAAAGCCTAGAAATTTAGCTGAGTTAGTGTGGGATTAAAACCATGTTGGATAATGAGTGGGAAATAGCAAAAAACTCAATAATATTAGGTTAAAATTAGACAGTGTTTTGGAAGAAAAACCCTAAAATATAACCATGTTTAAATAATCTCTGGATACATCAAAGAACAAAATATTAGGGAACACATAGATGAGTTACCAAAGAGGCAGAACTTGTTAGAGCTTGAAGTGATGATATATATGAAGCATTGAGAGAAAAAAGTAACAGATTCAATTAAATAAAAATGTAAAATTTTTTAAAGCAAAAGTAAGATTAAAATAGACATGCAATAGAAGATTTGGTAACATATACAAGTAGAATGCATACGTATAATAAAGCAAATGGTATAAATTGGCACCTAGTGGAAAGTTAAGTGGCTGTGAGCACATTCATATAATTTAGACCAGTATTCTAGTGTCTAGAAATTTATCCTTAGGAAATCGTAGAAAGGAGAAAAATCTAGGTCCATGTAAGTATTAATTGCAAGACTATCCGCTACTGTAAAATAATGAAAACAAACCAAATATCCAACAATAGGGAGATGGTTAAGGAAATTGGGACATAGTAGCACAATGTCATAGTTATTAATATGATAATTTGCAAGACAATGTAATACCATGAAAAATATTTAAGATAATATTGGAAGCCTATGGCTGCAATTGTTTATATGATTGTTGACAAATACTAAAAAATCTTAGTGTCTGTCCATAAAAAGTTAAGGACCCTGAAAAGTTAACACAGTTCTTTTAGTGAGCTAAGATTACAGGTGATTTTTTCTTTTTTCTTTTCTCTTCTTTTCTTTTCTTTTCTTTTCTTTTCTTTTCTTTTCTTTTCTCTTTTCGTTTCTTTTTAAAATTTCATTTAAGAGTTAAAATATTGTATGGAAAATTCAAACAGAAGACAGGTACAAGAAAGAGACCGTGAGCAAGGATCCAGGTGTTGCTGAAACTAGAATGGTAAGTCACCCAAGCGAAGGGCACAGACTGCAAAAGTTGTAGGTTGGGTCTGAGGCTCTAAGACCATTTCCTTATCACCTTAATTCCCTACCCAACACTAGTTAATTTGTGTTACTCACAGGAAGTACGTTTGCTTGGATGACTTACTTAATGACACCAGCTGTGCCTCCTCCCTTATCCATTGCCCCTCCTAGTAACTACACACCACCGACATTTTCTAGGCAATAATAATTCAGGACACTCAACTTGAAGCTTCTTCAATGCATAAAAACAGACATTTTAGAAGTTTTGACTTTTAAATTTTTTTTTTTCAACGTTTTTAATTTATTTTTGGGACAGAGAGAGACAGAGCATGAACGGGGGAGGGGCAGAGAGAGAGGGAGACACAGAATCGGAAACAGGCTCCAGGCTCCGAGCCATCAGCCCAGAGCCTGACTCGGGGCTCGAACTCACGGACCGCGAGATCGTGACCTGGCTGAAGTCGGTAGAAGTTTTGACTTTTAAGAAAGCTTCCTGAATCTTCTCAAAGCAACAGGGACCCATAAGGACCGACTCTGTTGGTATGTCCCTTTCTGTGAAACCAGACAAAGCATGATTTCTGTGCATGTGTGTGTTCTTCATTGTAATACAGTGCCTCTATCACACAACTTGTGAATCTTTTTTGATGATGAATGGCCAAAAAAAAGGGAGAAATGAGGAGAAAGTAGACCTGAGACAAAGGGGGAACTAAGAGGGGGGAGGGGCACTACAAAATAAGGCCATGGAATGAGAAGAGAAAGTAGGGGGTTTGAGGGGCTTCAGGGGCTGGTGGAGTTTGTCACAGGAGAGCAGCTCTAGGGCACAAAGACATTGGGGATTGGATGAAGGGACTTTAGAGAAGTAGTGGTCTGAGTTTTGAGCCTATCATTTAATCTCCTTTGCAAGATGCATTGGAATGCCTTTTCAATCAGTTTGGTGGCAAACCGTGCTTTTTATTTTATTTTATTTTTGGGACAGAGAGAGACAGAGCATGAACGGGGGAGGGGCAGAGAGAGAGGGAGACACAGAATCGGAAACAGGCTCCAGGCTCCGAGCCATCAGCCCAGAGCCCGACGCGGGGCTCGAACTCACGGACCGCGAGATCGTGACCTGGCTGAAGTCGGACGCCTAACCGACTGCGCCACCCAGGCGCCCCAAACCGTGCTTTTTATACACAAGCTGTTAATATCAGAAAAGGAGCCACACAGGAACTAAGAATTTATAAGCCTCTTCCTCCTCTTCCATTGGATAAATACCAAGACATTCTAGATCTTTTTTTAAAATTATTTTTTATGTTTGTTTTTATATTAGAGAGAGAGAGAGAGAGAGAGAGAGAACACACAGGCAAGGGAGGGACAGAGAGAGAGAGAGAGAGAGAGAGACCAAGACAGAACCCGAAGCAGGCTCCAAGCTGTCAGCACAGAACCCGACTAGACGCTCGAACCCAGAGCCATGAGATCATGACCTGAGCCGAAGTCTGATGCTTAACCAACTGAGCCACCCAGCCACCCACTCCTGGAACATTGTAATGCCACTCTGGAGAAGAGGTCTTGGGCTCTTCAGTGCTTCTCATCCTGAGAGGATGAAGTTCCTAAAGAGAAAGCCCTGTTGAATGGCTAAGGGGAATTTGCATTGACAGTTCTCTCTGTTGGGTGTTTCGGCCAAGGAGGGAAAGAGAAAGCAGAATCTTCAGTATCAGACCTAAATGATAAAAGATACCAAAACAGTATTTCCATAGAGAGAGAGATAGTGCCTCATGGAAATTCTTCTCTGGAGTAAAACAGTGAAACATAGATCTGTACTTATGCCACATTTTCACTATTAGTTCTTTTAAGGGCTAATATTTAAAAAATTTATCCACTGCCTAGGGTATAGATACAAATCATTAAAACCAAATAGACATTCGGGTGCCTGGGTGGCTCAGTGAGTTGAGTGTCTGATTCTTGATTTTGGCTTGTCATGATCCTTGAGTCTTGAGATTGAGCCCCGCGGTGGGCTCTGGGCTGAGTTTGGAGCCTGCTTAAGATTCTCTCTCCCTCTCTCCCTCTGCCCCCTTCTTTTTCCCCTACTCACACACACACTCTCTCTCTCTAAAAATACAAAACAAAAAAAAAAACCACACACACACACACACACACAAAACAAAGAAAACCCTAAACAGACATTAACTTTCTTTTGCTGGAAAGAGGAGGTGGTGGGATTGACGGGGGCGTTGTGAAGGGGCTGGGCTTGAAGCAGTGACCGTTTGCCAACCAGTTGGAAATATTTCAACATTTTAAGAAAAAGTATGACCATGTTGGTACTGATTATCAGCCTTGGTCCTTCCTCTACTCTCTTCCCCTTGGTAGCTGTAGCCTTTTTTGTCCTTTCCTTGCCTTCGCTAACGTGGGGTGATCCCCCCTCACTCTGTAAGGTACTCCTTGTGCTTCATGTCCTGAGTGAATCTGTGTGTGAGTGACCAGGATCGTAAAGGTAGACTTACTCATGGGATGAGAAGGAAGCTACATGGCATCCCTGTGATACCTCCATCGCCATGGGAGCCAAGGTGGGTTATTGGCAGGAAGACAGAGAGTGCCCATGGTGGAAGAACAGTGTTCATGTGGAGAAGCGATTCTACGACAGATGCATGAGTTCGGGTGATCAGTAGGAACACCCTTGTAACCACCATGAACTTGGATCGTCAGCACTCGGTCTTCATCAATTCCAGCCCAGCAGCGCTGACAAAGGAAGCCCATTGCTTACATTTCTCAACATGGTACATGCCAGGCAGGCAGCCCAAGTGTCAGCCCAAACCTATCTCTGATTTCACACCCGGCCTGGCATGGTTGGTAATGATCCAGACGTGGGCTCTGAGCACAAGGTCTGGGACAGTGTATTGCGTCTTCCACTGACTGCCTGAGTGCTTCTTGCTTACGTCACCACTCTAAACCATCAATCTAAAATGGGGACATTAACTGTTGTTAATTCACAGGGCTGTTGTGGAAATTAAAGGAGTTAGTGTTTGCGAAGAAGCCAGCATGGTGCCTGGTGCATAGTAAGTGCTCAGTTTTTAAAAGTACTGTTGTTGTCATTTTCCTTCCTTTCCTCTATGCAGCTGCTGAGACTAGCTTGACTCCCTAACACCAATCCTATTTCTCATTTATACTCATATCCAAATTTTGAAAATAGCTTAGTTTGTGCTAAGACACTGCTTCTCAACTCTTTTTTTTTAATTCATGAACTTTTGATAAACATAAAAATATTATGCCCAACTCTCCAAGGAGATTTTTAGTGGGACTTGCCTCTACTACCCTAACTCCCTATTATTCCTCTTGATGATAATCAGTGAACTATAGCATAGTTTTTTAACGACACAATTGTTACTTATCCAATTTGACTATGTCCAGTAAATTCCCAAGCAGTTAAACAATCTGTCCAATGTAGGCTGTTATTCCCCCGGAGGCAAAGCATTAGGAAACGCCTCAGCAAATGTGTGGGGATTCACAGAGCTGGACTGAGAAGAAGGAATGCGTGGTGAAGGCTATGATGGTGAATTTGGACTCCAAATTCAGAGGACTGAACAGAGTTGAAAGTTAAGAAGGAGGTCAAGTTTAACAAACCAAAGAGAGACAATGGAGTACTGAGCCAAAACGATGGGAAGCCTGGGACTTCAGATACAGATTTACTCTAGTAATAAAGGTTGGATTCTAGAATCAAAAGAGGAAGAGAAGGAAAAACAAACAAGCAAACCAACAAACAGAAGATCAGAGATAAGCAGGGAGTGACTACCTGGACTACTAGGTACTGTGTCCAGTGACTGGCTTTCATACGACAGCCAGGGAGTGATCTATAGTGGGCAAAGCATCCAACACCACCTAAGGGTTTAATGGCTTGAGGAGAATTAACTCCTTGACTTGCTCAAGTCCCACTGCAGATTGTGTACCCATATGGAACTTGTAAAGTTAAAAACAAAAATGACCCTTTGACAAATACACGGTGGTAATAGCTTTAGGCCAAAGTCATCAGTAAGGGCTAAAATCGGGGGAGGGGGGGAGGTGAATGTGATGAGAAAGAGGATATTTGCATGGGTCAGTTTATCTCCCCAGAAGATACTTAATAATTGCAGAGGGAAAATAGTGACTTTATATGGAGACATTTGGGAGACTACCTTAGCCAAAAGATCAAAGTTAAATATAGATTATCATACGTCTTCTGATGCCGTGCATTTAGAAAGCACAAAAGTGATGTTGGAGGAGACTGAGGGAACATGACAACCAAACGCATTGTGCAGTCTGGGCTGGATCCTGAACCAAGAGGAACCTCAGTGGGAATCTGACATTTGAATATGGTGTATAGAGATATTAATAGTATTCTGCCAATTTGAGTTCTTGATTTGAATCATTATACTATGGTTATGCGGGACATCGACATTTTAGGAAGCTGGGAGAAAAGAATATGCGAACTCTTTGTAATATTTTTACCAACTTTTTTGAAGTCTAAAATTACTTAAACATTAAAAGCTAAAAAATAATTTTTTAAAAGATCAAAACCTATAATAGCATTTGGGAAAATAGTAGGCAACTGCTAAGCCCACAATAGTTACTTAATGAAGGTGGTAGTGATAGAAATTTCCATAGTGCCATAGAGCAAGGCTGAGAAGTCCAATAAGAAGCACACAGAAACTGCTCCAAAATCCAAGAATTTGACTGACCTGGGGAGAAACAGGAAGAAGCATTGGCCCTTGTGGAAGGGACTGTCAGTTGCTCCGCTCACAGTTACACAAGAAAGCGGACGTGACGGCTCTAGCTTCGGTAGCCACAGTATGGAAACCATATGTTGGAAGGGGCGCTTCAGAAGCAAGGGAGGTAGATGACATCGCAGAGCTGCCACACCAGCCCTAGACCACCCCTAAGCAGACTACTGCCACAGGAGAGGAAAATACACTTCTATTGTGCTTCACCTATTGTTACTTGCAATCTATTTCCATTAGCTGAAGCTAGTCCTACCTGGGTTTCCAACTTGCTCTAGCTCTAAGATACAGGACATGACTCAGTCGCAAGCTATGTCCCTCCACTCAATGACTTCTGAGTGGCCAGGTACATACCCCGTCCTCTGACCTCACCTGCACTATTCCTTTTATATTGTTTCCACAAATCCCGAAGATTAGGCCAGGCTTATGGGGATAAGTGGTGTCACACTGCTCTTCCAGAGGTGCAATTGTCACAGGCAAAGTCCTGGGGCAAAGACGGCAAGAGCCACCGCATGGCTTTCAAGGTCCTTCAAACGACTCCTCTATATTCTCACACCTCCCCCTTCACTGGTCCTACCCTTGTTCATTTGTGCCCCAGACCCAGTGTTCACCTGTGCTTCCCTGTGTTCTGTGATGCCTCAGAATCTTTCCACATACAATTTCCTCTTCCAAGAGCATCCTCTGTTCTACTTTTCACCTGTACAACCTCTTTTATTCTTTAGATTTGTGCTTAAATATCACATCGTCCAAAAACCCTTCATGACCGTGGAAGATGGGGGTAGGCCACTCTGGTGTGTCAACAGCTGAACTTCATCTTACCCCTATCACATTGCATTATAATTACTTGTTCACTTGTCTCTATAGACATAATGATACTGATTATCACCCTTCGTCCTTTCTCCTGTCTTTTCCCTTCCACTAGGTAGCTGCAGCCTTTTGTGTTCTTTCTTTGCCCTCTCTCAAAAGGTGTGATTCCATCAAAGCACATCTCCAGAACCAAACAGAATATCTGGCATATAGTATGGCTTCAATAAATAATGGATGGATGAATGGGAGACTTTTTTAAAGGTTTATGTTGGTCATGACTTATGCCGGTGTGTAATACTGGATGGCACAGAACATCTCTAACCTTCTCAAAGTCCAGATACGGTTAGCTTTTATGAGACCATCCAGACCCCCCACAGAGCCCAGCTGCAGCACTGTTTCATAGCAACTCATTCCCCAAACAAGTCCCCTGGAAGAATTCCCACAGGAGGGGTTGGGGTGGAGATGGGCAGGACTTTCCTGTGGGCTACATTGATTTCATTAATCTCGTTCTCACTACTCAGCCAGTAGAACAAGTAAGTCAAGTTATATGTACTGCTGCCTCCAATTCGGGCTGGAAAGAAAAAAAAGAAGCCAGTGTTCCACATCATAAAGAGAAGCAAAGGAAAAATAATGAGGCTTTAAAAGAGGTTGATGATTTTAACACCTCTAGATCTACACTCATTTGCTCAATACAGCAAACCTTAGTTAGCAAAGTAAGACAAAAAAAATGTCCCATTAAAGAAGCACACAGAACATTTGCATTTGAATGAGTGAGATTCCAAAACCTCAATACTGTAAAGCAGCAGCTGTGGGGCGGTGGAAAAAGAGTTTTGGACTAGGATCTGGGCTCCAGGCCTGGCTCTGCCACTCCATAGCTGCGTGACTGTCCAACTCAGCCGGTCTCAGCTTGGGTTTTTTTCTCCAGTAAATGGAACACTGCGCTAAATGATCCCAACAACCGCAAACCAAGTGAAAACCTCTCTTGTCGTTGTGTGTAGCAGACACTAATGGCCGTTTCCAATCATCTTCACCCTCTGGTCACCTAGCCCACAGCTGGGTAAGTCTGTTGGTCCAAGAAAGGCATCTGGAGAGAAGGTTTATTCTTCTATAGTTCCCCCAATGCCTCTGTTAAATAATTGATAGCGGCTGGAAAATGCTTTCAAATTTGGACGTTGCTAGGCAGAGGTGAGAAGTGAGTCTAGCCTGATTTTATTTAAAGACCATAAAAATCTATAAGCATTTTCTTGCTCTGTGCAGCAAAATCTTTTTTTCAGAAGCTAAGGAGTCAAACAACATTTTGTGTGCGATCCTGCTCTAAGGTAAGGGTTACCTGCCTATTATCTCTGTCCATTCTAGATATCCTGGGGCCTTCAAGAATGGCTGCCAGAGGGACGCCTGGGTGGCTCAGTCAGTTGAAACTCGGTCAGTTGAACCTCTGACTTTTGATTTGGGCTCAGGTCATGATCTCATGGTTAGTGGGTTTGAGCCCTGGTTTGGGTGCTGTACTGAAAGCATGGAGCCTGCTTGGGATTCTCTCTCTCCCTGTCTCTCTGCCCCTCCTCCACTTATGCGCGCATATATCCTCTCTCAGTGTGAATAAATAAACTTTTTTAAAAAAGAATGGCTGTCAGCACTATTCTTTGGCAGCTACTGTGTGTTTCTTTATGAAGCCAGTGTTTTTTATAATGTTTGTTTATTTATTTTTGAGAGAGAGAGAGAAAGAGAGGAGAGAGAAAGAGAGAGATCATGAACAGGGGAGGCCACACAGAGAGAGGGAGACAGAGAAGCCCAAGCAGGCTCTACATGGTCAGCACATAGCCTAATGTGGGGAGAATCTGACCTGAGCAGAAATCAAGAGCCGGATGCTTAACCGACTGAGCCGGTGCCCCAATAATATTTCTATTGTTATCTCCTTAAACTGTTAAAGTATGTAAGTCCTACACTCCTAAGTATTAACAGTATTTGATTTGGTAAGAATGTACCATGTGTAAATTTCCAAATGGAAACTTCACATAAAACATTATTTAACTGTCAAAAAGCCCCTTTGAATGAGAAATGAGATATCTCCATTTTACAGGTAAGGAAACCGAAGCTAAAATCATATAAGTATCTTGCCCACAGTTAAACCAAGGGTGGAGTTGAAATCTGAACCCAGGGCACTTCAACTTTGCTTTTCTACTCATTCCCCTGTCCTTCTGAAGGTCAGGTGCATATCTTTCACTTCTGTAGTTTTTATTTCCAAAGACTCACACATTCTTTATATATAAGAAATATTTACTAGCATCATTTGAGTGCATCCCACATACTCCCTATAATTTCAGTATAATCAATTTAGAGCCTTATTAATAGTGAAGAGGTCACATTTCGTACAAGACGCTCAGGGTGGCCTTGAGGTAAATCCTAAAGAGGCCTGATGGTTCAGGACTGCTTCTTCCCAGGCTGCTGTGAATGTGGGGTGACTGATAAACTTCAGAGAGGCCACCCATGAAGTTATAGTTATTCTGCTCTGAATGAAGATGCAGAGAAATGAAAAGATAGGGAAGACTTTAGGGAAAGACGTAGTACTAGACTCAGTGACTGAATATGGAAAGCAGTGGAAATGAATGGACTCCTCTGCTCACAGATTGGAAGGTGGATGATGTTCATCCTAACACTGGGATCAGGAAAACACAAAGTGCTTGGTGGTGGGGACAGAATGGATTGTGAGGAATGTGTAGGGCAATTAAATGGACACGTCCAACTTTACATGTGGCCGCAACGTTTATTCAAAGTTTGGATTGAAGCCTACAGTTAAGTGAAAGCTGAAGCTATGTGACTAGACAAGGTGGAAACAAACCGTGAAGCATGAGAAGGTGGAGGGATTGACAGGAGTTGCACTGATGGTTAGGAGGTGATCAAAGGGAGGAAAAAACGTCACTAAATGGCCCAAGAAGAAACAGGGAGAAAGTAGAACGAAAAACGGGGAAAATGTTGAAGGACATTTTTAGGAAAAAGTAACCACAGGTATAAAATTTCAGAGAGCTTAAGATTGTCTTAAACTAATCATGAAAGAAATTGCCTTAAAATTATTGCAACAGATGACTTGACTTGTAGAAATTCAGAGTGAACTAATTTGTGTAATTTCTCCATTATGTGTCATTCTTCAGTCCCTAAGAGCCTTGAAAAACAGATATTACACTGGTAGAGAAAAATGATTCCAGGATGGGTCATGGAAGAGAGTGCTAAAAAAATTTTGTTTTGCCTACTTTATAGTTTTGAGATTACAGAAATAAATCTTATTAATTTTACAAGTCAATAATATCCACCCCAAGGATTTATATTTATGAAATAAGTAAAACTCAAATACTGACTTAAATCCCAGGGTGGGGGGGGTGGTTCTTATAATGAGAAATCCTCAAGAGATGAATTTGATTGAGTGCCTGCTGAGAATTTTACATTGTAGTATTAGTCAGACTTCTCAGGATTTAGCTCATCATATACTTTTCCTTTATTAAATTTTTTTTTCTTACTTTGGTAAGCATTCCAAAAATCGATTGGGATGCAGTTAGCATTACTAATGTTGACCTTATTACAGTGGAAATGACCTCATTATCACTCTTGATGCCAAACAGAATCCAGGACAGATTGTGATCTTGGTCTGAGATGAACAAAACAATATGAGAATGAAAAAAAGAAAGACACTTGGAACCAGTCTCCCACAGAATCCTAATCTGATACTCTTAAAAAAAAATCATGAAATTTTGGTTCCGATGCCAGGGTACACCACCGATTTAAGAGACAGCACGTGTCACGTTGATAGAACTCCTTAAATGAAGTTGTCACGGGTATGTATGTAAAACAATGGAAAAACCCCTATCTGGACTCATTTGACCAGCGGCTTCTACTGTCCCTTATGCTGCAATAAATTTAGACACCTGTCTACCCAGCAGTACCCCGTCCACCACCAAGACACAACTTCAAGTATGGCCTTTCCTGCTATATTTCAGTTCCCTTTCATCATTTACTCCATTGCTATTCATGCCATTTTTCTTTCATTTGCTCCACAAATATTGGGACCACCTTTCTATGTTTCTGGTACTATTTTAGTGGCAAACGAGACAGACAACCACCTCCATGATGGTTGTATTTTAATGAGGAGATGGGAGCCAACGGCCCTGGATGCTCATGTCCTCCCCACTTTTGGCAGCACAGCAGAGAGCTTGGAAAGGAGATCTGAGTTAGTTGAACAGGCTAATTACTAGTTTATCAGGCTAATGACAAGTCGCCATGTTCTGGAGTATCCCTTCCAAGGACACCTCCCCGACCAGGGAACTTGTGTCGTCTCATGGATGCTTTCCGACCTTGCCCCTCTTCTCAAAAGGCACACCACAAATACACAGAACATCCCCAGCGAATGTCCTCCTTTATTGGAACCTTGGCCATGGGACATGCAGACCACCTGCACCCGGTATAAGACCTAACAAGTAACAAGAGTTAGAGACAATGCATATGTTCTATTACTTCTCTGAATGTTTTTCTCCAATAAACTCTGTATCTGAATTGGATGGTGTTGCAATAGATAAACAGATAAAATCCATTTCTTTTTAAGACCAATTTTTTAAAGTTTATTTATTTATTTATTTATTTATTTAGAGCATAAGTGGGGAAGGGGCAGGGAGAGAGACAGAGAGAGAGGATCCCAAGCAGGCTCTGCACTGTCAGTGTTAAGCCAGATATGGGGCTCACACTCAAGAACTGTGAGATCACGACCTGAGTCGAAGTCGGAGGCTTAACAGACTGAGCCACCCAGGTGCCCATTTTTAAGACGAGTTTTGACAGTGATAAGTGCTATGAAGGAAACAAAACCGTGCAATGGGACAGGGGGGTCTGATTCTAGGTAAGGCCTACTATAGTTAGGACGGCCAGGAAGGCCTTTTTAAGGAGACAGTAATAGAAGCAAAGCAGTAATAATAAAAGGCAGGTAGCCAAGCAAAGAAAGAACGTTCAAGCACAGGAAACAACAATCACAGCAGATTGGATGAGCATCAGTTTGAAACGTTTGTGGGACAGAAAGCCAGGACCACAGTGACTGAAGTGATGAGTATTAAAAGTGATATCAGAAAGGGGTGCCTGGGTGGTTCAGTTGGTTAAGTGTCCGAGTTTGGCTCAGGTCATGATCTCATGGTTCACAAGTTTGAGCCCCGTGTCGGGCCCTGTGCTGACAGCTCGGAGCCTGGAGCCTGCTTCGGATTCTGTGTGTGTCTCTCTCTGCCCCTTCCCCATTTGTACTCTGTCTCTCTCTCAAAAATAAGTAAAACATTTTAAAAAATTTTTAACGTTTATGTATTTTTGAGACAGAGAGAGACAGCATGAATGGGGGAGGGTCAGAGAGAGAGAGGGAGACACAGAATCTGAAACAGGCTGAGGGTTCTGAGCTGTCAGCACAGAGCCCGACACGGGGCTTGAACTCACGAACCGTGAGATCATGACCTGAGCCGAAGTCGGACGCTTAACCGACTGAGCCACCCAGGCGCCCCTAAAAAAATTTTTAAAGTGACATCAGACAAGTAATCAGAAGACCTGTAAGGAGATTAGATTTTTTTCCCCTCTAACTACAATAAGAAGCCATAGGAGAATTTAAAGAGAAAGATTATAATATAAATTGATAAACGTATTTAAAGGTTTAACTCCTGGGTTTGAAGGAGAATGGCGTAGAGGTCACATGAATGGAAGCCAGGAAACCAGGTAGAAGGCTAGCGCATGATCCAGGTGAGAGGTAAGGGCAAATGAGCACATTCCAGTTAGTCTGCAGGACCCACACATGAGCACTGACTGGATGGTGGACGTAGGAAAGAAGAACCATAGAGGACTGACGCCATGACAGTGAGAGACGGTAGGCCTTTCCATAACTGGTGCACATGGTCACTCAAAATCATGTACATGTAACCACTGAGAAAAAAAATAGGAGGCGGTGGGAAATGAGGATTAATAAAGACTAGAGATCTAGTGTAAATAGCAGGTCAGAAAGGCCAATGTTTGAGATTGAGCCAGTGGTGCTGAAATATGCTCGGGAAGTTGACCGCTCAGTTTGTCAGGGGGCAGCGGCCACCTGGGGCTTCTCTTGGGGAGCCTAGCAAGCCAGTGCTCACTGCAAAAATGTGACAGCTTATTCTTCAAACCTGGATTTCAAAAGGGGGACAGATGCCAAAGGCTTGTGAGAAGTGAGCTCACGGTCTTTTATGAAAGTTCAGGACCAGAGTCTCAAGCTGATTTGGAGGTCTGCCAGTAGAGTTTACCTCAGAAATTGAGAATCGGTCACAAGAACTCACGTAAACCAGAAAAAGAGGTGGGAAGAAAATTAATCGCTTCTTCAACTCCTACGTGCTAGGAACTTCACACAGGTTTCCTCTGTTCGTCCTCAAAAATAACCTTGTGAGAAAGGCAGAGTTTCCTTCATTACCTGGAGGAACTGAAGCTGCGAGAGGTTTATGCATAAGCTCAAGGCATTACAGACAGTGGTCAGGATTCGGATCACGGTGGCCCAGGCCACTCGTCTCCCCACGGCACAGAGAGCCACCGTCAAGTAGTAGGGAAACACGGGGATACACTAGTGTTCAGCCTTAGCCACCCGAAGTTGCCTCATGTGAGCATGGTTGAGGGGTGGGCTAGCAGGTGGACTTTCTCTGGGTCTCTTTTTCTTGCCACCTCCTTTTCATGTTCCAGTTACTCTGGTACTTCTGTCTTGTGCTTCCTCTAGCCAGTAAAATGAGATCTACTATCTGAGCGTCCACCAAAAACACGGCACGAACTGGGGGTCTGTCGTTGGTATAAAAGTCAAAAAAGTTGAAATTTGCTAGGTGCCTTCTTTTCTCCTGAGTGTCTTTTCCCCTCCAGAAGCTGCCTGATTTCTTTTCCTTCGTGTGGCTTCCTGTAGTTCTGAGTCCAGAGATTATAGTTCTCCTCAGGAGGGTTCATTAATAGGAACGACTTTACTACCGAGAAATAATGTTTTAAACAAAAGAATTCTGAATCAAATAGATGGTTTCTAGAAATGTATTCACTTTCTTTACACTCTTTACTTTTCATAGAATGAATGTTTACTGGTGCTTATTAATTATCTGGTTATAGTCTCCTTTTGTAGATCTACTTGGTTGCTACACTCAAAACAATTCTCCCAGACCAACCACCAAAGACTTCCCTCAGCTTCCCCCCCCCCCCCCCCCCCCCCCCCCCCCCCCCCCCCCCCCCCC